>NC_080670.1:182977874-183286624 GCF_030247195.1 Topomyia yanbarensis | reverse complement strand
GAGTCAAAAGAGCTCAAATTTTAGTAGTTTTTCGTATCCGTGCAGGACAATAGGGGTCATTTTTGTTCCAATTTTACGGGCTGGATGTTGTTGGCTCGAATCAAAACTTGTCGAAAGTAAACAAAGTTCATTTCATATCGTCAACCTGGCGCCCAGGTGGTGAAATCGTTAGAATTGAACGGGGTGCTGGAGCGTTGCCAGAAGATTTTAATTTCCAGGTTAAATTTTACTAAACTTGCCAGTTTAACTCAGCCGGAATGCTGGCTGGTTCTAATTCGTATTCCGGCTCCGGTGACACAACCGATTCAAGTTAGAATGTTTAAAGGGTACTATTTCGATGCGGCTTAGCAGCATAACCGAGGCCTAGGAACCGAAGCGGCGCAAAGCCGCTGAGGATCCGCCCGGCGAGGTGGCCACCGACCCGCCGTCGGAAGCAAGCGAACCTGTGATCCACTCGTTTACCCGGCTTACTCAAACATAGGGGCTATCCATAGTTCGCTACCGCTCAGTCGGACAGCACGCGCAAAAGCGATGTGGCGTAGCCACATTGGATGGTGGACACAAAATAAAATTGGCAACGTTAGCAAAATGTAAACACAAATGAACACTCCGGATGAACCTATCGTCAATTGACATTTCGACGAGTTTTGATTCGAGCCAATAATACCGCCACCATGTGCTCGCATTGAAAGGTGGGTGTTGCGTTTACAAGGGTTTCAGTATAAAGTTGTTTATACTTCCGGCCCTTCGGATATTGCTGATGTGCTGTCCAGACTGTCCGTATCGGAGCCTAGAGCTTTTGACGTTTCTGAAGAATTAACGGTCCGCGAAATAGTGCATTCTGCTGCTACAGCTGTTGCTTTGAAATGGCAGGAAATACAGGAAGCAAGTAATGCAGATGAAGTGATTCATAAAATTTTCCGAGCTCTAGAATCAAGAGTATCTGATGAATTGCCATTACCATACAAAATGATATTTGCAGAGCTTTGTCGGGTAGATGATGTATTGTTAGGAGGAGATCGTGTAGTGATTCCCCAAAGCCTTCAGCAAAGAGTACTTCAGCTAGCACACGAAGGGGATGCGCATAATGAAGGGACACTCGCGCGCTAATGTGTGGTGGTCTAAGATGGATACGCAGGTAGAACAATTTGTGAAGTCCTGTCGAGGCTGCTCACTAGTATCTGCACCGAATTCGCCCGAACCAATGACTCGAATGAAACTTCCATCTCGTCCATGGGAGCAAATAGCCATCGATTTTCTGGGTTCACTACCTGAAGGAGTGTATTTTCTAGTTTGCGTTGATTATTACAGTAGGTATTTAGAAGTTGTTGAAATGAGCGACATTTCGACAGCATCGACTGTTCAAGAGCTGTTGGGTGTATTTTCACGATACGGCATTCCCGAATCTCTCCGAGCGGAAAAAGGGCCTCAGTTTGCTTCAGAGGAATTTCGCATGTCCTGTGTGAAATACGGTATTCATTTGGTGAGCACAATTCCTTACTGGCCTCAAATGAATGGAGAGGTCGAGCGACAGAATCGCTCCATTCTAAAGCGCCTAAAGATAGCTCGAGAACTAGAACATGAGAGGCGTAAGGAATTACGACAATATTTATTAATGTACCATTCGGCAACACATTCCACAACTGGGAAGGCGCCTCCAGAACTCATGTTTGGGCGACGATTGCGTTCTAAACTTCCCAACGTTCCTGCTCTATATGATCCAGATGAAGTTGTGAGAGACCGCGACATGCTGGAAAAGGAGAAAGGGAGAGTATATGCAGATACTCATCGAAAAGCAAAATCCAGCGGAATAGAAATAGGGGATACAGTATTGGCCAAACAGATGAAAAAGGAGAATAAGTTGAGCACCGAGTTCATGGCAGAAGAGTTCACAGTGTTAAATAAGCAAGGTACCGACGTTACTATCCGGTCGTCCTCTTCGGGAAAAACATACAACAGAAGCGCTGCTCATCTAAAAGTAGTGTCAAAGACTGTTCCTTCAAGTCGGGACAATGAAGATCGAGAGACCGTGCAACCTCTGAAGATGGACGTATGTTCTCTGTGCCCGAACCCAGCAAAGTTCAACCGGAAATGAGCCGGAATTCTGGCTAGCTCTAATTCGTATTCGCTCCAGTGACACAACCTACTCTAACTACACGGATACAAAAAAACTACCAAAAGTTGAGCTCTTTTGACTCAATCTCGGGGTATCGTGGAATAACGTAAAATTAGGTATTCTGGTTGCAGTTGAAAATTGAAATAGTGAACTTGCGCCTTTCGATTTTTCTCCTATTTTCAGCGTGCGGAACAAAAGCGCAACTGGTGTAGATGATGCGCAAGTTGAATCTCTATCATGTACACAAGATGCGCTTTAGTTGCCCACTCTGCAAATACGAAAAAAATCGAAAGGCGCAAGTTCACTATTTCGATTTTCAACTGCAACCAGAATAAACCGTGTTGAAGGTAGTTTCCCGTTAACCACGGTAACAATCACAACTCATTGAAAGGTTTTTTATACCCACCCTTGAGTTAAATATACTTAAATTTAAGTTGAATCTACCTAACTTGGAGTATTCTTCAAACACCTTAAAAGTACCTTATTCCATGGAAGACCCGGACTGAGTCGAATCTCTCTCTTTGTTTTTGACAACACTAATAAGTGCGAAAGCGACGCAAAACTCAAAACTACTTAAATTTAAGTTAAAAGAACTTATTCTGTGGGTTGTTTTATTTTTCAGTGCAGAATCGCTTGCGTCACTGTAGCCCGAGATGCATTATAGTATAGGTGTTCACATTCGTCAAGTTTGAGTGTGTTGGTTTGTTGCTAGTGAAATTAATCATGGCGGCCCAGGACTGCGAAGCACATAATCAACAAACCGACCAATCGAAACGAAGCTTGTAAGCGCGTGGTAAAAATAAGTATGGCGTCCGGGATCGCAAAAGAGCAAATGTTTACATCACTAACCAATCAGAATGAAGTATGGGACCACGTGCTTCTGTTTTCTTCTTCATTTCTTCTTGTTTGCCCGAAAAAAGTGACAGCTGATGCACACATAGAAGAAAAAAATGTGTACACATGTATACACCTCGACTGTAGCCGGAATACGAATTAGAACCAGTCAGCATTTCGGCTTAGCTTATCTATAAAGTTTCTTAAAATTTAATCTGGGCAATATAAATTTTCTGGCAACGCTACTACACCCAGTTGACTTCGCCACCTGGACGCCAGTTTGACGCTAAAGAACTTTGTTTACTTTCGACAAGTTTTGATTCGAGCCAACAAAATCCAGCCAAAAAATAGATCATATTTTGAAAGAGGCCAAAATATTACACTGAATCAATTTTCTCTGATTTTCGGGTTATTTTTCTCCCATTCACATATTGGTCACTGCATAGTGACGTCATGCATTAAATGTGACAAGTGGTGGTCCTGTTGATTATATTTTGAACTTAAAGATTATTCGTATTCTCAAAATGATTTATTGGGAAACATTTCAAATATATTGGGAATCATGTTTTTGGAAGTATAGATGTACTCTAGAACGTCTTACAATTAAATTGTGCTATTCTCTATTGTGGGGAAATGTATATTAGAACTTTCAGAACTTTAAGTGAACTAATTAATTGTTTATCAATTACTTCTGGTGTTCTCTGAATCGATAAGTAGTTTTGCTGTAAAATTTCTTGGGAATTGATTATTAGCACTAAGTTTATTTTAATTGAATTCAAATTTGTTAAGTCCAAACTGTAAACAAAAGGACCAGCATTTGTCAAATTTGTGAGGTTAAGGCATTTCATACAATGGTCAATTGAAAACAGAATTCTACCAAAGACGGTGCTTTAAATACAAAGACACGCGGAGAGAAAAACCGTAAATTTGGCTGCACGATTCACCAAATTATGTTGTCTGTTAGTTTTGGCAACCAGGAATATTGTGTAAACAGCGAGTGACGTTTAGTTTTAATGAATGCTTGACGAATTATTTTTTGAAATATTTTGCCAAATACTCAATCGTGCAATTAAAAAAACGCATTGATTTACGTTACGGAGTCTGTATACACGTTTTTCTTTCAATTAGAGAGGACATATTCGAGAATGCAGTAATGAGGAACCAGCCTGTCGATCAATGGATTTGTAATTGTTAATGTGTTTAAATTTACTCGTATTTTATGTGCATCATCAAAATTATTTAGTATGTATGAATATAAAGTTTAAACTCTTCGTGTGTGAACATATTTACAAGAATTTCTTTTTAGTTCAATCACAATACTCCCCACGCTTTACTTTCTATATCCGCCATATTTGTTTACATTGCTCGTTTGGAACCGTTGTTTTGGGTTCGATTGGAACCTTTGGCTTCAGTCTTCGCGCATCTCTATAAACATCATCTCCGAATTCAACCAAAACCTGTTACCACCCTTCACGAACGACAGCGATTGTCATCGAATCACATTACTAAAGTCGACACGGGAGAAAACGAATGTTTTTTTCTGGGTAGTTATAAGCTGACAACAAAAAAGCCGCAAAATCCCATTACATATTTCAACGATATATAAGTAATTCAATTCATACTTACTTGGCCGAATCCCTCGCCAAATTCGCAACAGTTTTTAGTTGGACCACCAGAAATTGCGAATCCGCTTCAGTGGAAATACTGATCACTCAGCAAGGGGAACTAGGGGTATAATAGACACATGTTTTGTAGATAAGTTTGAGTGAGTTTCGGTAAGCTTCAAAGACGAACCACTTAGAACTCTTCACGTTTATCTTCGACAACTCATTGTGACAAAAACCCAACAATTAATCAGATTTGTCCGATAACTCAATGTGACATCTGATAAAAATTTTGCTCGTACATGAGAAAAAGTGCTTTTCTCGACAAACATATGATTACGGAGTAAAAGCCAACTGTCAAAATTCGTAGACGTAGGTAGTAAACAAACGAGAAAAGTTTTCTCTTTCATTAACTGCTGTGAACTGTGTTCGACCAGTAACAGTTTGCCCGGAATTTCCTTTCGGTGAGAATTTTAACAGTTGGCTTTTAAGCCATAATCATACGTTTATCGAGATATGTTTGTCGAGTTTTTGTTGCAATGAGTTGTTGAAAATAAGCATGTAAAGAGCTGAAATTTCAAGTGTACCCCCAGATCCTCATCCATTACGGAAATTTCGGACAGTCAAAATTAAAAATGTTCAAACGCTTCTGTTAATGTAAAATATATCAGTTTTTATTACAATTATTTTTAATTATCATTATTCATTTCAATGCTTTTTAATGCGCTTCTATGTTGCTGGTGTGTCGCACACGACTGTCTGTCACTTGTGTACACAGGTTTTTCCCTCGATTTTCAGTGAATTTCGGCCCTACTACATGACATTCGTACCTTTTTTTTCTTTCTCCTACCCTTCCTTTGTTGCCCGCTATAGGCTTCCGAAAGTGGCGCCCTTAATGCATTTTACTCATTTATTGTGATTATTTTAATAGTTTTACCTGTTTCACAACATGTCGCACCCCCCAATCCGGATCAATTCGGATTTCGGTTTATAGTGGGTGTCTTTTCCGGCGTTATCAGCACTGGCTATCACCGAACGCAGAGGGGGACTGATTGCGTGAATGCAGGTGTGTCTGTGTGTGTGTGTTTTGGTTTTCTCTTATTTCGACGTGAATTCAAAATTCAATTAACGGTGATTAAATTAAAAATTGAATACTCGCATAGATTCAACCGGTTCGATTATACCGGTACGGGTACGGTCGGGTAGCCGAGGAGAGTTGGCGCGGTAGCGTTAATTTGTTGGTGGCTGGCTGGTTACTCCTACTGATGCTTGCGTATGTACTCTTTCACCACTTTGATGTGGCCTTTGGTATGCATTCGAAATGAAGGGTTAATTCACAATTAGCCGACGTGTTGACATAACTACATTGAAATTGCTCCCATGGTATTCATGAATAGAGAGTGGTTGGTATCAACAAATAGGTTTCAAGTGGTTTAACGACTGGAATGTGTAAGTTGTAGGTGGATCAGTCACCAAATATTTTGCAAAATCCACACTAGTGTTAATTAGAGTTGGTCGGGTGACATTTTTTTTTCAAATCAGATAACGACCTGAAATTGAAATTTATTTCTACTCTGATCCCGCCCCGCAATAACCCACAGGATTCATGAATATTTGCACGGACCGGATAATGTAAAATTCATTTTTGGAACAAGACAGACACGTACAGAATACATTTAAATATTTCGCACAAGAAAAGCGTCATCAAGAAAGCAATAAAACGAGACATTGGGGTGGAAGGAAATAGACTATCGAAGTGTGTTTGAGAGAAAAATGTTTGCGTTCTATACTCGGTGACGCATTAGAAAATGGAAAATAGTGCAGACGTATATGAACCAAAAGTAGGCCGAAGAATACAACATGCTGACATCGGTAGATTGGTAAACACAGTAGACTACAGTAGACTGGACACGCAGCGCGAATGCCGGAAGAGAGCTCTACTAAAATAATGACTTTCAATTTTCGTCTCTTGAGATTTAGAATATTCGAATCTTTACATTTTCGAAAATATTTCTTTCGACTTTTTTGAATTTTGGGATTGTTTAATTTCGGAATCTCCCAATTTTCAAGTTTTAAAATTCGCAAACTCAAATTCAAATTTGAATTGTAGAATTGTCGAATTTTCAAAATCCACAAATTTCAAATCTTTGAAATGACGAATTTTCATATTTTTGAGTTTCCGAAATTTCAGATTCAAATTTTTCGAATTTCGACATCTCAATTTTTTTTAAATTTTTTAATCTTTGAATTTTTGAAAATTCGAAAAATTTTCAAAAAATATTTCAAATTTCAGACGCTTCTAATTTTCAAATTCGCGAAATTTCGAATTTTTGAATATTCAAGATTTAGGATTTTTTAACATTCGAATGTTCGAATACTAGCATTTTCAATTTTTTTTATTCCTAATATTCAAATCTTAAATTACCAAATTTTAGAATGTTCGTATTTTCGAACTTTCAAGCTTTCAAATTTTAAATTTTAATTTCTTTAAGTTCTCAAGTTTTCGTATTTTTGATCCTTTTAAAATTTATGCTACAATTATCATCGTATTCAATTTTGAATTTTGGAAATCATGAATTTTAAAATTTGTCGTCGTTCGAATCTTTTAAATTTCGAATTTTCGAACACTTAAGCCTTCAAGTTTTTGAATACTGGAATTTTTGAATCGTAGAATATTCGAATCTTCAAGTTTTTGAATTTTCGAATGATCGAATTTTTGTATATTTGTATTTTTGAATAATCGATTTTTCGAATTCTTGAATTATCGAATTTTCAACCCTCAAAAAGGCAAGCCAAAATTGTGACTTTAAGAAGCGTTCGTTTCATCAGTGAGAGAATCGAAAGCCCGAAAACGTTCAGTCATTTGTATATTAAATTACAACTTCATTGGAACTAGAGAACTGTAAACAGCCAGGCCTCCGAGACTCCTTACCTTTTGAGGGTTAAATTCTCGAATTTTCGACTTTACAAATTTTTGAATTTTAAAATTTTTATATTTTCGGATTTTCAAATTTTTTAATTCTTGAATTTTCGAATTTATCAATATTCGAAATTTCGAATTCACAAATTTGTGAATTCTCCAAATTTCAAAGTTTCGAATTTTTGTATCGTTGAATTCCGGAATTTCCAAATTTTTGAGTTTTTCAATTTTAGTAATCGAATTTTTGGATTTTCGAATTATAGAATATTCGGATTCTTGATTCTTCAAATTTTAGAAACGTTTTCAATTTCCAAGTTTTTAAATTTTTGATTCTTCAATTCCTCGAATAATTAAATTTTTGACTGCATGATTTCTGAATCTTTGAACCATTTTTTAATTTTTTGTTACTGGAGTTTTAGAATTTTAAAATATTTGAATATTCGTTTTCGAATTTTGTAATATTTGGATTTGAAAATTTCCGAATATTTGAATTTTAGAATTTTTTAATTTTTAGACTCTCAAACTAACAAATTTTTGATCCGAGTTTTAATTTTTTTTTGAAATTTCGAGTTTTTGAATTTTTCATTTGTAAATTACAAATCTCAAATTCCAAATTTCCATTTTCTAATTTCCATTTTCCGATTTCCATTTTCCAATCTCTAATTTCCAATTTCCAATTTCCAAATTCCAATGTCCAATGTCCAATGTCCAATGTCCAATGTCCAATGTCCAATGTCCAATGCCCAATGTCCAATGTCCAATGTCCAATGTCCAATGTCCAATGTCCAATGTCCAATTTCCAACTTCCAACGTCCAACGTCCAATTTCCAATTCCCAATTTTTATTTTCAAATCTCAAATTTCATAGCTTAAATTTCAAATTTTTAAATTCTTTTTCAATTTTTTTCAAATTTTTCGTATTTTGAAATTTTTTCTTTTTTTCAAATTTCTTTTCTATTTTTTTTCGATTTTTTAAATTTTTTCAAATCTTTTCCTGTTTTCAAAATTTTCAAATGCTTAAAATACTTATTTAAAATTTTTAGAATTTCTCAAATTTTTCAATTTTTGTACACTTTTTAAATTTTTCAAACTTTGCAAATTGTTCAACTTTTTAAAAAATTTCCAATTTTTTCAATTTTTTTAAAATTTTTCAATGTATTAAATTTTTAGGCTTTTGAATTCTAATTTTCAATTTTTTCAATTTCGTGCGCTCGAATTTTTAACGCATTTCTGAATGTTCAATTTTTGACTCATTGCATTTTCGAATTTTGGGGCCTCGAAATTTATAATTTTCAAAGATTCTTATTTTCTAATTTCCTGTTGTTTCAAAATTGGAATACTCGTAATTTGGAATCTATGAATTTTTGGCCATTCAAATTTTAAAACTTTTTAATTTTCAATTTCTAAATTTAAAAAATTGTATCAAATTCTCGAAATTTTAAACCTTCGAATTTTCGAGCTTTTCCATTTCTCAATTTTTGAAGTTTTGAATCATCAAATTTTCGTATCATTTAAGTTTCGAATTACCGAACCATCGACTTTTCAGTTATGTTCTAAACATTTCAATTTAATTTTTTTCAAAACTCCGAAATTTGAAATTCTGGAATTTTTGAATTCGCGAATTTTCAATTTTAATTTTGTAATTTTTCTATTTTCGAGTTTTATTATTTCGAATTCTTGAGCTGTTTATTTCTGCTTTCCAAAATTTTGCACCTTCGAATTTTCTAATTTTGGAATATTCAATCAAAGTTTTTTGAATTTTGGAACTTAAATTTCGTAATTAAAATTTTCAAGTTTTGGAATTTCAATTTCAAAAATCACATTGAATTTGTTTTAATTTTTTTCCAAATTTGGCAGTGCTTTCAAATTTCTTATATCCTAGAAATTTTTGAATTTCAGAGTTTTCGAAATCTCGAAATTTTTAAATTTTTGAATTATTTCACCCTCAAATTTTCGATATTTACAATTTTCAATTTGGTTAATTTTCGAAATTGGAAATTTTTGAATGTTCGGATTTTTAAAACTTTTGAATTTTCGATTCCCTGAATTTACAATTTTTAGAACTTTCACATTTTCAACCTCACCGATTTTAAATTATCAACCTTCGAATTTTGAAATCTTAAAATTTTCGAACTTCTGCATTTCTGAATCTCCCATTTTTAACTCAATGAATTTTCGACTTTTCGAATCAATTTTCCAGAATTTTGCACTTTAAACCTTTCCAATTTTCGATTTTTTTTAGTTTAACATTTTGGTATATTGGAATTTTAAAATTTTTGAATTATTGAACTTTGGCATTTCTAAGTCTTCGAAATTTTTAATAATCGAATTTTCGAATATCCGAAATTCTTGAATTTCCAAACTATCGAATTTTCAATTAGGCTTCAAAATCGTAGATTTCAAATTTTTCGAATGCCAGAGTTTTCGAATACTAAAATTTTCGATTTTTCGAACTAGAGAATTTTCGACGTTTTATATTTTTCCTGCTTGCTCGAATTTTCAAACATTTGAATTCTAAAATTTTCAATTTCCATATTTTCGCATTCCCAAATTTTCAAACTTTCAGCTTTAAATTTTCAAGTTTTAGACTCTCATAATGTTTAAATCTTTTAATTTTAGTTTTTAATTCGTAAATTTGAAAATTTTCGTTTTAAATGTTTACTGTTTTGTTCTTCTGTTCTTCTGTTTTTCTGTTTTTCTGTTCTTCTGTTCTTCTGTTTTTCTGTTTTTCTGTTCTTCTGTTCTTCTGTTCTTCTGTTCTTCTGTTCTTCTGTTCTTCTGTTCTTCTGTTCTTTTGTTCTTTTGTTCTTTTGTTCTTCTGTTCTTTTGTTCTTTTGTTCTTTTGTTCTTTTGTTCTTTTGTTCTTTTGTTCTTTTGTTCTTTTGTTCTTTTGTTCTTTTGTTCTTTTGTTCTTTTGTTCTTTTGTTCTTTTGTTCTTTTGTTCTTTTGTTCTTCCGTTCTTCTGTTTTTTCTGTTCTTCTGTTTTTTCTGTTTTTTTTTCTGTTTTTCTGTTTTTCTGTTCTTCTGTTCCTCTGTTCTTCTGTTCTTCTGGTCTTCTGTTCTTCTGTTCTCCTGTTCTTCTGATCTTCTGTTTTCTGTTTTTCTGTTCGTCTGTTCTTTTGTTCTTCCGTTCTTCTGTTTTTCTGTTCTTCTGTTCTTCTATTCTTCTGTTCTTCTGTTCTTCTGTTCTTCTGTTCTTCTGTTCTTCTGTTCTTCTGTTCTTCTGTTCTTCTGTTCTTCTGTTCTTCTGTTCTTCTGTTCTTCTGATCTTCTATTCTTCTATATTCTGTTTTCTATTTTCTGCTTTTGTTTTCTGTTTTTCTGTTTTTCTGATTTTCTGGTTTTCTGTTTTACTGTTTTTCTGTTTTTCTGTTTTTCTGTTTTTTTATTTTTCTGTTTTTCTGTATTTCTGTATTTCTGTATTTCTGTTTTTCTGTTTTTCTGTTTTTCTGTTTTACTGTTTTCTGTTTTCTGTTTTCTGTTTTCTGTTTGCTGTTTTTCTGTTTTCTGTTTTCTGTTTTCTGTTTTCTGTTTTCTGTTTTCTGTTTTCTGTTTGCTGTTTTTCTGTTTTCTGTTTTCTGTTTTCTGTTTTCTGTTTTCTGTTTTCTGTTTTCTGTTTTCTGTTTTCTGTTTTCTGTTTTCTGTTTTCTGTTTTCTGTTTTCTGTTTTCTGTTTTCTGTTTTCTGTTTTCTGTTTTCTGTTTTCTGTTTTCTGTTTTCTGTTTTCTGTTTTCTGTTTTCTGTTTTCTGTTTTCTGTTTTCTGTTTTCTGTTTTCTGTTTTCTGTTTTCTGTTTTCTGTTTTCTGTTTTCTGTTTTCTGTTTTCTGTTTTCTGTTTTCTGTTTTCTGTTTTCTGTTTTCTGTTTTCTGTTTTCTGTTTTCTGTTTTCTGTTTTCTGTTTTCTGTTTTCTGTTTTCTGTTTTCTGTTTTCTGTTTTCTGTTTTCTGTTTTTCGTTTTCTGTTTTCCGTTTTCTGATTTCAGAGTTCTGCTTTTTGTTTTCTGTTCCTCCATTCATCTCTTTTCCTTTTCTTGCTGTTTTTCAAGTTTTTCATTTTTGTCTAATATGATTCTGTTGTCCTTTTTTCCTGTTTTTCTCAGCCATTGATTTTTATATTAGTATTGTAGTTTACCATGTTTTTCTACTCTCTTTAGCAATGTTCCAGTTTTGTATCGTACTGCGGCCGTGTTTTTCTATTTTTTTGGTACCATTTTTTTATGTTTTTCTGCGTCCAGTTAGTCCGTTTTCTGTTCCTTCATTTGTCTGTTTTATTTTTCCGGTTTTCAAATTATTTGTATTTTGCTTTACTATTATTTTTTTCTGGCTTTATTTGATTTTCTGTATTTTTTCTCTGAATCTCAGGTCTTCAGTTTATCAGCCTGTTTGCTCTGTTTTTACGTTTTTCTCTTTTTATATGTTTCTGGTTGCTTGTTTTTTATTCCTATCGTTTGTTTCTCAGTTTTTCTGTCCCACTAATTTTGGGTGTTCGACTTTCGTTTTGTTCAGTTTTGTAGTATGCCCTGTTCCATTTTTTTATTTCTCTCACGTCTCTTTGATTATAGTTTTTTCTGATTTTGTTTGTTTTTAAATTTTCTGTTATCCTGTATTTCTATCATTCAGGTTTTTTTTTTCAAGTTTTCTATGCCACCTTCTTATTCGCTTGTTTTTTATGTCTTTTTTCTGTTACTGTGTTTTCCCTTTTTTTTGTTTTACTGTATCTCTGAAGTTCTGTTCTGCTGCTGTTCTGGTTTTCTGTTTTCCTGTTTTATCTTAACCTGATTATTTTTGTTACTTGTCTGCCTTTTCTTTGTACCGTTTTATTTTTCTATAAATCTGTACTTTATGTTGCAATTTTTTCTACTTCTTGTATTCTATTTTCCTGTTTTTGCAGAATTTACGGGTCTTAATTTATCAGTCCAATGTTTTCTGATTTTAAGTGCTTTATTTTGAATTCGGCATCGTGCATTTGTATCTCGAATCAGATTTGTCCACTGGCCCAATCATTTCTATCAAATGAAAAGTGAACTCGTCTTACATAAAGCTAAGCCCGTGAACGGCTGCTGTGATAACACCATGAATTTGGTGGGACCTCGAAGAAATTCGAAAACTTTTTGGGTCCCAAGACTCTTTTTCTGTCATCCTATTTTTCAGTTTTTCTGTTTCAACAATTTTATCGGCTGTCGTCCATTTCCATGTTTTCTGATGTTTATTTGTCTATTTATCCATTTATTTTCAAGCTTTTTTTTATAAATAGCCAAATAGGTTTCTTATTCTGTTTTTTATGTATCACAAACTTCTGCTGTTCTATATTACCGTCATTCTGGTTTTCTTTATCATTGATTTCTGTTTTGTCGTGACTGCGACTTATCTGTCAATATATGGCCCCTTCTCAACATTTCGGAAGAAACAGGCAGGAAAAAATTGAAAAATTTGAAACAATAACTGAAAGAAATTACACAATGTCTGCACCAGTTAGATGGAAAAATGTGCACCAGCTTCGTACTAAATTGTGAGTTATGTCCTTATAAACAAAACAAAAATCGTTTTTAAAAAAACCTTTCGGAAGTGACGCGGAAAACCGAAATGTTTTCGTATATTTCGGATTAAGCTGTCAATATGGGGCATCTAAGAGGCCTTATCAAATGTTAGCAAACTATATAAGCTCCGCATATATTTTTTTGCTTCATTCACCGTTCGCTAGTCGAATGAGAAGCTTGTTGATTAGCAGTCGGACGGTGCAATAAAAAGAAGACACTCTGAATTTTCGTCGCCTATATATTGCTACGCGGGATATTTGTGTTAAACAGCCTTATTCTGCATCATGACGAATCGTTTTTTGATCTCCTTTATTGATTTGTTATCTACATATCAGATAATCAGATGGAGGATTTTCAGATATTTTATCAGAGCGAAAACAATCTGTACTATTCGGTCGCTTTTTGGACCATTCTTCGCCAGCCAACAATAACATTAACTGAAACATAATCTTCCCGGCATCTACAAACCTTCAATAACACTTTCCTCGTATATTCATCGCAGCATCAGTACGAGTGTCCGATTAATTCTTCTCAAAAAAAGAAAACAGTTTCGATGACAATCAAATCGGAATGACCTGATGAGCAAACAGCCCCTTCCCACATGCAAGCGGCAGCAGCGCCAACTCCAAAATAGAATACAAAAATTGCGAACAACCGAGCTGACACAAGTGAAAACAAACGCTATCAAAAGTGACACAGTGAACGGCCTACTTCTCTCGCTCTCCCTCAATATTCACCGTTGATTTTCCAGTTTCCCACCAACTCTTCCGTTGTTTTTTTTCTTCTGTTTCTTTTTTCCACAGCATCACTCGACTCGCTTCGGCGCTACTCTCTCTCTCTCATCGGCGTAAGAACCTAATTGAAATTCATCGAACCTATCAATTATGCACAGTATTATTTTTGCTTTCTGATATGTTTAATTACTTTTACAGTTAATTTAATTGTTATTTTTTTCTGGTTCTCGCCATACACGCGTGTGCTCACTATGCCCTTTCAGCCGGTTTTCCGAGTATTCATTTTTCAATGTCACATTATTTCGCGGGTCCCTTCACCCTCCCCCCACCATTCACCAGTGCATTCGATCGATCGAAACAAATGAAAGAGAAAGAAGTGTAACAAATTACCCAGAATGGTTATCATTTTTTTGTTTTGTTTTCTTTGTTCAAGCCTTAGTCACTATAGTTTACACTTATTCACCGTTATCATTAGTCTAAGTAGCAATTTGTGTGTATGTGTTTGTGTGTTAATTCACTCCTATACTAAATAGCGTCAGCTGTTTCATTTTTTCTTCTTCTCATTTACTCTTAGGTTGCTTTATTATCTTACAAAATTATCCCGTGCATGAACTGTGTTTTGCTCTTTTAAGATTTTTGAATAGTATTCCATGAATTATATCGACGATACTTCGTAGCGTTTATTTTTTCTTCTTCTTCCTTGTATTTTAAACAAATAGAATTGCTTTGGTTATAATCGTTTCGTCTTGGCTCTTACCGGCCGATCGCAGTTTAAACTGTGTGACAAACCGTCTGTGTATGTGTGATAGAGAATCTAGTAGTTAGTTCAGTACACTTTAATTTGACATTTCATTTCGTTTGTTTTCTTTCCGAGTGAAACAAAAATCCTCCATTAGGGTTGCGCAATTAATACATACATCATTTTAGTTAAGGGTTTCGAACTTGTTTTTTTATGCTAATCTTGATCTATTTTTGTGAATACTCTTTCGTTTTTTTTTGTGTTGGCACACATTTAAGTGCTTCGCTTTCTATAGAATTCTTACATTTCTCACGTGTTTTGTTTGTTAATTTCATACTAAATGTACAAATTATAAGGCCTCTTTTTATCTTCTTCTCGTCAATGTATATGTGATGTCAACTGTGTATCTATGTAGTTATCTATATTTCTTTGTAAGATTGAATAGCTCTCGTAAAAAATAATGCTAGTTGTTTATCAGAGATTCACTCCCAACAGAACGACACGACAGTCAATTACAGATAGCTTCCTGCTCCGTGTTTTATTTGTCCAAAAAAGACGGAACTGAACTCCTTAATCATGCACCTAAACGTTCATCGTTCAGGACATCGAACATCGACAACTTCTTAACTCCGCTACGTCACGACACGACAATCACGAAAATGTTGCGCTACTACAACTGCCCAATCGGTCGCCACAAGAATAACAATTCAGTAAGTCGTAGGCAAGCTCATGCATAAAGCATCTACAGCTTTCAGTGTGTCAGTGTGGCAAGTTTGACTCCTGTCAGCATTAAATATGCAACGATTCACTTTCCCCCGTAGAAGATGATGAGTGCCGTTGGAAAAGCGCAAAATAGTGCGGCCTACTGCGACTGTTGATATCGTCAGTTTTGTTCGGACGCTTTCCGTTCATCATGGATTTTTTGAATAATACATGGGTTGAATTTCTTTTTTTCAGGGGGATTGAATCAACTCGTACTTCTATATAATGATGTTACAAATAATACGTCACTGGACTTTTCCATCGCTGATCATAATAGGAGCATTTCAGGTCTTGGAAGAATGGCTTTTAATTCAAGGATTTCATCTTGATTGTATGTTATCTGTGAGGAAGCAGAGTTTGTGCCACGCTTATTTATTTAGCTTAGCCCTGTTTCCGTTAAACGGGAGCGAGTAAAGGCGCTTTAACTTAGGCTTATTCGCCAGGGCAAGGAGTAAATACCTCTGCCCCATCCCCAAGGACCAAAGGAGTGACAATAACCTTTTTAGCCAAGTCGCTCCCAACGATATATCCCAATCCACTATAAACTGAAACGGTCGGTACGGTTGTCCTCGTTTCTTCCTCATTTAAGATTCAAAGCGATTCGTTAGTTTCATTAAATGAATAAATTAATTACTATATAGTTTTGAAACACCTTTTAACCCAACTCTGCACAGTAGGCCTAACCGTTTTGATATTTGCGACATATTACAAATAATATGCTTCCAATATTAATGTTGACAAGAAAAACACTAAAGAATAACTGCGGTTCTTTTCCAGGATGCTTTTCAATACTGGCTGTGTAAGGGTTAGAATAGAATAGCCCTGTTTCCGTTAAACGGACGCCACTCAACCGGGAGAAAGCCGGGAGGAATACCATTGTAGGTCGGAAGAAGAAACACGGGAAACAGCAAAAGCGAAAGGAAGAGAGAAAAGTTAAGCAGAATAGGAAAAGGAAACATCCGGCTCGTTAGAAGGCATCAAAAGGTGAAGCCGTGCTCGTCAAAGCCAATGACGACGTGTGTAGCGTTGTTCAAGAAGGTCAGAGAGGAACCGGAGGTGTGGAATTTTTGGGGAAACGTGATAAGAACCAGGCGAACCCAAAAAGGTGAGATGGTCTTTAAGTTGAAGGAGATGTTAAAGTGTTAAGCACGGAGACGGCGATTGTGTGCAAGAACCTGGATGAGATCACGACGGAAGACGACTGAGAGGTGCGCTGAAGCAGCAGTGCAACCTGGGTAAGGTGCACATGACGATCCGGTTAAAGAAGGGATACGGAGGAACTCAGACAGCGATGATTTGTTTACTGGTAACCACTGCTGACAATGTGCTGGAGCTAGACAAAGTTATGGCTGGATGGTCGAGATGCCCATTGAGAGCCGGCCCTCGAGTGAATAAACAAGCGGAGAAATGCTTCAAGTGCTTGTGCTTTGGACATTTGGCAGGGGCTTGCAAAGATCCGCATAGATCCAGGATGAGCTGGAAATGCGGGTAGACGGGCCATCTTTCGACAGACTGCACGCAGAGGCCGAAGTGCACTCCAACGGGCGGAAGCGACCATCAAACGGGTGGCTTCAAATGTCGTGCCTACCAGAAGGTGACTACATGCCAATGGAAATGGAGATAACCCAGATAAATCTGAATCACTGAGATACCGCACGGTTACTGTTGTGGCAGTCTACGACAGAAACAATGTGTGACATCATTTTGATTGCAGAGCAGTATCAAGTCCCCCTTGACCACAAGGTTCCCGGGAACGGCTGTGATACAAGTTATGGATAGATTCCCTCATTCAAGAAGTAGTAGAACGCTCATACGAGGGCTTCGTGATCACCAAAATCAACGGAGTCTTCATGTGCAGCTGATGCGCTTCTCCAAGGTGGACAGTGGAGCAATTCAGCCAAATGCTGGAGCAGTGTGTTGTGGAGTGGATTAGTAGAGTAACCAACACAAGTGGGTATATCCCGAAAGAAGCTCTAGCGAAAATAGACGTACGATTGTGCAATGAAGATTTCGTTAGAACATTTCCAAGAGTCCATTCTCTACTACCATTGATGTCACATTCTGTAGCCCTTCGCTGACGACGAACATGGATTGGAGAGTATGCGAGAAGTATACCCATAGTGACCACCAGGCAATTCACTACCGTATCGGTCAACGAAACCCTGCTGCAGCACGGAGAAGGATGTCCGGCGAGCAAAAGTGGGAGATGAAAGCTTTCAACAAAGATCTTTTCGTAGAGAAGTTTTGGACGGACGGCAGGACAGAGAACGTTCATGCGACTGATCTAACAAGAAGGATAATGACAGCTTGTGACGCCACTATGCCGTGGAAGCTGATGGTGTCCAGCTTACTGGTGGAACGAGAAGCTCAGTGTGCTAGGCGCTCCCTGTATCAGCGTCTAAAGGCAGGTTCATAGAGCAATATCGGAGCCAGATATAAGGGGCTCAAAGCACCGTTTCGGGAAGCTAAAGCTGCCTTAAAACGGGAGATCAAGCATAGCAAGTCAGATAGCCACAAGAAGCTGTGCCGAAAAGTAGCAAGGGAGACGCCATTCCAAGGGACGCGTAGCGTCCAGATGGAATACCAAACGGAGTGTTGAAGGCTGCAATCCTACCATTCCCGGACATGTTCAGTATGATGCTGCAGAAGTGTCTAGAAGATGACATTTTCCCCGAAATGTGCAGAAGCTGGTGTTGTTGCCAATCCGATCCAGTCTCATATAGGCCTATATGTCTGCTGGATACACTCGAAAAACTCCTGGAAGAAATCGTCCTCAACAGGCTGACGAAATGCACGTAGAGCTAGCGCGAACTGTTCAAGATGCAGTTTGGAATCCGCAAAGGAGTATCGACAGTGGAGGCAATTCGGAAAATACTCAAGAGTGCTGAGAAGGCATCTAAACAGAAGCGAAGAGGAGATCGAAACTGCGCCGTGATTACGATGGATGTGGAGAATACGCCAACAGATGGGAAGCTAGCGCTGCACAGAATGAAGGTCCCCGTCTATCTAAGCCAGATTCTGAATAGTTACTTCCAGAACAAAGTGCTGCTGTACGTCAATGCGAGTCACAGCGGTCGTTCCTCTTTGGAACGGGATGTACGATGGTGTCTTGACAGTGTGGTTACCCAGGCAAGTGTAAAACGTGCGTTTCCCGGGCGACGTGTTACTAACGGTGATGCGTGAGACACTTGAAGAAGCGGAAGTGTCGATGACGGAGACAATAGTCGCAATCGAGAGCTGGATGAACGGGGTCAAGCTGCTGATAGCTCACCACAAGACGGAGAGGTTTTGTTGATCAGGAACAGCAAAGCAGTTCAGCAGATGCAGATCGACGTCGGGGGGCAAGTCGGTTGAGCTTCAACAATCACATCGACTACGCCTGCGAAAAGTCAGCGAAGGCAACGAACGCAATAGCGACAGTCATGCCAAACGTCGGCGGTTCGAGAAGCAGACGTTTGCTATCTAGTGTTTCGTCGTCGATACTGCGATGTGAGCAGCCGCGCTGGAAACCAAGCGGAACCGTGAAAAGCTATACAATATGTTCTAGCTGATGGTCGTACGAGTCGCGTGCGGGTACAGAACAATCTCGTCAGAGGCAGTATGTGTTATCACCGGAATGATCACCGTGGCGGAAGATATCGAGTGCTACAATCGGAGAAACACCAGAAACGTGAGGAAGATGGTGAGAATCGATTCGAAGGCAAGGCGGCAGCAGGAATGGGACAATCTGGATAAAGAAAGGTGGATTTGCCGGCTCATCCCAATCCTGTTAACGTGGGTCAATAAATGGCCCAGAGAGGTAAACTTCCACCTGACACAGTTCCTGTCAGGCCACGGCTGCTTGAGGAAGTATCTGCATCGGTTCGGGCACGCAACACCATCGTTGTGGGCGGAGTGTGAGAACGTCTAGGAAACACCGGAGACATGTCGTCTTCGAGTGCGAGATGCTTGAAACGGGAGGATCGGACATCAACCCGGATAATGTCATCTACAGAACGACAAGCGACGTAAATACGTGGAACGCGGTCAACAGAGTGGTGACGCAGATCATGACCACCTTGCAGCGGAAATGGCGAGAAGAACAGCGAGCAGCGGTTTCGGGAGAACAATCACCGCTGGGAAACTCTCCACCGGAGTAGACTGAATCCACCTCAGGGAACTAGTCTAGTAGACCGCAACAGAGCACCAGGTATGGGTCGTCGGGTTGCCAGCGACCCGGATTCCACGCTCCAGCTGGAATCGCCGGACTGGCCAAGGCACCCTACCGAGAGAGTACGAGCGAAAACAAAAGAAGAATCAGTATCAGGAGAGGGTATGCCTCAAACGAGCACTAAACTTTCTAAAGAGGACAGCGGAAGACGAATACCATCTTACCATCGCAGACAACATCCAACTCACCAACAAACCCCTCCCAACTATCGCCCGACTACATCGAATAAGACCACGAGCTTGGCCACGACCCTGGACCTAACATTGACGACAGCCTCACCCGTACAATAAATGCCGGAGACTCCCCGAGCAGTATCATACCAAAATATAGTCAATGCATCAACCGAAAATACCAACAACACATTAAATTATACACCGAGTATCAGCGGACTGAGAACGGGCTCTCCTTCCGTCTCCCATCCTATTGCTCAGTCATCACAGCGGAAGCTGCAACTATCGCAGTGACAATGGCCAAAAGAGACTCAGACGATCCAACCGACTCTCTGTTGGGCACCTCCTATGCAACTGCAGGGAACTCGAGGACTTCCGGCGACAGTATGATCTGACCAATTAAATCCGAGACGGGCTGTCTAATGACCCGGTCCAGGAGGAAGTACTTCTTCTATTTTTGAAGGACGCCAGACCAAACGCCACACCTTCGCCAGCTGATGTAGAGGTTTTCCGCGGCCGTCACCAGTTAACTACAATCAATCCCACCACGACTGTGGGCCCTCTGATTCACCCCCCACCAGGTGCTGGAGGTCTCCCACGACCCCGATCAGGCAAGACCGAACCCTCGAAGTCATCTCAATGGAGAAACGACGAGCCAACCTCAAACAACTACAGTCACACCAGCAATGAGCCTTCTGCCACGCCACGCAACGGCAATGGAGAGGACGTCCATGTCCCTGCAAGACCACCATAAACCGAAAGAATTTTCCAGCAAATCGCCACCAACACGACCCATTCAGTCAAGACCGAACCCTCGAAGGCATCTCAACAGAAGTATACCACAGCCACACTATCTATGGGCCCACTGCCGCCACATTCTTGCGATGCTGGAGTGGTCGCCCATGGTCCTTTGGAGCAGTGGATCGCCTGCAGCCGGTCTGCTCACCTACTGAAGTGACGACCCAATCTGGAACAACCACAGTCACCACCGAAGTGAAAACCAACTAACCGAGCCATACCCCGGCCGGGTACTGGAAAGGTCTCCCGCGACCCCGTTCAACCGAATAGACAACCACCCCCTTCAGAAGAAACTATTCCAAAAAGCAAAGAAAAGCTAAATTTTAGACTGTATCAGAAGAACTTCCTTCATCGTGGAACTCTCCGCCGGTGTAAGCTAGATTCACCTCCGATGACTAGATTGAGTAGACCGCGACGAGAAACTACCAGTCGCGGATCGTCGGGGCACCTGCGAACCGGACGACCTGTTCCACTGACCTCGACATCTGGTCGGTTGACTCGGTTTCGGGAGAACTTCTCTCGCCGGGGAATTCTCCTTCGGAGTAGGCTCGTTCCAGCGTCGGGGACTAGAACGAGAAGTTCGCGAACAAGATTTTAGTGAAATCGCGAGCTGAAAGGTTCATTTGGGGAGTGGGGCGAAATGGAACGAGAAGGGAACCAAGGGGCCTAAAGGAGTTGTGGTGCTAAATGGCACCGGACAGAGAGTCAAAGGGCTCAAGAAGTTGTGGTGCTAAAACCAAAGTAGAATCGGTATCGGGAGAACTTCCTTCGCCGGGGAACTCTCCGTCGGCGTAAGCTAGATTCACCTCCGGGACTAGACTGAGTAGATCGCGACGGGACACCACCAGTCGCGGGTCATCGGAGCACCAGCAAACCGGACGCCCTGCTCCACCGGAATCGCCGAACTGACCTCGACACTTGGTTGGTTGGTTCGGTTTCGGGAGAACTTCTCACGCCGAGGTCTTCTCCGTCGGAGTAGGCTAGTTTCATCGTCGGGGACTTGACCGAGTATTTTCTTAGGAGGTCACCGAGTAAGTAGTGCTAAATGGTACGAGAAGGGAGTTTTGGTGCTGAATGGCACAAGGGAGCCGACTCCTGATGCTGAATGGCACAAGGCAGCCGAAGGGCTCGATAGATTAGACAATGTAGGGGAAGAGCACTAAGTCTCAACCCACAGCTAGCCATGCCGAGACTGCCAGTCTGTGTGGATGGTCGAGAACTGGTCGTTTGTCGATGAGTGGTGCTGTAACCTTACTAACTAACTACTAAGTAGTCGGATTTGAGTGGATGCTATGCGCATAAAAAACCCCTCACCGAAATAATGCCGTAAGATAGTGCCGGAGAGGAGTCAGGTTCTAGATAAGAGTAGAGGTTTTAGCGGGTCTGGTGGCAGCCCAAACCCGTTCCTTGAGACTTTGGGTTTTGTACATTTTTTTCTGCTTACTCAGGACTTTTTTGAAAGTTTTTTTCTGCCCTCTAAAAACACGCTCACGGTTCTTGTTAAACCTCAATCGGCTGTTCGTGTCGCCAGTGCGTACAGAACGATATCGTCAGAGGTGGTATGCGTAATTGCCGGGATGGCTACCATCTGCATCACTCTGGTTGAGGACGTGGAATCCTACCAGCGGAGGAATGCACGAAATGCAAGGGGACTGGCACGAGCGGAATCGCTGGCTAAGTGGCAGCAAGAGTAGGACAACTCGGATAAAGGAAGGTGGACCTACCGACTCATGCCAAATGTTTCGGCTTAGGAAGCATGAAGAGGTGAATTTCCATTTGATTCAGTTTTTTGTCCGGGCACGGATGCTTCCGGAAGAACTTGTTTGGATATGCTTCGTCACCCCTTTGCCCGGAGTGTGTGAACGTGTAGGAGACACCGGAACACGTGGTCTTCGAATGCCATAGCTTCGAAGGGGTATGCCTGGTGTGATAGTTGGATATATTGTTGAAGATATGTGCCACGACGAGCATACCTGGGACGCTGTCAATAGAATGCTTACGAGGTCCGAGCTAAGGAGAAAGTGGCGAAGGGACCAACAAAGTAGCCACCGTGGAACCACAAATCGGGTTTCGGGAGAAATTCCGCCGCCGGGGTACTCTCCATCAGTGTAGACTAGGTCCACCGCCGGAGACCAGTCGAATAGTATGCGACGTAGCACCGGGTTCGGGAGTCAGTGAATCGGACGTCAAGCTTCACCGGAATCGCCGGATCGACCTCGGCATCCTACCGGGTAGCTCGTGAGTAGGCTAGATCCACCACCAGAAATTAGAGCGAGTAGACCGCGTCGAACAGCCATCAGTGAACCGGAAGCTAAGCTCTCCTCGGAATCGCTAGATAGACCTCAGTACCTACTGATTGGCCCGTTTAGTAACCTAGGTCCACCGTCGGGGACTAGATCGAGACGAAGTAATGAGCTAAATGGCTCACTGAAACCAACATCGATATCGGGTAGAAATCTACCGCCGAGGAATTCACAGTAGGGTAGATTTGCCGCCGATGATTATCCGACGGAATCGTGACAAAAATGTGAGCTAATTGGTTTACGAAACAAACTCCGGTACCGAGAGAAATTCCGCTGCCGGGGAGCTCTCAGTCGAAGTAGGGTAGTTCACCACCGGATAATATTCGAGTAGATCTTGATAAAGCTGGTAGCTAAATAGCTCAAGGCAGCGGGTATCGGTGTTGGGAGAAATTACTCCTTCGGAGAACCCAAAGTGTAGAGTTGTTATCCCAAAATACTGAGCCCAGAATCCGCAGCGCATAATCTAGAGCTCAGAGCCCAAAGTCCAGAGCCCCTAACCCAAAATAGTGTGACCACAGTTTAGATTTCAGATTCCAGAGCTCAGAGTCTAGAATCCAGAGTTCAGATTCGATAATCCAGATTTTAGTTTTCATCTCCCAGCGAGCACAACCCAGAGTCCCGAGGAGAGAGTCCAGAGTCCGGAGTCCAGACTCCAGAGTCTCGAGTGCAGAGTGCATAGTCCAGAGTCCATAGTTCCGAGTCAGAAGTCCAGAATCAAGACCCAGAGTCCATAGCTCAGAGACCACAGTCTACAGTCCAGAGTCCATAACACAGAATATCGAGACGAAAGCTCAGTTCCAGAGTTAAAAATTCAGAGTCTAGAGTTCAGAGTGCAGAGAACAGAGTCGAGAATCCTAGGTCCAGAGCCAAGAGTCCTCAACTCAAATTACTGTGGCCAGAGTCCAGAGCTCTGAGACCAGAATCCAGAGCCCGAAGTACTTAATCCAAAATACTGAGGCAAGGATTCAGACACAAGATCATAGAACCCAGAGTCCAGAATCCAGAGTCCATAACACAGAGCTCAAAGCCCAGAATCTAGAGCTCAGAGTCCAAACACGACAATCCTGAAACCAGGGTTCAGAGTCCAGAGAACAGAGTCCTCAACCCAAAATACTAAGTCCAGTGTCCCGGGTTCAGAGCCCGGAGTCCAGATCCCAGAGTCCAGAGAACAGAGTCCCGAGTAGAGAGCCTACAGTCCAGAATCCTGAGACCCAAGTGCAGAGCCTAAAGTTCAGAGTCCAGAGTCTAGAGTTCAGATTCCAGAGTGAAGGATCAAGATCCCAGATACCAGAGCCCGTTGATAAGACCGGGAGCTGAACGACTCACGAAAACAGCATCCAAACGGCTCACGGAGACGAGAGCTATAAAGGCGAAGAGTCGATAGTTAAATCAAAGCTCGAAGGTCAAGCAATTTCATGAACCAAGTGAGACTCCGAGATAGAGTAGAAGAAAAAGGTGTGATGAAAGCACAACGAGCCCTCCCAAGCAGTAATACCTTGATGTAGTTCCGTGGGGAAGAAGGGCGAAAAAAGTAAGCAGTGTTTTAGTGGTTAGACACGAACGTGAGTCGCGAGTCCCACGCAGTGCCAAACCACCAACACACTACAGTCCATGCTTTTGAAGCTTTTTAGCCCTACTATAAAGAAACTATCAGCGAAGGCTTCAAGTCGTTGATGGAGGAAGCTGCAATTCCTCAATTGAGCGGTTGAGACGAAACATTTGGAGATCATCTGCGAAGGACCGGCGAGCAGTCTTCAGCGCAAAATACACGTCATTGAAGTAAAGCAGAAACAGCAAGGATCCCAAGTAACTTCCCCGGGATATTCTTGACGAAGAAGTAAATGCGAGTGCTTGGAAACCTCCATTGTCAACTATCTCGATTTAAGCCAAGCTGAAGCACTGGTAATCATCATTTCATCGAGATCGATAGTTCCTAGGATTTGGCCCAGAAATGGTTCAAGTGTGTAGGGCTTTGTTTCTCGTACTCTACTTGAGGGTGGACTTACACGTTGCAGTTACGATTGTAGTCGACCGTTACTGCGATCGGAACCAGAGTGAATGCAAGGAAGACCTAAGATGTAAAAATGTTTTATACACAGAGGAAAACAAACCAGAACAAATCAAGCATTTTCCTCGATATCCTAGGACACCAGAATAGTCCGCTAAAAACCAGAACATGTCCTGGGAAACCAGGACGTATAATCACTCTAAGTTAGACACCGGTCAAATTGCCTAGATTACATCTACACTCATAAACAAAACTGCATCAGATGATTGGGAGCACTGCCGAATCGCTCGGACGTGGCTTTGTGTTCGTCCAATATTTTTCGAAGTTTCGTTGTGAGATATACAATAGTTAACAGGAAATCGTAGTCAATCGTTTAGTAGGCCGATTCTTCTGTATAGTTATGTGTTGATTAGATAAAATTTCGCGAGAATAGTAAGATGTTTCTTAGTGATTTTATCGCCAATAATTTTGCTGTGTACGTGTTTTAAGCCAAGCCGCCAAAAATTACGCCCATCAGTTCCACTTAGCGTCTAAAGCGCCATCTCAATCCGACTAGTTGATTCAATGATTTTATTGAGGATGGAGGAGAACGCTCGCAGAAATGCCATGAAATTATTTATTCACAGTAGCACGCAGAGCAGGAGATCCTCCCCGGGCTGCCAGAGCCAAATTCCTACAGATGGTCGAACAAAAATACTCAAACCATCTGCACATCTACACCGACGGCTCGAAACTTGGCGAGGGGATGGGCGCGGGTGTGAGCGGAATCGGAACGGGCCCCGCCCGTCGTCTACTCTCCGTGTGTTCCGTGTTCTCCGCGGAAGCCGCCGTCATCGCCATTGCGGTTACCAACAAACCCGAAGACACACCGACAGTGATCTTCTCCGATTCCCTCTCAGTCATCAAAGCGCTGGAATCAGGGGAGTCCAAGCACCCCTATGTCCAAGCCATAGAACAATCCTGTGACTCATTAACTACCATATGCTGGGTACCCGGACACAGCGGAATCCGCGGTAACGAGGATGCTGACCACTTGGCCGCGCTTGGTCGACGCTCTCGCGCCCTATTCTCTAATGAGGTACCATCATCCGACATCATCAGGGAATTCAAGGCGAAGACCTCTGAGCACTTCATCACTCACTGGAGGACTATCCGAGGCTTCCCCTGAGAAGGTAAAGTGAGACCTCGAAAAGTGGACAGACCGCGAAAACCGAGTTGAACAGCCGAGTTGAGGGACATACGAGGCTTACCCATGCCCACACCATTACCCGCGTCGACCCTCCAATATGTACATCTTGCAGCACTAGACTCACGGTGGAGCACCTACTAATAAACTGCAGGGAGTTCGACAACCTACGGCGACATCACAACTTGCCCTTCTCGATTCGAGAAACACTGGCAAACGACCCAGTGCACGAAGAGGCACTACTTGCCTTCCTGAAAGATGCCAATTTTCTCGAATCTATCCGCGAACCGGCTAACTTCAAACCATCCTCTGCTGCAACTACTACCACTACTGCTCAGCGGACCCTCCGCCACACCCAGACCGGGTGCTGGGGAGGTTCTCCCGTGGCCCTTCTACAACCGCAATCCGTCAGCCCAATTGCTATCAACGCCCAGCGGGGTCCTTCGCCACATCCGAACCGGGTGCTGGGAAGGTCTCTCGACTAACCGCAAATAAACCATCGTTCAGCGGGTCCACCGACATACCAAAACCGGGCGCTGGGGAGGCTCTCCCGTGGCCCTGACAAGCTGCCTTCATTCCGGAGCTCAACACCTCATCGATCCAATAGCCAATTGAACTCAAAGAAGATAAACTTAATTCTGTGAAATGTTTTACAACTATCTCCCTTCTTATGGCGAATGACCCTGTGCGGTTAAAGCCCAATAAATAAATAATAATAATAATCTTTTTTCCTTACAAGCCAAAATCAAAAATATAATATTTAATTCTGGAAGTACAAAAATATTACAAATATCCAATTAATATGAGGACGCATTCACGCATTGTATATGAAGGCGGCCTCAGAATGTACATGTATGAACAGGTATTCTTGAAATGGGTCGTTGGATGTACAGTAGAGCTATCACCTTCCATCTCCAGGACTAAACATCTATGGATAATACCAAATATACCATTAAATAGATGTAGACAAGTTTCTTCCATAAACGTACTGCCGTTTAGTGGAAGACGGATTGTATAAACACACACATTAGTAAACAGAACTGCATCAATTATTTAAACTAACTCTGTACATTTATTTGGCATTCAATGACGTTTAAAACATCTAAAATTTTCTAACCAATGTTTTCCTTTCACGTTTTAAACGAGTGCTACTGTGCAAAAACGAGTGCTGACAGCAAATTTAAATTCAGCTACCTCGGTTTATAATGAAACATTTCCCGATCCCCCGTACTTAAAACCAGCTCTCCGGCGGAATAACCACCAAAAGAATCTCGTACTCTGCCCCGGACAGCTATGACGACAGCAATGAAGACAGCTCGTGCTGGCTATAGTTCGCGCGTGCTATTCTTACGTTTATACTACCCCCTTTCCAACCCAACCGAGTCAGTCAGTCAACTCGGCAACTAGATAAGCATTCTCGCAGTAGATGGCGCTCATTGTAAGTTGTGATTACGGGCAGTGTTCACTAGCATAAATAGCTGACAGAGCGCGCGAAAATTGTTTTGTGAATCTTTCGGATGGGGTTATACCTACCTACTACTGGTGAGTACCAGCGAGTGAGGACAGCCCACTGACTGTTGACTGTAGGCAGGCAGGCAGAAGCGTCGCGACGCCAGCTGCTTATGGAGTTGGTTGGCTGCAATCTCGCTGGAAGCTAGCTGTATTTGACTGTGTTCCCTCCCTCCCTCCCTGAATGGGAGGTCGCGGAGCAATATGTGGGGAAGCGGAATGAAATATGAATGAAAACGAAACCGAAACGAGGGAAATAGATTACGACAGCAACAGAGATGATGAGAAAAATCCTTTTGCTTTGTTTTTTTTTCTGTGTATCTATTTTTTTTTCTTTGCTCTAATGCTTGGGTTTTTTGTTTCAGTTGTATGAAGGTATATGTACTCTGTAGTCGTCTGGCTGCTGGGTTTGGCGCTGTCGTACTTTGCCACCCTGAACCAACCAACACGAACGCCTTTGGCTTTGATTTCGCAATTGTTTAACTTTTATGCTTTCCCTTTTTTCTAGTTACACTTTCGCAGCTGCTTCGAAGAGATAGGGTTTCACTCCCGTCAGTGCCAGGCCGCGCTTATGTGTGACCTTCGGCTTCTGCTGATGCTGACGGTTCCCTCCCATTGTTTTCTTCCAAGCTTGTCTCTGTATAAATATGCTGTTAACTAAACGTTACAAAAATATTTATAAAAACTATCTAACTTTTCTCCTGCTGCTCATCTTTCATTCATGTTATGGCGCTACATTTTCTCGTTTTCTTTTGTGTTTTTTTTTGTTGCTGCTTAGCACTCAATAGGATCGGTTTATCTTAATCTTACGCCAGAAAGAGGGGAGGTGTAATAACATGTGTCGGATCCACGCTGGATTTCTTCCCCAATTTGCTATTTTTGGTGTAGGATTTTTTTTGTTTGGGAAAGGATGGGGGAATTTTGCTATTTACAAGAATCATCATTTTATTTTCTGCTATTCCCCCCTTTTTTGTATTATACAACAATCCGGATTGAATGAAAAAAAAATACACACTATAACGAGTAAACGAGTTTCAATTCGTTCTATGTGCCGAGTGGGATTACTATTTATATAAAAAGGATCAACAGAAATTGCTTCGCAAAATTAACAGCTATAGTTTTGTTTTTTTTATCTTGTTCTGTAGAGGTCACTATCACGCTTCTTGTTACTTACTTGATTTTCAGCTATCCCTCGATTACGAAGATTGTTGTTACCACATTTGCCGCGGGTAAAAAAGATCCAACCCGTCGCTGTCAGCTTAGATTGGTCCTTACAGGGCGACGAATGAAGTTATCACCAGAAAGGACAGAAGAACCAGCAAGGGTACGAACAGTTGCTGATGATGATAGGACCGATGGCGGTGTAGAGATTGCGCTGCGGGGAGCAAATTGGGAAAATGAGTTAGTACGGAGATGGAACTTGGTTTCGTGGTTTCTGGGTTATTTCACTGGAACTGGAATAAGTTTGAAGATTGCTTTTTTTAAATATCAAAAAGAACTCCCCCCAACTATGGTGGCAAAAATCAGGACCACTGTGGGGAACTGTTCGTGCTTATCCGGGAACTAACTTGCTTCAAGTAAAAACTTTGCATGGTAAAATGGAGATTAAGTTTTTTGCGAGCAACTTGGTTGGATTGCACACTTTTTTTAGCACAGACTTGCCATACATGACACCGAGAACAGTTTACTGAATACTATTTTAGTTTTAAATTGCGTTCTATCATCGTCCAGCGGCGATTCTTTGAATTCTTGACACATGCAACGGTCCAACGGTGGGCCAATGTAGAAAAACTCTAGAAAGACATCTGCGGAGAGCTAAACATCTTTTTTAATAACGTATGACCCGGCATTTATGGCAACACGTCCAATGCTAGGAGGATAGGTCCAGTGGCAAGTTACACTAGGAATGTATAAAAAATTGTATCAAATTAGAAAAAATGCATTTCATTTCCATTTTTGCCTTAACTTTGTAGTCCCTCGCAGAAAAATCTGTTCGATAAACGTCCTACGCTGATCCACTTTGTTCGACGTTTTGTTGAATGTAGGGCTAGTTTTTGAAGGATTTGACGTCTTACACGCGACGCAAAATGCATTATGGATTTCCATTTTGATGGAAAGAAATGCATTTGATTTCGTGTTTGGGGATAGTCGATTCAGCCCTCTGGCAACCCTATTCCAACATTCAGGGTTTGACAGCGTAAGGGGCGTGATAACTGTAAAGCCCCAAACAAACAAACAATTGTTTTCGGCGCTATGTACAAAAATCAAGCATTCCAAGCAACGTTCTGCATCTTGCGGGATGATTAGATACCATTCGATTAAAAAAAAAATCGACACTTCGTTACCAAATATAACATTTATTGTTCTCGTTTAGATCAAAGATTAAAGACGCTGTATTATCCCTCTGGATGCAGACTCGATACGTCTATTGTTTGTTTACCATTTATCTGTCAGTGTCATTCCAATCCAGCACGAGACCTGTCGATGGACCTCGTTCCAGAAGGATTCGAAGCGATATTGTTTGGATTGAGCGCTTTTGACAGGTCTCGTGCTTGATTGCAATGACACTTACAGATAAATAATAAAAAAAAGATGGAGACAGCGAGTCTTTATCCAGAGGGATTCAGTGGCGTTAATTTTCATCAGCTCGGGGACAATTTGACAGCTGCCATATTTATTAACCCTAGAACGGTTCCCTGTTATTCCGTTACGGTTTATTTTAACTGCAAGCAATCCTTATCATAAATCAATTTGGTCATTAAACTTCCATAAAAGTAGGTGCAAACTATTTCTTTCACTTGACCAACTTAACAGTGCCCGCTTAAAGTTTGTCTGGGGTACAAATGTGCCCCGCAAAACCATTTAGGCTAGTGTTTTGTCATGTGTACATGTTTCTGAAAATTTAATATATCTTTTTTAAAAGCAAAATATCAATACATGGTAAGTTAGAAACTTGTATGAAATTGTGAAAAACTTCAATATTGCTGAACAATCGAATCAGGTATTTGATATAATAAAACTACTATAGCAAAGTGACTAGAAAATGCGCTTGGATCGTTATCGCATATTTTGCTTTTGCGGATAAAAGAGGCAAAATACTTTCGTGAATATGATTTGTATATAATATACACCAAGCACCACTCGATTCGTCATCTTCTGTAGCCCAGGCTCTGGAACATTCTTACTTTTTATACGGCTCTACCTCTTCCTTCGATGCCTTCCTGTTTTATCACCGTTACTGCATATTGTTGTATTTTTACTATTTGTATTGGCGTTTGGTGTTCAAAAAAGCATCGGAATAAATACAGTTTTTGACCAGTTTTAAATAACTGACTACTTCATCAAAAGGCAATTTAATAATCTTCACAACGCCGTATAGATGCTCAAAATCGGATAGAAACTACCAATGTTATAGCAATACAGTAAGATTCCGATTTTGGCATGCTCCCAATTTGGTACCCTCCGATTTTGGTTCCGTTTTTTGGCAATATTCTTGTTGTACATAATAAGTCTTTTAAAAATATGCAATAGATATTTTTTGAACCAATTTACATTACATTTGACTTTATTTCCAAACATGGGAGTCATATTAACCCTCAAAGGGGCAAATCTTTTTTTTTTTAAATTTTGTTAAAATTGTGTCATAGTTTCAATACATTGCTGTGATATTTTTAAGATGATTTTCGCAATATTATTTTTTTATGCATTTAAGGGTTAACTATATTTTACCTTATACATGTCGTATTTAATGATTACAATAAAAATTGAAATGTATTATTTATGTATATTTAGTTACAGTGTTACTAGTGTCTGACGGAATCCCCTCGGCATGATACTGTACCTTGATGTGGTCCGGGGGCTTTTCCACCAAAGCAGTATTACAGTGATTATATCACAGAAACTTGGGATACTAATATTTTCTTTTTAGTTAAGCTACATTGTGATCAATTTTAGTACTTAACTTGGCGACCTTTATTATCCACTGCCATGGTCAAATAATATACAATGTGGGTTTAGGGCCCAATTCTCTCTGCAAGCAAATTTCTTATTCTTTCATATACACCATCAATCTCTCATTCCAAACGTACAAACGTGGCCTACACGATAACACAAACCCGGTCACAAATACGAACGCCCGCGTTCTCGCCAATATTCAAACATCCCGATTGATTAGGTGAACGTTGGAACCTAAGAACCTAAGCTCGCGTAATCATGAATCGGTCACGTCCGGAAGTCTCCGCCCTTAATCCTAGCAGCCCAAATTCATGCCTTTAGTTGGACCAATAGAAAAAAAACTAGATAAGACGTCCACGCGCGGTCATTGAATAATACGCGAACATGCGAATGGCCACACGCTTACAAAAGTAATGTGTCCACGCGAAGTTACATACTAGCACACGCGACAAAAACGTCTACATACAAACGCTCGAGTCCTTCGCGATCATCCACGCACGACCACACTCACGATCTCGTAAAAAGTATAACACCCCGGTGACTAAGTGAATGGTTTAGCACTTTTAAATTAACAATCCCGGTCTCGAGAGTGAACCTCCAAATGCCCGTGTTCGCGCGATCATGCATCGGTTTCGTCCGGAATCCCCTATTCTAGGCCCTAGTAGCATAAGTCCAATGCCGTCCGGTGGACCAATCAAAATATAATGCTCATATTCACTAAACTACATAAAAATCGAATGTATACACACAAAGTCACATACACGTGACAAACAAATATAAAAATGCTTGAGTCCTTCGCGACCATCCACGCAACCTATACTCGCGCTCTTCCAGACATTATAACATCTCGCTGATAATATGAACGTCTCAGCACTCAAATGCAGTCTTAAGCGTGAACCTACAGTCCCCCGCTCTCGCGCATTCATGAGTCGTTCATGTTCTGAAGTCTCTATCCTCGATTCCAGAAGTCTAGGTCCATGCCTTAATTGAATCAATTAGCTCGACAGCTCCAGTAAGACAACTCTCGAAAAAAATCGGCACATTATTAATACTCAATAACAATACTAACTCTTCTTTTTATTTTATTTTTATTTATTTTCGGTCTCATGCGTTATATTCTTGTGATGACCTTTTCGAGCTCATACATCCAAGAAGAGCAACATTGCTGCCAACAATGATTCTTCTCTGTCATCAGACGTCGCCAGGTTTTAGAACAATGGAGATGTATTCTCATACTCGATGGAATCAGATAAGTAGGAACGATCAACAAACTGCAAGTAGTACACGTTTCTTATTTTAACAAATACAATAATATTCGTATTAAAATATTATTTACAGGCTCCACATATATCTCAACACAAACAAATACACAAATGCTTGACAGGTGACTGGGCCAACTGCATTCACTCGTAGGATCTATCATTTCGATGATCGCCTCGATTCCACGAAACCAGTGCACAAGTAAACTGACATAAGCTAGTCTCATCTGGTGAATGCATGTAACCTGGAAACCCCAGACACGACAGGACGAGACGGACAGACTGGACTCGACGAGGCCTAGTTCAGAGTTTTTGGGCATTCTGCAATGCACGGTTAGTGGCCTAAAAAGAAACATTCGGCATGTTATTTTTCCTTTTATTACTATATGTTAAGTTAGGTTCATACTCATACTCACTAACACAATCAAGTGCATATTCTCTCATATACACTCACATCCAAAACGCACAAACGCCCCTAACTTTCGCGATAACACAAACCTGGTCAAAACGCGAACTTACATTACAATTTCAATCATCCACACACACCTACGCTCGCAATTTCGCCAACATTAAAACACCCCCTTACTTAAGTGAACTTTTCAGCACCTATAACTTTACAACCGCGGTCGCAAGCATTAACCCACCACTCGCGCGATCATAGACCGGCTACGTTCGGAATTCTCTACTCTCGACTCATGCCTTCAGTTGGACCAATCAAGAATGATGCTCATATTTTCCAGACAACACGTTCCTCTACCGTACACTAAAAATTAATTATCATATTCACGGTCCGCGCGCGATCGTTCAAGAATACACGTGAATATGCGAATGGCCACACGAATCTAAAATCGAATCTATGCACGCAAAGTTAGAGACACGCTAGCATTCAAATGCTCGAGCCTTTGGCGATCACACTATTACACAATTAGTAAACACCCCCGCTAACCCAGACAGATATGCACTCCTGGACTCGAACGCTAAAAACCACACCTTCTACGCATACACCACCCAGGACTGAACATTAGATTCATACATACAAAGCAACAAGTAATAATTACAGGTATTCGTCTGGCAACCGGGGGAAGTACATCTCAAACGCAGAACTTATCATTTCAATGATGGCCTTGGATCTGCGTTGCCTGTGTTCAAGGCACCATAGCTTTGTCCGTCAGGTCAAGGATGTATGAAACCCGCTAGCCACCACCCTCGGCCCTAGCTGCCCATAAAGGGATAAAAAAAAAGTGTTACTAGTGTCTGACGGAATCAATTTTTATACTAAGACCCAGAGCCTGAGATTTGAAGAGTCAAGTACAGAGGAATGCGCTACACTGCATAGGGGAATTATGGTTAAAACCGACACCTTAAGCTTAACACTTTTTCTAAGTTGCCACAAAACCAATAAAATTATAATTTTTATGCAGAATTCTTCTTCAGAAAATTCTTAACAAGACTTAATTTTTTCAGCGCTTCAAAAAATTAATTTCATTAAAAAATATTGGTTGTAAAACTTGGAAAACAAAGTGACTTTTTGTAAGCACTGCGGGTAAAACCGACACCCCATAGGGGTACGATCGACACCCCCTTTAATTTATTTTCTCTCCACTTTATTAAAATCTTTATCTTTATTAAACATGAGATATATGCTTGATTAATAAAGTGTGAGTATGTATGATGCAAATATGTGCTTTTTATTGCTTCATCATGTAGTGAGGGGAAGAAAGTTCGAAAGCGTAGTACTATAAATAAGAGTATTTTATGCTATAGGATTATTTATTGATATGAGTATTTCCAAATAATCCTTGCGCACATCATTGCAACCTCCAGTGTCATTTTATTTCATAAGAGAAGATTTTCAAGCGTTCTACGTTCTGCTAATTGGATTCATTCACTTATAAGTGACACACACACTTCTTAGTAAAACTATCTTTTTCAGATTTGATTTTTCGGACTCTGATCATCAACGATCTATTGGAGTATACATAATATCATTGTCTCATTGTGATAAAATTCGTCTATGACAAACCAAGAGAACACTATAAATTCGGTTTGATGACCTTTTTGCAGAAATAGCAAAAGCTTCGTTAGAATCAGATAAGCAAAAATTCCAATTTTTGATTTTTAAAGAGACTTACAAGAAATAAACACAATAAAAGTATTTCTGTGTGTTTCTGCTAATACTATAGTGTTCTAATAGGCTAATTGAAGTGTCACAAAGATCCCCAGTATTTTGAAATGAATCGCAACTATACACAACCATCTTAACAGGGTGTCGGTTTTACCCTAACCATAGGGTGTCGGTTTTACCCCAACAGCGCACATTTTTTTATAAAAGCAATTAAAAATATTGAATTTTTCAAACTCGTCTTCAATGCACCTAGTTGATCATAGGACAGGCCGATAATAATAGGTACTGAAAAATGGGGTGATTTGAAAAGCTTTCGTTCGGTTAAAACCTTAAAATCTACCAACGAAATTTTACATCCAGACGAGTATGAACGCTGCTGTCGAATGTTTTGTTAATTTTTATGACATTCGGCGCACTAACGTAAATCCAATTTTTCTTCAAATGCTCTAAATAAACGTACTAATAATATTGTATCATTATGAAATGAATAAAAATTTGATTTCTAGGAAATGTTGTGGGGTGTCGGTTTTACCCACAGTGTCGGTTTTTCCCACAATTCCCCTACTAAGATTAGTTCTGGAGAAAATTTTCAATTGAACCTTAGTAACATTGCGAGCCTCTTTCGATTAATTCGACGTCACTACAAAACTTGGCATTAAATTTTCAGTACATATCGAAAGCTGACCATAGTGCGTCCCAAAGCCGTATTTAAGAATACAAAACTGCTGGCTCCCAAATAATTCGTTTCAGCTTTATGATGTCTTTGGTAAATTTGTTAGTTTTTTTCCGATTTTTTTCAAATGGCTGGAATTAGGGTAGTCCTTGTGGTTAAAGTGTTCAAAGTATCGACTGTTCAGATGTGTGAAGTGAAGTTTACCTGCGCAATGCCCTACAATATAATAACACAAAAAAATTGAAGCAAGTTTGCTGAATAAACAAGGCTATCTATAATGGTTGATTTGTCATAATTTATTTTTAAGATTTGAGGTAGGGTGGCTCTTGAAAAATCGGGTTGCTTATGTTATCTTTTGATGTGTTAATTTTTCGCAAAAGCATTGTTCTAGAGATTTTAGGAACATTCATTGGAGCACATTTTTAGCACTGATGTTTCAATCCCTCTTGTTTGGACAGTTACTAGTGATTTTTACAACAAAAATGGATTTCTTGAAACCTAAATATCTTCAAGTATTGCAATTTGCTTTTCAATCTATCAATTCAATATGAAAGACAAACGATTGGTTAGCTGTGGAGAGTTGATAAATTTATTTATTTTTTAAAAGAGCAGTGTTTTTTTAACCGATTTTAGTTCTGGGGTACAAATGTACCCCAAAAAATCGTTTACGTATAGAAAAAGTCACGAAACCGTTGTAGGGTTAAACTAATAAGCAAATTTTGTGGTGATTTTAGGAATGCGAGGTGAAATTTAAAAAAATCTGTGCGCGGCCGATTTAAAAATCTGTGTCTATCTGTGTTACGTAAAACGTACACATTTGTCTGAAAACAAGATGTCGACTTTTTTTGGTTTTCGCGCGAGGCAAACATTAAGTGCAAGGAAAAAAAATTGAGAAATCTGTGCTAATCTGTGCATTAAACAAGAAAACTGTGCAAATCTGTGCATTAAAACAGAAACTGTGGAAATCTGTACAGTTTTTGAAATTTGTGCAGCATATTGAATATCTGTGAAACACAGATTAATCTGCCTGGGTGATTTTATGATGTCATGGCGGATCGAATAGAGTAATATTTAAAAAAGGCACATTTCATGAATTATTTTCCGTACTCGCAAAAAAATTATTTTAACGCTTCCATCACCAAATTTATTTTGCTGTTTAAATTAGAAACTGTCCTCATTCCACCATACCTAAACAGAAACATAACATGGATTCTATTTTGTGTCTAAAAAATCCAAAATAAAACAAATCGCTTTTCGGAAATACAAGAAGATGACTTTCAAATTCGATCCACTTATATTGGATCGAATTTGAAAGCAGTATTTACGAAAATCTTCGATATCGCACCAACACTTCCCCAGACACCAAATCCTCCGGTAGAAGCCCAGAAGCCGGTTTCTGTCAGGTCGGAATCGAGTAAAACGCGAGAAAAATTCTAATGGGAGCCGTACCAAAACCATTGCAATACGCTCTGTTTCCCGTGTCTATGAATGACGATGTTGATTTATTCTACGATTTTAATCAATGCGATTATGATGAATTAAACACTGAAATTTCACGAATAAATTGGGTTGTGATATTAACGCTGCATACTCTGGATGAATCTGTGAATAGATTTTATCACGAACTGGAATCAATATTTCAACTTGTGCCTAGGAGGAAACGCACGCGCTGCCCGAATAACAAACGACCTTGGTGGAATGCTGAGTTACGAAATCTTCGAAATCGTCTCAGGAAGGCTCGAAAACGATTTTTTAGAACAAGAGGCGAAGCCGACAAAACGTCCGTGCGGGAATTAGAACGTCAATTCGAACTCGTGAATGCAACATACTTTCGCTCATATGTTTCCCGAATTGAATGCAACACGAAGGACAACCCAAAGCAGTTTTGGTCTTACCTGCGGAACAAAACGTGCTCCGGTGGAATCCCGGAATGCCAATGTTCACTCTGAATTTGCCTGCAACATCATTCACCGAACATCAGGTACATATTAATCTTCGAGGGATTGACAGTTCCAAGGGTCCGGGGTCCGACGGGCTACAACCATCGTTCATCAAGAATTGCTCTTCATCTTGGGCACTACCAGCATCTCTATTATTCAATCGCTCTCTTGCTGAAAATGTTTTCCCCACGAAGTGGAAAGAAGTAGAAAAACTCTAAAAAGAGAACTGCGGAGACTCCATTTTGGGTCGATAACTCCAATCCACAAAACCGGCAACGTACATGATGTCACCAATTATAGAGGAATTTCAATCTTAAACTACCTCCCTAAAATCTTCGAGAGTATGTTGTTAGATGTTATCTACCCCGCGTTAAAACACATCAACACTTTGGACCAGCATGGTTTTGTAAAAAAGCACTCGACAACTACAAATCTGATGAGCTACGCGTTGTCGCTAATTGATAAATTGGAAAAAAAAACGACAAGAGATCGATGCGGATGCGGTATACATCGACTTCTTGAAAGCTTTCGACCGTGTTCCTCATCAGCTTGCTGTGGAAAGGCGGACTGGACTGCCGGACTGGCTGACTAATTGGATCTCCTCGTACTTTGCGAACCGTAGTGCCTCGGTGCGACATGGAAGTACACTCTCGGATCCTTTCCACATTTCATCGGGCGTTCCTCAAGGGAGTCACCTCGGACCTCTTCTATTTGTGCTCTTTGTTAACGACCTCTGCAGTGAATTATCGTCTTCTAAAGTCATGTATGCTGATGATCTGAAAATTGATCGTGTCATAACAACTATGGTAGACTGTTGTGCATTGCAAATGGACGTCGATAGGATCATTGACTGGAGCGACAGAAACGGAATGATGTGGTATCGTACGAAATAAGCTAGCCATGACTTTCGTGGCAGAGTAGTGTAATACTTGTTACGAGATAGACGTCAAATATATTGTGCTTACACAGAAGCTAATAGATCAAGTGCTAGTAATCTTCAGTTCCGAAATCCTGTTACTACATTGGCGACGAGGAGAAAATGTGAGTACATGCATTATATGTGGAAAATTTTCATTTGGTTACATTGATCGTCTCCAAAATTCCACGCACCATTCAAATCGAGTTCAATACGGTAGCTACGCCACCCGGAATTTTCAAGCGCGCAAAGTTTCAAACGAAATACTTCCATGGCAACCGCGAAACTACAAACTTGCATGGTTTGCTATATATTTCTGAACAGCCGTTAAGAAAAAAAACGTGTTTGTTATGATTGAGTTCGACATACTAATGTAAGATGAAATCATTAACGGTGGTATTGTGGTGTTATGTGTTATTCGGTGGGTTGTTCCGACTACGAATGGTATATTATCCTGCTACAGATGATCATGTTATCTGTACACAAGAGACAGAAAACGATAACTTAAATGCAGTTGGTTTCAGGTATGTATGTATAAGATTCATGTTAACATTTGAAATTAATGATACGAAATAAAAAAATGCGTGTGAAAACTGATTTTTATTCACAATTGAAGAACTGTTCGCTAAAAAAATATACATAAGAAAAATTGTAAGGCGGAATCGCCATACTTTATCAAGTGGAAAGCGGGTTCGCCACGGTACAACTATTAGGTGAAAATGAGTCACCAAGTTACATGAAGTACGAAAGGCGGGTTCGCCACAGTATGTGAAATTGGGTTAGCCACATATGTGTAAATTGAAGAAGGCGGGTTCGCCACACAAATTCCATTGAGAATGTCAGTTCGCCAAAATGATAAATAAGATAGGCGGGTTCGCTACAATATGAAAACTGAGGAAGGCGGGTTCGCCAAAATGTTAAAACCGAGAAAGGCGGGATCGCCAACATTAAGAAGGCGGGTTCGTCATGCAAAATAATTTGATAAGGCGGTATCGTCATATTTTATTGCGGTTTGGCTATAGCTTGACAGAAAAAAATGAATGGTGCGTGAATTATTTTTGTCCCTTTCAAGTTTTTTATTTGGCATGAAATATTTATGAATTTGTTTTGTTTTTTCTGCATTTTGTTCAATGAAATAATAGGGCTGGTGGAGAAATTCGGATTAAACAGTTTTTAACTTCAATAGAGTCATCCCAATTGCCCTTGGCATGGGTCAAATGGAAACGCGATTTGGAATGTTACTTTGAGTCTGAGAAAATTGAATCTCAGTACGACAAACGGTCGAAATTGTTGTACCTAGGCGGTTCTGATCTACGGGATATATATGATAATTTACCAATTGCCAAACTTGACGCTCATTTTGAGCCGTACCGTAGACGTACTTACGAACGTCATTTGTTCCGCCAAATTACTCAGAAACCATCTGAGCGTTTTTCTGATTTTGTACTGCGGTTGAGGACCCAAGTTAAAAGATGCGAATATGATAAGCCTGATGAGATGATCTTAGAACAAATAGTTGAGAAGTGTTCTTCTAGCAAGCTGAGACAAAAGATGCTTAAGCGAGATATGCCATTGAGTGAAGTAGAAGGTTTGGGTGTAAGTCTTGAAGAGAGCGAACGGAAGCTAAAGGAATTTGGAAATTTGTACGATGCTCCAATCAGTAATGTATCGAATTGGAAGGCAGATGGCAAAAAAGGGAAAACAATACTTCAATCAGGTATTTCTAGAGATATACGATCATTTCACCATCCAGTTGGTCGTTTCTCGATACCAGTCCACAGAATGAATAAGCGGTCCGACCCGGTATGTTTTGCTTGTGGTAAACGAGGTCACGTGAAAGGAGCTGACATATGTCCAGCACGAGCTGCTACGTGTTTGAAGTGTAGAGAACCAGGGCATTTCGCTAGACAATGTCTAAAACGTGCGAACAATGAAGTTAGAGCAGAAGCAGCACCAAAACGTATTCGAGCTATTCATGAGGATGTTGAACAGGAAAATGATGAAAAATACATTTTCTATGCGATGGGAAAGAACACATTTTTGTTCAAAGTCGGTGGCATAAATATACCGATGATCATTGATTCGGGAGCAGCGGCCAACATCATTAGTCAGAAAACGTGGAATCATATGAAACAAATGAAAGTTTCTGTTTGGGATATGTCTACTGAGGCGGACAGAAACTTCACGTGCTATGCATCAAACGTACCCATGGAGATAACGGGAACGTTTATGGCAACAGTAGAAGGCGGAGGAAAAAAAATTGATGCCAAGTTCTATGTCGCCAAGGATGGCCAACAGTGCCTTTTGGGAGAACAGACGGCTAAATCGCTGCAGGTTTTGAAGGTTGGATTCGACGTTGGAAATGTTTCCCAAACATCTCATGAGTTTCCGAAAATTAAAGGAGTCACTGTAGAAATTCCTATTAATGAATCTATCCAGCCTGTTCAACAAGCATTCCGACGTGCTCCATACGCTCTAGAAGACAAAGTAAACGAGAAACTTGAAACATTGCTTGTACAAGGAATCATAGAACGGGTTTCTGGACCATCACCTTGGGTTTCACCAATGGTTCCGGTTTTAAAGGAGTCAGGCGATATTCGACTGTGCATTGACATGCGTCGAGCAAATCAGGCTGTAATACGGGAGACACATCCACTTCCTTTAGTAGACGAATTACTCGGATCGGTAAATGGTGCTACGACTTTTTCTAAAGTGGACATCAAAGATGTGTATCACCAATTGGAAATTTCGGAAAGATCTCGTCCCATTACCACATTCATTACAAAAAGCGGCTTGTTCAGGTAATTCAGAGGAATGATTTTTAACATTTGCATTTAATTAAATATTAAGCATTTAGATGGAAAACTGAATTCAAATAAAATACAGAGAATAAAAAATATATATATTTCAAATATTTTTATTTTCATGACACGATTGTACTCAGATATAAAAGGCTAATGTTTGGTGTGAGCTGTGCCCCAGAGATTTTCCAGAAAACGATGGAGACGATTCTGGCGGGTCTAGAAGGGATCATAGTGTATCTGGATGACATAGTTGTGTTTGGATCTTCAAAACAGGAACACGATAATCGATTACAAACCCTCCTCAAGCGTTTGGAGGAATACGGAGTTTTATTGAATCATCAGAAATGCATATATGGAGTAAGCTAGTTGGAATTTTTGGGTCACGTCTTGAGTAAAAAAGGAGTAAGTCCCACAGAAAGTCGCATGAAAGCTATACAAAGTTTTAGGGAACCGAGGACAGTCGCTGAATTAAGAAGTTTTCTTGGCCTTATTACCTACGTCGGTCGCTTCATTCCACATCTCGCTTCGAAAACGGCACCTCTACGATCTCTTCTTCGAACTGGTTCGGTGTTTAAATGGCAAAATCAACAACATAGGGCTTTTGAATCAATCAAGGAGGCAGTTAGCGATATTAGCTATTTAGGATTTTTTGATAAGAAAGATAAAGCTAAGCTGTTGATGCAAGTCCTGAAGGGTTGGGAGCTGTTCTGCTACAAGTAAATGAGGACGGACAACACAGAATTATAGCTTTTGCAAGTAAAGCACTTACTGAATTAGAACAGAAATATTTTCAAACCGAACGTGAGGCTTTAGCCATAGTGTGGGGTGTAGAGAGGTTCAGCTTATACTTGCTGGGAACCAAATTTCAACTTATAACTGACTGTAAGGCCCTGAAATTCTTATTCAATGCTCGATCTAGACCGTGCCCAAGGATTGAACGTTGGGTATTGCGAATTCAATCATTCAATTATGAAATTATTTACGAACCTGGAGCAACGAATCTGGCAGATGCGCTATTCCGGCTATCTGTCGCAACAGCTAAACCATTCGACAAATCAGTGGAATCCTATATTCATCAACTAGTTGATTTTGCAGTTCCTGAAGCTGTGACTCTGGACAAAGTTACCACGACGCTGCAAGATGTAATAAGAGCCTTACAGACTGGCTGCTGGACAGAGACGACTAAAGGTTTCAATTGTTTCAAAACAGAATTACACGCAGCCAAAGGGGTGTTAATGAGAGACGATCGCCTAGTTATTCCCGAGAAACTACGTCAACAAGTGCTAACCTGTGCTCATGAAGGCCATCCGGGAATGAGTGTTATGAAACGTCGTCTTAGACAAAAAGTTTGGTGGCCAAAGATGGACGAACAGGTGGAAAAGCTCGTAAAGAGCTGCGGTTCATGTACGCTAGTTTCCGCTATCAGTCCTCCTGAACCAATGCTCAGGACCAAGATGCCAGACAAGCCCTGGTCAGATGTAGCGATTGATTTCTTGGGCCCATTGCCATCAGGACATTATCTTCTTGTTTTAGTAGACTATTTTAGTCGATTCACTGAAGTAATCATAATGAAACAAACAACTACAGACCTTACTGTGCAAGCTCTGTTCGAGTCATTTAGTCGTTTTGGGGTGCCCGAAACCTTACGATCTGATAATGGACCACAGTTCATAAGTGAACCATTCAAAGCATTTTGCCAGGAGTTCGGTATAGAGCATCAGAAGACAATACCATATTGGCCACAGGCCAATGGTGAAGTGGAACGCATGAATAACACCATTCTAAAACGTCTCCGTATAAGCCAGGAGGAGAATCGTTCAAAGTGGAAATGGGATTTACGAAGCTTCTTGCTGATGTACAACTCGACGCCACATTCGACATCAGGTATTGCGCCATCGGCTCTTATGTTTGGCAGAGTATTGCGAGATAAATTGCCAAGTGTCCACAGTCGATTAGGACGTTTAACGGAAGCTATCCAAGATCAAGATTGGGAAAGAAAAATTAGAACAGCTGGAGTGACAGACATCCGAAGGCAGGCAAGATCAAGCGATCTTGTAGAAGGTGATATTGTGGTGGCTAAACGCATTGTTAAGAAGAACAAGCTATCCAGCAATTACGCGCCTGAGAAGTTTGAAATCGTGAAAAGGAATGGTTCAGATGTGGAAATTCGCTCAAAAGTCACGGGGAAAATATATCGTAGAAACGTTTGTCACCTTAAACGTATACATCTAGATACGAAACTACCTACAGAGGAATCATCAACGGATACTTCACAAATCAATAAATCAGATGTAGTACAGTATAACCCTATTACGGACAACCAAACCTCAAGACCATCTTTAAACAGGAACATCGGTGATAATGTTGAAATTCGAAAAAGTCGACGAGAAGTGAAACGACCAGAGCATCTAAAGAATTATGTTTCAAGTATTTTAAAATAGATACTAAGTAAAGGGGGAGTGTGGTATCGTACAAAATAAGCTAGCCATGACTTTCGTGGCAGAGTAGTGTGATACTTGTTACGAGATAGACGTCAAATATATTGTGCTTACACAGAAGCTAATAGATCAAGTGCTAGTAATCTTCAGTTCCGAAATCCTGTTACTACAAATGAGTGTGAATATTCAAAAATGCAGCATTAAGTCCAAATACTCAATACTTTCTTTACCGCACATTACTCTTCCGTTATAGCTAAAGCCTACGCTGTACTTGGACTCATCAAACGCAACACTCGTGATTTCAATTATGTGTATTGTCAACGCAGTGTTGACATAGAATTGCAAAATACTGAAAACACAGATCTCAGAGCAAATCCAACTCAAAAATGAATGTTGAGTAGGATGTGTCCAAAATCAATAAAAATCGGTAGTTTTCGGTAGGGATAAGAAAATATCGGTAGTTTTGTCTTGGTCGTCTGTGAATCGGTAGGGAAGACTAAAATCGGCATGACTACCGATAAATCGTTAGGTCTGGTCACCCTGGCTGCGAAACAGACGGATCTTTCTGCAACGACTGTTCATTTTCGACCTTCTGATAGACAACATAGACTCTCGTGCGCTTCTAGAAAAACGACCTCAGCGCGAGAATTCTGGCAGCGAATTCGCTCAAATGCAATAACCGTTTCTGACAGAAGCGGTTAAATTAACCGATGCTGCTCGCTTTTAACCAGAATCCAGCCAGGTATGTACGGCCAGGATTTCTGTACGCTCTCTGTCACAACTTTGTCAGATGTTTTGCTCGATTCGTACTAAAATTATACCTGGTAGGAATTGCCAGGATCTTTGCACGATTTATTTCCGAGTTATGCCAGGGTTTTGCTCGGTTCCTGTCAACTAACCCGACAGCATGCGCGCAGAAATTGGACAGGGCTGCCAAACCAAGACTGACAGAAATCTAGCAGAACGGTCTCTGCCAGAAAATTTGGTGACTGCCCTTTAAGAACGGTTGGTTTCAAAATCGTTCAATGAAGGACGTTCGTTGAACAACGTCCAAATAACCCTCAACAAACGTCCACCGTTGGACCCGCGTTGAACGATTTTGAAACAATTTTTTGGACGTCTCAGTGGGTGGGATCATGCTCGTTTATATTCATGGTTGCCAGTTTCACTGTTTCGGTCTCGGTAAGCACGTGTGTAAAGATTCGGTAAATAAAATAGCTATTTTTCGTTTTCCTTTTTTGCACCATTCTCTGTTCCAATATTGGGCGATACTGTACTGTTATATAGAATATCGATACTTTGCAGTCAGAATATCATGATTTGGAATTTATCTCCATAAGGTTGATATTTCGTTTAATCGATACTCCTGTTCTGACATTTTTTCGATGCTGGCATTCTAACGTAAAAGAACAATCTGCACAACTATCAAAACAAAATTCCCTTAACTTTAACCAAAATGTGTGTCAGTTGTTACTTTTACCATAAATGGCGAAGCTATTGGCCCCATTCTGAATTAGTCACAAAAAGGTGAAGTTAAGAGCCAATGTTCATCTTCGTGTTATAAATAAGTATGATCCATCAATACTGTACTGGAAACTAGGGGCAGATCACTGGTGAAGCATTTTTAAAAATCAGATAAATTAAATGCATTCTTTTCCGCCAAAATAGAAATTCATAATGTATTTTGCGTTGCGTGTAAGACGCCAAAACACTACAACACAACCCAGTAAAGTTCAACCGGAAATGAACTGGAATTCTGGCTGGTTCCAGTTCGCATACGGGCTCCAGTGACACAACCGATTCTAACTAGAATCGGTTGTGTCACTGGAGCCGGAATGCGAACTGGAACCAGCCAGAATTCCAGTTCATTTCCGGCTGAGCTTAACTGGGAACTAGCCCTACATTCAACAAAACGTCGTACAAAATAGATCAGGGAACAAACTTTTCTGCGAGGGAGTGAAAATTGATGCCTATTTGTAATACATTTCTCGAGTGATCTGCCCTAGACTGGAAATGTAACCCAAATTCCCAAATTCCAAGCTTTTTCTCATACCAATGAGCGATATAAAAATAGTTTGAAATACATTTGTAAAACTAAACAAACTGAAATTATTTGAAAGCAAGCCGTGTCGCTGGGCTGCACGGAAAAAATACCCCAAAAGTCGTGAATAAAGTGCACGTTTTCACGTTACGAATACAGGACCATGAACATAAATCATGTGTATTAAAAATATGTTCAATAGACAGAAAACGATCCGAGGGTATTCCAGGAAATGTTTATCTTCGAGATAAAAGTTCGCAGTTCGCAGTCGAGTTGGTGGCTTATGGTTAACCTTATGGTCATCCGTCTCTTAGCGGGGTTTGGGAATCTAACCCAGGTGAGCTGTGTACAGGGCAATCAATTTATCAATTACACTATACACACAACCTCCCTCGACCTAACGTAAGTATTTAGCGCTTTGTCTAGGATTTATCCCTTGAAAGCGCTAGGTCCATGGATTTCCTCCATGGATAACACGATAACTGCATTCTTGGCTCTTCAAACGATCCGCTTTTTAGAATACCGTATTTGATTTACCAACCGATGCCCCTCAAGGAAGTCATCTAAGGCCACTTATCATTCTCTTATTCATCAATGATCCCACCCACCTCAAGTCTGGAAAACTATTCTACGATGATGATCTGTAAATATTTCTTACAATTACCTCAGGACTTAACTTTGCATTGCTTCAAGATGACTTTTGATGATTTTAAAGGGATTGTTCCACACTGTGATACAAATTTGGGACACTTTATTTGGGGCACCTCAAATATCAATTTGGAAGCATTGAAGTTACAAAAAGCTTAAGTGCACATATCTGTAAACGCTCAATGCAGACCATTGCCTAACATTTGCGCGAACTAGGAGGAGAGACGTGCTAGATCTAACTCTCTGCTCTGACAGCATTACGCATCAGTTAGCTAATTAGCTCGCACCTAACAAAATGAATTTACTCCATTACCATTACCCTTATAAAAACTCCGGTCGACCGGTCCTTTTCGCGGGTGTCCGAATTTGTAGAATTGAGACGGCAATGTCAGGTAAGGCGTTTTAAGAACCAAGGAAGAAAAGTCTTTGATCATTTGGACGCTCCATTGGATATCGTAGCGTGTTGCAGTTCTAGGTCAGCCGCTTGCGACTTCGACGAAGAGAGCTTTCCACAATTGGATTCCACAGGTGATGTGAATAAAGGCGCCATACCACGTTTGTTGCAATCAAATTGATCTAGATATTCTCACTGAGCGCCGAGTTTTAATGCAGCCCATGTTTGCATTAAATCTGTTAACCAGGAAAAGTCAATAATTCAATAATTTCGAGCTTGGAGGACGACCTACTAGAAACATGGATGACGGTTCACCCAGAAAAAATTGTGAAATAATGGCATTTTTCACAAGAACATGAAAGTTGTACTGAAATAATCAATTGCGGCCTCATCAAACCGGTACAGCTGTTGAGCTAACGCATTTCGCCGTATAGGAAAAGCAGTACTAATTCGCTATCAACCAACCCCCATCACCTCTAATCCTATCATTAAACTCACCCGAACTGCGCCAATTGATGAGCTTCTGATTCCGCAGCTCATCCGTCATCGGGATGTAGATGATCTGCGTGGCCTCCCGCGTCCCCTGCGGTATGGAATCGATCCGGGCCAGACACTTGAGGGCCAGTTTGCCCTTGATCTTACCCAGCCGGTCCTCGTCGATGTGAAACCGAATCTCCAGAGTTCGATAGCGCAGGATGAAGCCATCGTTCTCGATCGTAGTCTCCTGCTGCGGCTGTAGGTAGTCCGATGGGACCTGCGCAATAGTAGGACGAAGGAAAATGGTTAAAACTAACTATTATCAATTTGGAAAACACTCAACAACTTACAATCCGATCGTTGATAAACCAGTACAACCTAGCGGGAGGGCTGGACATGTCCGAAGAACAGTTAGCCACCACAAAGTCCCCCAGGGCGTAGTTATGCTGTAAGCCATTGATGATTGGATCGTACTGCGGCAGCACTGTTAAGAACGAAACAAGATGCGTGAAAATAGCTTTAATTTACGTTCATTTTAACGGGTCAATCGGCGAATAACTAGAAACAACGTTAAAATTAGCTTTTATCTGGCATCGGCAGCTCCCTCCCCAACCAATTTCTGCAACAAATTGATTACAATTATTAATTAATGGCAACTGGGAAAAGCGACGCGCGGTATATTTGAGCTGGCTAATGGAGCCCACGCTTCTTGAGATCAATCACCGGCGATAAATTAACCTTCTCATCCGTATCACAATACCAAGACAGCAAGCGAGCCCTTTTCTTCGTGACTTCGCGGAAGGGTAGAAAGTTTTCCTTGTCCTCCTTCCTTTTCGTCCCGGAGGGCAACACTATTGGCCATCAGCTTCCATTTGTTCTCCAGCTGGGGGTAGTTTCCCCGATCTCCTATTCCCTCGAATCGATGTCCAAAGATGCTGCTGAAAGCAAAGTTTTCCTCGCACTCAGCTGTTTATAATTAATCTTTGCGGATCCTCTTAATGAGCTAGCCAGTTTGGATTGGAAGAAACGACCGCGGGTCGGGAGGAGGAGGAGGAGGCATCTCTTTCCATGTTATGGTTCTACTATATAGCAATGGATGACGGTTGGAAAAATATAAATTTTACCGGAGCATGACTCCGGTAGAGCTTGTAGAAGCATTTGGCTGTTTGGCAAAAAAAAGACACCTGTGGCCTTGGTGGTAGTCGTTGCTATAACAATGACATCGCGAAAATATTTGGAACACGTTGCGTAGGAAGGAAATCACTCAGAAAAAAACAATATTAGGGGAATTATGGTTAAAACCGACACCTTAAGCTTAACACTTTTTCTAAGTTGCCACAAAACCAATAAAATTATAATTTTTATGCAGAATTCTTCTTCGGAAAATTCTTAACAAGACTTAATTTTTTCAGCACTTCAAAAAATTAATTTCATTAAAAAATATTGGTTGTAAAACTTGGAAAACAAAGTGACTTTTTGTAAGCACTGCGGGTAAAACCGACACCCCATAGGGGTACGATCGACACCCCTTTAATTTATTTTCTCTCCACTTTATTAAAATCTTTATCTTTATTAAACATGAGATATATGCTTGATTAATAAAGTGTGAGTATGTATGATGCAAATATGTGCTTTTTATTGCTTCATCATGTAGTGAGGGGAAGAAAGTTCGAAAGCGTAGTACTATAAATAAGAGTATTTTATGCTATAGGATTATTTATTGATATGAGTATTTCCAAATAATCCTTGCGCACATCATTGCAACCTCCAGTGTCATTTTATTTCATAAGAGAAGATTTTCAAGCGTTCTACGTTCTGCTAATTGGATTCATTCACTTATAAGTGACACACACACTTCTTAGTAAAACTATCTTTTTCAGATTTGATTTTTCAGACTCTGATCATCAACGATCTATTGGAGTATACATAATATCATTGTCTCATTGTGATAAAATTCGTCTATGACAAACCAAGAGAACACTATAAATTCGGTTTGATGACCTTTTTGCAGAAATAGCAAAAGCTTCGTTAGAATCAGATAAGCAAAAATTCCAATTTTTGATTTTTAAAGAGACTTACAAGAAATAAACACAATAAAAGTATTTCTGTGTGTTTCTGCTAATACTATAGTGTTCTAATAGGCTAATTGAAGTGTCACAAAGATCCCCAGTATTTTGAAATGAATCGCAACTATACACAACCATCTTAACAGGGTGTCGGTTTTACCCTAACCATAGGGTGTCGGTTTTACCCCAACAGCGCACATTTTTTTATAAAAGCAATTAAAAATATTGAATTTTTCAAACTCGTCTTCAATGCACCTAGTTGATCATAGGACAGGCCGATAATAATAGGTACTGAAAAATGGGGTGATTTGAAAAGCTTTCGTTCGGTTAAAACCTTAAAATCTACCAACGAAATTTTACATCCAGACGAGTATGAACGCTGCTGTCGAATGTTTTGTTAATTTTTATGACATTCGGCGCACTAACGTAAATCCAATTTTTCTTCAAATGCTTTAAATAAACGTACTAATAATATTGTATCATTATGAAATGAATAAAAATTTGATTTCTAGGAAAAGTTGTGGGGTGTCGGTTTTTCCCACAATTCCCCTATTTATGAATGCGGAGCACGTTGTGAAATTGGTTTTCTGTATTTAATAGAAAGCGGAATCGTGAAGAAGGCCCATTAAATAGGTTCTTTACTGAAACAGTTAACCTCACTTTTCTTCACAGTTCGATTGTACTGCTTACATGGACTTAGAAAAATTTGTGGATGACTAGATTCGCTCGAAGCAAATCGTAAAGAATTTTTCTAAGTCCATGTAAACAGTACAGGCGAACTGTCAAAAATGAACACTTAGTTCATTTGTGACGTCAGCGTAAAGTATTCAATTGAATACTTTACGCTGACGTCACAAATGAACTCGAGTGTTCATTTTTGACAGTTCGCTTGTACTGTTTACATGGAAAATTCTTTGCGATTTGCTTCGAGCGAATCTAGTCGCCCACAATTTTTTTTTAAGTCCGTGTAAACAGTACAAGTGAACTGTCAAGAAAAGTGAGGTTAACGGTATCCGTAATGAACCGTGCGTGCGTAGGACACACTTATTAAAGTTTTTAGGATTTACAGTTTCATCTGACGAATGGAAGTACGAGGGGTAAAGAGCGTCCGGTGTCTCCTCGACGTTTTCACACTTCGGGCACACCGGTGACGCTGCGTGTCCCAACCGATGGAGATACTTCCTGCAGCAGCCTTGGCCCGATAGGAGCTTCTCGCTATCTTCCTCACATTTCTGGCGTTTCACCGATTGTAACACACGATATCCTCCGCCAGGATGATGCGGATGGGGATCGTCCCGGCGATAATGCATATTGCCTCTGACGAGATTGTACTCGTGATTTATTTGGCCAACAGCCGGAATGTCCTGTTCAGCTTTTCACGGTTTGCTTGGTTTTCAGCGCAGCACCCCAGGCAGGTATCCCATATCGCAGTATAGATGACGAAACAGTAGATAGTAGACGTCTTGTGCTGCTTCTCGAACCGCCGATGTTTTGGCATGATTCCCGCTATTGCGTTCGTTAACTGCGCCATCTTTTCGCTGGCGTAGTCGAGTGGTTAATGATGCTGAACCGGTCGTCGGTTATCACTCCCAATTCCTACAGTGTACGTTGTTATGCAATCATGTGCCGTCCGACGTCGATCTGAATCCGATTACTGACCAACAACACATCCGTCTTGTGGTGAGTTATTCGCAGCTTGACCCCGTTCATCCAGTTCTCTATCGCGTCTATTGTCTCCGTCACCGACAGCTCCACTTCTTCAAGTGTCTCACCCATCACCGTTAGTGACACGTCGTTTGCGAAACTCTCGATTTTGACCTTCCTGGACAGCCGCAGTGTTAAGACCCCATGGCACCTCCCGTTCCAAAGAGTTAAACCGAGACTGGAGCCCTGAGGAATACCTGCTGTGACTCGCATTGCCCTTCGCTCGTCTCGTACCGCAGCTGCTCTGGTAGTAGCTCCCCAGGAACTGGCATAGAGAGTCGGAAACTCGCTTTGTATGCAGCGCTGCGGCGACGGCTTCCTAGCTGGATCTGCTGAACGCATTCTTCACATCCATCGTAACCACAGCGCAGTATCGATTTTCTCTTCGCTTCTGTTTAGATGCTTTCTCGGCACTCTCGAGTATTGTCCGAATTGCCTCCACTGTCGATGCTCTTTTGCGAAATCCGAACTGTATCTTGGACTGTCAGCGCTCACTTTCCGTACATTTCGTTAGCCTGTTAAGAATGATTCTTTCCAGGAGTTTTCAGAGTGTACCCAGCAAACATATGGGTCTATTCGAAGCCTGATCGCCCGGTGGTTACGCTGGCTTCGGCAGCACCACCAGCTTCTGTACCTTCCACATTTTGGGGAAGTCTTCATTTCAACTCTTCTGGAGCACCATCCTAAACATGTTCGGATATGCCAGGATCGCAGCTTTCAGGATCAAGTTTGGTAGTCCATCCGGACCGGGGGCTTTCTCTAATTTCAGGCTCTCCAATGCTGCTGCGAGCTCATCGTTAGTCACTTGCCGATCGTCCTTCTTCTTCGCCATACGGTAATGTCGGTACCCAGGTAGTTGGATCGTGCTGACACCCTCAACGATTCTCTTCAGTGTATCCGGGTACATTTCCGCTGGCGTCCTCAAGCCTTTCATTTTTGCCATCACATCTCGGTACGCTTCGCCCCAGTAATTGGCGTTTACTTCACGGCACAGCTCCTTGTGGCGATCTAACTTGCTAAGCCTCCCTTTTAAAGCGCCCCTGGCTTCCCGCAAGGCAGGGGCCTTGCGCTATTCTCAATTAAGGCTCCGATATTGCTCTCTGAGCCAGCCTTCTGGCTCTGCGACAAGCAGTGCATAGCGTACTAAGCGTATCGTTCCACCAGTAAGCTGGACGCCGTCTTTTGTGTGGTTCTAGTTTTGGTGGCATTATAGTGTTACAAGCCGTCATAATCTTTCTTGTTAGATCAACCGCATCCATGTTCTCGGACCTACCGTTCGGCCGAAGTACCTGAATGAACTCGCCGGTCATCCTTACTCCGTACTGCAGCAAGGTTCCGTTGACCGATACGGTAGCGAATCGTCTGGGTATACCTCTCGCATTCATGTTCGCCGCCAATTAAGGGCTACAGAATGTGACGTAGAAAGGTGCTAACGAAACCTTCGAAACGTCTAACTTCGTTATAGCTTCCTGCAGGATACACCATCTTGTGTTGGTTACTCTACTACCCCACTCCACAGCCCAGGCTTTGAAGTCACCGCAAATTATTACCGATATTCGATCGATTAACTGCTCCAGCATTAGGTTGAACTGCTTCACTGTCCGCCTTGGAGAAGCGTAACAGCTGCACACGAAGACGCCGTTGATTTTAGCGATCACAAAGCCTTCGTATGAGTGTTCTACCACTTCTTGAATGGGGAGTCTGCCCATAACTTGTATAACAGCCGTCTCCGATCTATCCGCCACCCAGTTACCGTCATCAGGATACGGGACTTGATACGGATCTGCAATCAAAGCGAAGTCCCGCTTAGTTTCTGTCGTAGACTGCCACAACAGATTTCGCTGGGTTATCTCCATTATCGTTGGCCTGCAGTCACCATCTTGTAGACAGGGCGTTTAAAGCCACTCATTTGTCCGCTGGAGTGCTAAGCATGCACTTCGGCCTCTGCGTGGAGTCTCGCAAGATGGCCTTTATCCCCGCAATTACAGCACATCCCGGATCTATCCGGGCCTTTGCAAGCCCCTGCCAAATCTCCAAAGCCCAAGCATTTCTCCGCTTGTTCATTCACTCGTGGACAGCTCTCAATAGGCATCTCGAGCATCCAACCGTAACTTTGCCTACCTCCAGCGCCTTGTCGGCAGCGGTTACCGGTGAACGAATCATCGCTGTCTGAGTTCCTCCGTATCCCTTCTTTGACCGGATCGTCAAGTTAGTGCTTCAGTGCATCTCTCAGTTCGTCTTCCGTCGTGATTTCAACAAGGTCCTTGCACACAATCACCATCTCCGGGTTTATGGCTTTAACTTCTGCCTTTTCACCCATTAATTTGGTAATGGTCTCCTACAAGGTCGAGCTGCTAGTCGTGGAATTCTTCTTCAGTTCGAGAAGCATCTCGCCTTTTTGGATACGCCTGACTCTTACCACGTTTCCCCCCAAAATCCTTCAGCTCCGGGTCCTCTCTGATCTTCTTGAGCAGCGCTGCATAAGTCGTTGCGTCATTGACTTTGACGAGCACGGCTTCTCCCTTTGATGTTTTTTGACGAGCCGGAGGTTTTCCTTTCCTCTTCTACTTGACTTTTATCTCTTCTTTCCGTTTATGCCGCTTCCCGTGTTACTCCTTCCGACCTACAACGGTAGTCCAACTTTCTCCCTGTTGGGTGACGTCCTTTCCTTCGACAACGACAGCGTCCTCGAGTGTCTGTCTCTTGGGCCCGCCTGATCTTCCGTGTTCTGGCGAGGTTTCTTTCCTCTTTGGAGTCACGGGAACTGGTGTGTGTGTTTTTTAATAGTAAGGTTTAAAAAGCTTCGAAAGCCTGGCCTGTAGTATAGTGGCACTGTGTGGGACTCACGACTCGCGATCGTGCCTAACCACTAAAAACACTACTTACTCTTTTGTCGCCCTTCTTCCCCACGGAACTACATCAAGGTATTACTTCGTAGAGCGGGGAGGGGGGTCGTTGTGCATTCGTCGTATCTCTTTCTTCTGATCTATCTCGGAGCCTCACTTGGTTCATGAAACCTCGATCTTTAAGCTATGATTTAACTCTCCATTCTTGTCACCATTTATTATGCCACCATTGTAGCTCTTGCCCCGCGACCCGTTTAGATACTGATTCCACGAGCCATTGGGCTCCTGTTTCCGTGAGTCATTCAGCTCCCAGCCTTATCACAATCTATTTGGTTAGTCCCCGACGGTTAACTCACCCTACTCCGACTGAGAGTTCTTCGACGGAAGAATTTCTCCCTACACCGATATCCACTTCCTTGAGCCATTTAGCTCCCATTTATATCGAGATCTACTTAGATATAATCCGGCGGTAAGCTACCTTACTCGGACTGAGAGTTCCCTGGTAGCGGAATTTCGCTTGGTACCGATGTTTGTTTCGTGAGCCCATTAGATCCCATTTTTGTCACGATATAGTCGGTAAAATTATCCTACTGTGAATTTTCCTGCGGGAGATTTCTCCCGATGTCGATGTTCGTTTCCGTGATCCAGTTAGCTCCCCGCTTCGCCCCGATCTATTCGATCTAGTCCCCGGCGGTGGACCTAGCCTGCCAAACGGACCATCCTGAGTAGGTGCTGAGGTCTGTCCAGCGATTCCGGGTGGAGCGTAACTTCCAGTTCACTGGCACCCCAACTGCTAGCTATTCGACGCGGTCTACTCGCTCTAGCCTCGGCTGTGGAACTAGGCTACTTAGTAGGATGTTAAGGTCGGTCCGACGATTCCGGTGAATCCTGACGTCCGGTTCACTGGCAGCCCGACGACCAGAACCCGGTGCTACGTCGCGTACTACTCAACTGGTCCCCGGCGGTGGACCGACGAAGAATTTCCCGGCTTCGGAATTTCACTACGACGTAGAGCAAGAACACCGTTAGGAATACCAAAGAAGTTATTCCTCGTTTTTGTCCTCTTTGTCATAATACACGGACATTTGAATTTCAACTCCATTACTTTCAACCATGTGTTTTGGTTGTTTTGCTAAACGAAACTTTCTGGTTTGGTTAACGTATTGAATGATACCCCTACAAAATAGTGTAAATGATGGAATTGAATAAAGGCGACTTCCGTGAGTGGCACCATATACACCTCTAGTAATTTTTGCACCTCCCAAATGCTCGGTTGAATAATACAAAATTTTAAGGAGCCGGAGTACGCTCTTAACACAATGCACACTGGATCGAGCGACTGACAGTTCTCGACAAACATGTCAAATGGTCGTAAGTGCAAATGAGAGCCTCTCTTTGTTTACTTTCTCTTTCGATTATTACGGCGTCATCTTAAAACTTTTCAATATTGTTTCAGGATATATCGAAAAACTCTGATTTTGACTAGTTTATTCTGCTAAGAGTTGAGTAACAGACGTATAAACTGCCGAGTTATTAGCGAAAGAGAAAGTAAACAATGAGAAACTGTCATTTGCACTTAGGACAATTTGAAATGTTTGGCTAGAGTTGTTGTTTATTTACTTGTAGCTCCAATTCTGGCAAAAACAAAAAGCACTGACTGAGTACAACGAGAGTTATTAGCGATCTAAATCTCGCCAAACGAAATTTTGAAGCAGAGCTTCTATATCGAATTGCTTCATATGTTCCACTTCAAAGATGTAAATAATAATCATATTGAACGACATCGCAAACAGAGACGCTCCGAAATTCATGATCCGAGAAGGACTCGCCGTCGAGCGCCAGCGAACCGAGAAAATTAAGACGCTTGGAAATGCGGTAAAAATTTAATCTGCAAATTATTCAAATTCTATGAGAACCACAATCGATCCAATTAATTCTATCGAACGGCTTTATTCCGTTCTGCTACGTTCTGGCAGCTGATGATCCGGAACATCTGGCTGAAGCGGTAACGGCAAACGATGGTAGGTGGAACCGACCACGGACGGAAAGATTTGATTATTATTATCACATCGGCATGACTGGTCAGAGATTTTCTTCGCTTGGTCTCATCCCGTCCACAATCTACGAACGCAAGAATGCTTGATGCTGTTGTTGCCATCAACCCTCCCGCAGCTCGGCCGGCGGCGGCGGCGGCAGCGGTTTGCAGTACGTCCGTCCGTCCGTCAGAGAGATAGAAAGAAGGGCTCGTGAATGCCGGAAGATTTTCTGCATTTTCATGGTTATCTTTTTATTGTCATCCCGGAATGTGTCTCATCCTGGTTTACGCCTGCAGCAATTTCCCGATTGAAATAAGCCACCGTAAGATGGCAAAGCACAGAGCGATGCTGGGTGCGTCTTTGCTGTCGCTCTGCCGCATGTGACCCCCTTGGGGGCGGTTAGTGGGCTCGGGAAAGAAGCTTAATGTTGTGGAAAATTTATTGTTTCTTTTCTATTCGTCGCTTTTGTGCTGATTTTATCCTTCTGGAGCTGGAAAGAATGGGAGGCCCCTGCGGGTTGGAATAAGCTCATCTGCTGTGACGTAGGATGCGAGGGAAATAATATGAAGATACGTGTACTCGTTAAATTGCTACGATTCTCGGAAGCAGGCGAATGAGTTGGCGTAATGATGGATTTCTGCGAAGTCAGTCGGTGGCATTGTAACTGTTCATTATGTCTTTGGCGCTGATCAATCACTGGTGCTAGCGAGATGGTTGAATGGGTGCCGGAATACTTTAATGTTGTAAATTTGACTGGGTCACATGAATGATGAATTTCCGTAAAATTTCATATCGCTATTAGGTTCTTTACTGAAACAGTTAACCTCACTTTTCTTGACAGTTCGCTTGTACTGTTTACATGAACTTAGAAAAATTTGTGGACAACAAGATTCGCTTAAAGAAAATCGTCAAGCATTTTTCTAAGTCCATGTAAACAGTACAAGCGAACTGTCAAAAATGAACACTCAGTTCATTTATGACGTCAGCGTAAAGTATTCAATAGTGGCAGAAGTGTTCGTGAGACCGGGCGACTCAATGTAAACAGTAGAAGCGTCAAAAATGAACATCGAATTCATTTATGACGTCAGCATAAAGTAGGATACAGTATCCCGTCTGTGCGCTTAGCAGCCATTAAAACAAACGCTCACATTTTCCCACCCGCTCGGTGTGATAAATGGACGTCAGTTCTCCTTCTTCGTGTTATTCTTCGCCTTCTCCGAATACTTTGCTCATCACTCAGTGATGAGCTCGTAAAAGTCTCGGACCATCAACAACAGATACCTAGCTCTTGTACCGGTGGCTCTTCCCTGTCCACTTTCATTCGTTCGTCATCCGGTAGCTGATGGAGCAAGAATCAGATTGAAGCGAATAGTTTTTTTTTTATCTTAGTGTCAGGAGTGAAACAAGATTTTTATCGCACGTCATCTGAATATTTAATTCTGAATCCACATGGGGTGACGATTTGGACAGCGATTTAATACCAATCAGTACAAGTACCGGTAAAAGGATTTTTCTTGCGTGTGAAATAAATGAAAATGTGTTTTACCCTATTGCTTCTCAGATTTACCCAAACCATTCCTATAAAAAGGTTTGTCCAGAATGTGGTTAACAACTTTGCCGAAAATTGGAACTTGGTTGAATTTTTTCATTAAAATACTATTAAAATTTTGTCAAATTTATTGTTGGCGAGCGTTCATTCGCTGAAAATCGATTATGGAATCGATTACTTACTTTATCGTTTCGAACGGCCTCAGCTCAATAGAGACTCTTCGTCCGGTGAAACCTAGAAATCCCTTTCCGTATTTAATAAGAAAATATGGAAGCTCTTGCGTGCCTTATCGGTGAGATCGCACAAGATTACCTTAGTTTGGGTCCCCTCGCATTACTCCATCCCGGGTAGTGAAAAAGCGGACTCTCTAGCTAAGAGCTCTTTAGAAGGTTGCATCTACGAAATACCAACCTGCTTCAATTAATTTTCAAACACCTTTCGTCAAAGGACGCCAGAAAGATGGCGGATATCGTGAAGCAATGGAGAGTTAGGACGGTGGCTACATTCTATTATCCTGAAGATATCAACGAAATATTTATTCAGAGGAATGGATGTGGGTCGGGATTTGATTCGTTTATGGTATCGGATCATGTTCGATCACTACACGTTAGACGCTCATCTTCGACGTATTGGGCTCGCGAGTAGTGGTATCTGCAACAGGGGCAACAGTTATCACGACATCGAACATATTGTCTGGGCATGCATCGTGTTATGTTCTCGCCAGATCTCAGTTATTGGATTTCTTTGGGGACCGAGGAGATCACCCTATAGCTCGGTTCAGGGTGTACTGGCAAGTCCAATCTTACTTATATGGGGGATATCGTTTACAAACTTTCTCCTTCGATTGTTTGATGCGATATCAAGGTAACACAATACACCTCCGTCGTAAAATGAACATGAACATCATGATGACACACGATTCCACAGAGAACACGCTACAGTGTTGCAGAAGATTGCGTGTTTCCGCTACACCAGTACTATGGAGTCCGGCTCCCACTGTATCATCACATTTGAAGCTATCGGTGTATAATACAGTCGATTGCTGGAAACGGTTAATCAGTAGTTATTCGACTATTGGTTCAGTTGTTGTTGTTGTTTATTAACGACACTTTACACGCTGATCAGCCGAGTTCTCGCGGTCCGTCCACTTCACCGTGTCAAATTTGATTTCTCGTAGTTTCACTTCAGTGGATGCTGACCACCGCTGGTACCATTGGTTTCAGATTTGGTTTACAGCGTTTGCTCCCGGAACGGGTATTTCTAGTGGGGCACTGGCTACTGGCTTCTCCTGCGATGCGGTCTGCTGTTCTTCATTGCCGCGAATGTCTGCGTGTCCTGGAATCCAGCAAAGATTGATTGGACGGTTTCGCAGCATGTTTTAATCTGCTGAATCAACGGGTGTTGCGATGTGCCAGCTTCTAATGCCGATAAGATACTAGCCGAGTCGGACATGATTACCAAATCTCTGGCCGTGTTGTATACGATGGAAGGCCAACCGATTGTTAAAGATGTTCTCCAAACACTCCCGCACCTACTGTCCTGTCGTCTTTTGGGCCATCCGTGTAAACAACTGTTGAGCGGCTGAAGCGACGACGTGCCAGGAGCTCCTGAAATGCAGGACGCATACGAGTGCAAATGTCTGAAAGAGGGGTTCTGACCATCTCCACTAAACGACCGGAGGCTCGATTTACCAGGGGAAGAGCAGAACTATCCCTACTTTTTTCTAACATTCGGATAGCCAATCGAGCAATGATTTTGGAGGACGAGCAGGTAGAATGGCAAAGTACCTAATTCATCCATAATGGCTAAAATTGGAGTCGTGACGTATGCTCCGGATTCGAACCTTATCATCCTGTTGTATGCAGGTGCGAGAGTTTGGATGCGGCATCTCCTCCTCTGCTTACAAGCTCCATGCCGTAAACCAGTCAAGAGGTAACAATTGCTGACCCGATTTGCAATAGACACGCACGATGACCACGGGGTAATTTCGCACCGATCATCTTCAGGATACGCAGCCTGGATTCGCACGTCTTTTTCGTAATTTTACAGTGAGCTTTAAAATTGAGCGATCGGTCGAGAGTGACACCAAGGGATCTTAGTTGCGTATGGGTTGGAAGGGCTACACCATCTACCTGTATCGCCTGCAAGGGTTCACGGCGTACGTTAGGGCTGCAATGGAACATGCTGAATTTCGTTGCAGATATCGTAAATCCAACACTTCTAGACGATTTATCGACGGCTTTTACTGCCGACTGAAGTTTTCAGTAGAGCGATTGGTCCTTCTTCTCCCATACTGGAAGTAGAATATCGTCGGCGTACAGCAAGACCTGTACTACTCATGATCGCATATTTGTCCCGTTTTCCGTGGGATTTCCTATCATTATGGGACTGACTTGCGATCATAGGCAGTGTACGGAATTCGGAACCACGCAGAAGATGGGTTGCTTAGCGACGAGAAATGGCGTAACATAGAGCGCTGAGCCCTGCGGCACACCGTTGTCCAGCGGATACGCTGGCGACAAATGCCCCTCCACGTTGACCTGGAACGTTCTGTCGGCCAGAAAGCTGTTCAGGATGTTTATCATTCTTCCACGTATCTGCCATGTCCTTAGTGTGCGTAGTATGCCATATCTCCAGGTAGTGTCGTAAGCCTTCGACAAATCAAGCGACGCTATCAAACAGTGTTCATCGCTGTCAGTGAGATACCTCTCTAGTTCCGCGAAGTATGTGTCAGTACCCCGATCGAACCTGTTGTCGTTTGTCGAGACGCCCGTTAGACTCTAGCTCGGTAGTCAAACGTCGATTCTTCATCCGCTCGAATACCTTTGCCATACAACTCGTTAACGTGATTGGTCAGAAAGCAGATGGACCCTTGTCGGTCGAATTTGGTTTTGGGATTGGCACAATGATTCCAGTTCTCCAACAGGATGGGAATACACCACTGCACCATATTCTGTTGAAGAGCTCTAGCATAGCAATTTTCACCGACAATGGCAGTCGCTGAAGCATTGGATAATCGATGCAGTCCGGTCCTGAAGACCCGCTCCGCCCTCTGGCGAGTGCCCACAGCAACTAATTCTGTGTGAAGTCGGAATTATATATATATCGTCGGTGTCTGGCGAAAAATGTATTCGGTTTCGTTCGGCCTTTCACTTCTTCCGTTGGAACAGTTGTGGATAGTTGGAGGTTGCGGATATTTTGCTGTAGTGTTGTGCCAGTCCATCAGCTACTTCTTCCGGTTTTTCAGTGTGTCCACTGGACCGTTGAATGACAGCTATGCTTACGTTTCCCTCTCAGTGTGTTCACTGTCTGCCACATTTCTGACGTAGTGGAACTTGGGGAAATCTTCGCGACAAAGTCTTCCCATGATCGCTGCTTGATGTCCTGGATTGACTCTCGCTGCCGCCCGCGATTCTTGGAAGCTTTTCGTGGGTCTTCTGCATGGATACATTTCAGTGCTCTGAGTGTTTTCCTACGTTTTTTGATGGCTGGTTTCACCTCCGGACACCACTATGGAACAGCTTTAGGCCCTACCTTACCAGTAGTGCGTGGTATTGCAGTATTTGCAGCAGTGATCAACTGCTCAACAAAACGCTCTGTTGATATATCGACACCCGGTCGCATAGCGCTGGCAGTCAGTCGTTCATAAGCTGTCCAATCCGCTTGGTTGTACAGCCATTGCTGCCTCTTTGTTGGAGCCTGAGACAAACCAAGGATTGAGACGACTATGGGGAAGAGGGCACTGTTGTGGGTATCCGGAAGCGTTCGCCAAATGAATTTCGAGGCCACAGTTTCGGAGCAGATTGTGAGATCGATGGCTGATGCGGTATCGGAAGCTGGATCAATTCGGTTATGTGACCGTTGTGTGTTTTTTCTGCGATGAAGTGGCATAGTGCGGTTAATTTGTTGGAACCCAGGCAAATATGGTGCGCGTTGAGGTCGTCCAGTACGAGCAACGGACGTGAAAGTTGTTCGAGGAAATCACCCATTGGTTCAGTTTATTCTTAATGATTAGTTGTTTACATCAATCGCTCCAGTTATTTTTAATTTTCGACGAGATTTTTGAAGTTTTATCGTTGTTAATAGTATCAAACGACAGGGAATCCGGTATCTCTCGACCACCTCAGAAATGTCTCCGCGAGAATGGTCCTGACCGAGCAGTATTCTTGTCAGTGGTCGAAAGCTAGTCGATAATAGAAACATTCTCAAGGTTCAACCTCCCGCGCCGTTGCTCTGGCTGCATCTTTCTAAATTTCATCCCAGCGTTTGCAAGGAGACTATCGAACAAATGTCCAAAGAAGGACCAAATTGCAACGAGAAGATACGGGTTATTCCGCTTGTTAAAAAAGGCATAGACGTCGGTACTTAAAACTTCATATCCTTGAAAGTTGTAGTTCATCCAAAGAATTCAAACCCTGACACTCGGCCGCAAGGCATACTGTTCAGGGAATTAGAGTATAGCCGTACCCAGAAGATTTGGTGCCCGCCGACTAATTTTCCTCCGCATTCAGAATTCACATGTACTCCGCTAATGCAGCCCGGGTCATCAACGACGCTACAGAGGGCTCCGCAACGATTGCCAATGCCTTTATACCAAGCTACACCGCTATTGTGAAGGAGTTTCGATGCTGATCACATACTGGAACGCAACGCAGTCGGTACTAAGGGAGCCCTCGAACCTCCCGCTACAGTCGAGCCCTTGCCGCCAGCGTTCAGCAGTCGTCCCGGTCCCGCTATGTGTGGGTGGGGAAGGGTTCTTCCAAGCCGCTTTTCTCGACAAGTATCATACAAATTATAACGATGCAACGGTTGAACCGATCAACGCTTTTAGCTCATCGTCTGACTCTCGCCGTAAGCTACTGTCGTCCCGTTCCTGCTCTCCACCTCACGCCATCGGGGTTCAACGCATACTGGGACGCACCGCAGTTGACACTATGGAAGCCCTCGATCCCCCCGCCACAGTCGAGCAATTGCAGCCAGCGATCATCAGTCGTCCCGGTCCTGTGTGTGGGATGGGTGAAAGGGTCTTCCAACCCACCACAAATGGCAAGTATACATCTGATCCGAACACTTCAAGCGCTGATGTATTCTTCGCTTCCAGTAATTTGCCTTTTGCTCTAACATCTTGTGACCAGATGTCAACCATTTCTCTCGCCGATGATGATCGCTACATTTTGGGGCGCGATGCAGTTGATTCGCTCTCTGCAGAACCTGATCCGTCATCCAATAACATCGAGATTTACTGCCAGAATGTTGGTGGCTTAAATTCATCAACGGACAGCTATTTGCTCGCCACGGGCTGCTGTTATGACGTCATCGCCTTAACCGAGACGTGGCTCGACAACCGTACTCTGTCTCACCAGGTGTTTGGTTCAACATTTGATGTCTTCCGCTAAGATCGCAATCCCCTCAACAGCCACAAGACATCAGGCGGTGGTGTGCTTATCACCGTTCGCCATGGTATAAAAGCCCGAGTGATCAACGATGAGCGGTGGGAGAGCTCCGAGCAAGTGTGGATATCCGTGAAACTTGCCGATCGCAATCTCTTCCTGTGTGTCGTGTATTTTCCACCTGACCAAATTCGTGATTCCAGCCTGATCGATGTACATCTTTCCTCCGTTTCTTTTATCGCCTCGATCGCCGCCCCGTCTGATGATATCGTTATACTGGGCGACTTCAACTTACCTGGCTTGACCTGGTACCCAGCAAGTAATGGATTTCTACGACTGGATATCGAAAAATCTGCACTTATCGACAATGCCAGTTGTATTTTGGACAGCTACAATAGAGCAACTCTTCGACAAATCAATAATGTCGTCAACGAGAATGATCCTACATTGGACCTCTGTTTTGTAAGTGCCCGGGCCTTGCAGCCAACTTCAAACTGAAAGCGTTCCCGTGATTTTTGTCACAAAGTGCATCAGCGAGCTTCTTGAACCATTTTGACGAGTCTTCGAGCTATCACTCACTACTGGAACATTCCCTTCCTGCTGGAAAGCAGCGCACATGTTTCCAGTTAAAAAAAGGAAGCAAATCGAACATCCCACAAGGAAGCCATCTTGGTCCAGTAATATTCTTCCTCTACTTCAATGACGTCAGTTCGGTCAGTATCAAATTCCAAGGGCCCCGCTTTTCTTTCGCCGATACCGTGTTTTTTCAGAGTGAACTGTAGAGCTTTAGTATGTGGTGTGATCTACACAGAATGGTTTTAAACCCGAGTAAATGCACAATCGTTACGATCACGCTGCAAAGCCATCCGATTCGGTTTAACTACCATTTCTTCGACTCGAGCTTTCCAAGACACTCTCACGTCAAGGATCTCGGAGTTATCATGGATTCGGCATCGAGACAGCTTGAACACATCTTCCGAATAACGAAAAACTTCAGGAACGTATACTGTCATAAATCGTTTCATTGCACGTTGGTCCGCTCAACGTTAATATATTGTTCTGTTGTTTGGAATCCGTACTACCAGAATGGCGTTGATAGAATCGAAGTCGTTCTACGCCGGCTCATACGCTTTGCACTGCGACATCTTCCTTGGCAAAACAGATTTTAGCTGCCGAGCTCCAAAAACCGTTGTCAGTTAATACTCTAGGCATCCGCAGAGACTGCTCTCGAGCCCAGTTCGTCTCTGGCTTACGTCTGTCATGGTGGATTGCCCAACAATCCTCGGACGCCTAGATCTTCGAGCCCGCGTTCGAGGTCTATGCAATAACTTTTTTCTGCGATTACCGTTCAAGAAAACCAATTATGGGTACCGGAGCGCTGGTACCGGAGCTAATATAATGTCTATTCTGAAATGTAATTAGTTTAAGCAACCATCATTGGGGCCAAGGGGTCTGTTGGTGAAGGTACAACAAATAAAGATAAAGATAAAGATTACAAAGGCTGCCCCAAGACCACCCGCTATGGGCACACTACCAAAAATGTGTTCTCTGCTTCGTTGATCCGATGAGACTTTGACACAAGTAGTTATCCTCCAGAGAGAGAGAGAGATGTGAGGCGAGAAATGCAGGTAAAATGGCAGCCGTTGATTCAATTGTTAAAATCTAGCAGCACTCCCCAAAAAAAAGTAAGGGGCAAATCCGACCGTGTGGGTAAAACCGACCGTCCTCTGTTATCGAAAATCGGAAGCACTACACAAACTAATATCACTGTTGTCATGTAGAGCATCGAAAATAATCATACTAGTAGCGTGACAGCTACATTGAGATGCTTAAACGACAACAAGTGTGTTTTTACAACTTTTCATTTCATTTTTATACATAATTTACCACGGGATATTTCTGATTGTGAAAGTGATCGAATCAAATAGTAAGTGCATTAAGATTCTTTGATTAAAGTCCTACAAAGTGCATAGATGAATTTGGTTCTATTTTTTCATATATTTTTTTAATTGCGTCGTAATGAAAAATGACGCGCTGGAGCAAATCCGACCTCTAGATAGTGGAGTAAATCCGACCAATTTTTTTGATTTGAAATTGTTTATTTACCAAATTAAAATGTATTTTTATTATTTTTTAGCACAATGGTTCGTTATTACAAACGAAAAACACAAAAACGTGATGAATATAGTATTCGTTGAGCAGCTGCTGAGTAGCAAATAGGAATATCTTTAGTGCTGCTGCTCGAGATTTTGACATTCCGAGATTGACATTGTAAGTATGGGGTTTGCCCACTACTCGGGTTCTTGTTTGCCCGACGAACCCTTCTTTTCAGGGCGGCCTAGGTGCCTCTACAGAATTTCGGATTCTCGTAACAACCAAAAACAAAAGTAAACAAACAAGTAATTTACTACATTTACCGACTTTTATTTCGCCGCTTCTCCACTTCACTGCTGCCGCTGCTGCTTTTGATGTAGGCGGAAGGCGGGAATTTATCCGACCGGCCGGGACTCCGACGGCCGCGTTCTCCTTCGGTCGTATCTTCGTTGGCTGCTCCGGCAACGGTCCTTGTCTTTTAGCTAGGGAGGTGAGCTTGGCTCCTTTGTTGGAACCTCCCTAGCGACGGTGGTGATGAATCACCGGATTCTTCGCTCCCCGCAAAGAATCCCGGAAGACACCGCAGTGTTCTTCCCAGGGGGAGCCGTTGTCCACCCTGCTTCACCCTCCTTGGCTATTAGCTGGGAAGGAGAGGAAAGCTCGTTCGGCTTATCCTTCCCAGCGAGGGCGGATTGGTGCATCTGGATCCTTTGCGGTTAGCCGGGGAAGCGAAAATTCCTTGATGATTAGCTTCCCCCGACGGCGATCCAGCACCACAAAATAAACAAGCGCACAAACCACGGGCCAGCACTTTACGGCGGATAACTTTCCGTCACACACGCGCACTTCGCACTACGGCTATTGTGGCTGGAAACTGTCCCGAACTGGTGTAACGGGGACGTCTGTATTGTACCGTGGTCTGTCACTATCTAACTTTTTCTTCCGTCAGACAACCAACACCAAAAAAACGCACATCCCGCATAGCTGTCATCGCTATGGTACAGCATAGTCCGCACACTTTTCGCAGCGAGAGAAGAGCGGTTACCTGACTAAACCCTGTTATTAATATACAAATATTTAACAAAAATTACTACACCTATCTGATCCAACAAAATCGTTCACAAACAAACATATAAACAAAATTTAACGTAAAAAGCGATCGATCATATGGAACAGTGGTGAGCATAACTTTACGTAAACAATACACTCTACGGAGTGTATACGTAAAAAAGGTATATTTCCACCCAGTGCTAAATTGTTACCCTGACGGGTTACAACATTAAATTCCATTCTTTCATTACCATTCAATACCATAACATTCATTGATTTATCATTGAAAAATCATTCAATTTAGGTAATAACTCTACTAAATCAACCAAAAACAACGGTCGATTTCATAAATTTTCCAAAACATAAACGAAATGCTATGCATAAAAAGTTGCGCTAAAGCCTAACCTTCAATTTGGTATATATAATGACTTGATCTGATGCAAAATGAGCATTTTACAGCCAAAACCATTTACTAGGTCGAATTTGCCCTACCTTATCCTAAATTGGCTCAAAAATTTGACAGTTTAGCTGGCTCAGAATGGCGTCTCCGCACATCTCTCCCTGGAGTATTACTGACACAAGCTCAGAGTGAAACGAATAAACAATAATGTGATAAAAGATTTGAAAATTTTGCTGTCAAACTGACGTATACAAACACTGTCAAAATACAAACAAAGTAGCCCGCCATTATGGCACGTGAATAGCTGACGAGCTAAAATGCGGTTGCCAGAAAGTTGGTTTCAATTATAGTAGTAAAATCAGTAAAATAGAGCATCTCGCACAAAATGAAACAGCTTTCGAAAGGCGTAGCCATACCGAGTAATTTGAATACCTACATTTTAATGGATTCCGCGAAAGCAGAGAAGGTTCCTGAACTAAATGAATCGAGTGCTGTTTGTGCAAACAAACTCAGTACAGTGCGGACGGGCAATGGCATTCATCATTCATTCAACACCATTATAAGGGGAAATTTTTAAAGCAACAAACCTCCCAATCCTCGATCCTCCTCGTGGAAAAGGTATTGCAGAAAAAAATCCGAGAAAAGCTAAATAGCCAAAACAGATGAAGCCATTCAGTGAAGGGAACGGACTGTGTTTGCGAACAACAGCTGTTGTGGAAATTATCAACATCAATATGATCAGCCTTTACGGAGAAATATTATTACACCCCGAGTGTGGGGGGCCTTTCAGGCAAAAGCTTTTAACTTTGTTTATTGATTTCGCTTCCAATGCAGTGTTTTTTCTGTCTGACATTTGATGAAAATTCATTTGTTGATGCTACACAGACCTAATACAAATACACCTAGAACTGATTAAATAATAGAGTCCTCCTTTGGAGCAAAATCTGACATAATGGCAGCGATGCCAGATTAACAGACATGTCTGTATTTTACATCTACAAACTTTTAAAATAGTAATAGCGTTTAGCGAAATTGCACTGGAATGACTGTATTCGAATGTGAATTTTCCTTTCAAAATAGTATTCTATTTTTAATTTACCAATTATCTACAAACGTTTACAGATATTTTTTAATAATTATTTTTTAAATTTTAATTCAGACTGCCATCTCATCAAAGTGACATTTGTTTACTGATTGTCAACAAAACACTATCCGAGTATCCGCAAAAAGTGTCTGTTTTATTCAGATCTTAGCAAAAATACCTGGTTGCTGAGATGTCAGCTGCTCTCAGCAAGAGATGAAAAAAGACACAAATAATGAAACGTGTAACTATCAAACTAAATTCATAGTTCTTAAATTTTACAGTGTTCAACCTTCAACTGCTTTTTGAAGATGAAGGTCAAGTTCCGTTTAAGATTTCATACCGACTCTTTTGTTCCGAGCTAGCGTCCTCGTTACAGCGTCACAAAACAAGCCCAGACATATGTGCATACATACATACAAACATATATACATTGCTCGAATGATAATTTCTTTTACAAATCCACAATGCACAGCTCTTAGCTCCTGAATCGTGTACACACCAAGGCTTCATCGTCTCTATTCGTAGAGCGTTCCTGTTTTTTTACATCATGAATAAGCTTTGCGCTGGTTTTGCTTCTTTCTATACAACTGTGTGCACTTGGCATTAGCTCTTCCACCTCACGGCCGCCATCCTACACGAACCACTCAACGAAATTGGAATCAGCCGTGGAAATGTGTGCTGCAAACTCGTTACTAGCTGAATCATTCAATTTCAAATGATATTTTTCAAAATGGCGGATCTAAAATTATCTTTCTAGTCAGTTTATTATCGGTTGGATAATAAAAAATAAAAACAAACAAATATTAAATCATGGACATTTGTCTTAAAATTTGAGCTTTTTGTCCAGATGAAATATTATTCCTTTCTTTTAGATTTAATGTGACTATTTTTGTTTTGGATTTAGCGTGTATCTGCTGACCAAGTCGATCTGCCAGATACTGAAGCAACGAAATTGAAACGTTAATTCATTTAATTCAACCATGATTTTTTATTTAATGTTATGAAACTTGAGACCATTTTTCGCGGATAGATCACCATCTTTTCAATTGAGTCTTGTATGTTTTCCATGACAAAGAATGTTTGCCATTGCGGAATGAATCACACCGCAAATCCTTGACCGCTTCATGATTTCAAATACCCACACGCACTCACCTGCCACACTCATATTCCCGACTCCGTGGGCCAGCTTGAATTCCGGTGCGTCACCGGATATCTCGCACCGATACGAACCGCTCGATTTGATGTTGAGCTGCTGCAGCTGGATGCTGCACATGAAGCGGTTGCAGAAATGGGTCGGCGATTTCCTCACCACCGCAACACCGTCCACCGGAAATATCATCACATTCTGTTCCATTAGGGGCGAGTACCTGCGACGGGAACCGAAGACAGAAACAGACATCACCATTATCATATCACCTTTCGAACAGATGAGGGGGATAGGGATGGGGGATGAACGCGACAGGCAATTATCGAAAAATCCAATCAAGCACAGCAGTTGGAATTATTAGACCCTACAGGTGGTGCGGAACAGCACTCGGTCGTATTGAGCCTCCGGGGTGGGGCAGAGTTTCAGCAGAGATGATGCATACCTGAAGAACTCCCGCTCGTCTTTGTACCACTTGACCGAGTTCAGCTTGTGTGTGCCCATATCGTAGCTGCAGGACAGTGTGGGTGTGTCGCGGACATCCACCACATCCGGTACGATGATTTCCGTCAGTTGCAGCGTTCGGATCAGCTTGAAATCTGTGGACGAAATGAAAAGAGAAGAACCAACGGTTATTAATGCAAATCGAAAACGCATCGGCCGTGCGGACGACGGACCGGTCTCGGTGAAGATGTTTGTTGACTACTGCTTGGCTATAGTGATGGTGCGTATGTCAAACTTAAGGGGAGAGTGGTGTATGCACTTTGAACCAAACACAGCCGTTGATAGTAAACAAAAAAAAATCTCTTGCCGTGGCTGCTGTGAACTGTGCCTGACCAATAGCAGTTTCTCCGGAATTCTCTCGCAATGCAAATTTTGACAGTCGGCTTTTACGCCCTAATCATAAGTTAGTCGAAAATTCTTCCAAGATTTGCTGGTTTAGCCTCCAGATAGAACAGTTTCCCCTACATTTTACTCAGTTATAGCAGATGATATTGCGTTAGGTACAATCGTTTCCTGTGAACTGTTGTTGATTGGAAACTCATCAAACGAACGATATAACATATGAGAGGTAATTAATTATCGTTTGAATTATTCATAGCAACCATTTTTTTCCAGAGTACACTGTGTTAATCCAATAATACTTTTTGTTTTGCTCTGTTGATGAGTTTTGCATCTATAATTAAAAAAAAGTGAATCAACTTGCTGAAAACAAATGTTAACGGATACCCGGAAACGAGGGCAAATAAAATGGTAGTTTTTCTTCGACTGCCTTACTTATTACAAGCTGGGCTCGTAACTTGTTGACGTTTGCAAGTAATTTTAACCTTAGTACGTGCTGAAAACTCAATGCGAATTACTCAACGTTCAAGTTTTTATTTGTTACTATTTATGGACAACAGTGAATTTAGCTTATACAACGCTGAATGGAGCATCCAGATTAGTCATGAATCATAAACGTTTGTAACAGCATCAGATGTTGCTTTAAGTTGTTGTCAACTTCAGGTATCACGACGGAACCCGCGTTACTTTAATTTAATTTGAATTTTGCATAAAGAGAAATTTATACCAAATAATCAGAAAGGGTTATGGGGCTACATCCACAGACCACAAAAGAATATTTTAACAGGTTCATTAAAAAGAAAGAAAAAAAATCAGCCTAAAATAAACAAAGAGGCTGATAAAAATTGGAAAAACTATAGAAAGAGTACTGCGGAGAGAAAAACAACATTTTTGGCAACGTATGCCCCGGCTTATGGCAACACGTCCAATGTTACAAAGATAGGAAATGTTCGATTGGATTCGTTATTTGACAGCTAAACCCGAATCCAATCGATCCAAAATGGAGTCTCCGCAGTTCTCTTTCTAGAGTTTTTCCAATCCAAATGTAATAAAATCGCTGTATTTCTTTTTACTTAATTTATGTGTTTGACATTACCCACCCATCTTTTTTATTTCAATGTAGTAGGCGGCATTCTCGAGATACTTTGATCTGCAAAACCAATCATTTAAGGGACCACTTAAATAAAAAAAAATGCTTGGCCAGCGAAAGTATTCTAGGAACACTGTTGGCTACTTTGATTATTCTGACACACGGCTTACATATACTAGGCTAGCTCGTTAAAGTGTAAACATTTGACGAGCGCGCGTCATAGAAATGGTCGGCAAAAACAATTACATGAAATTCATATATTGTTGGCTGCTAACGAAAGATCGACACCTGATAAATTACAAGGAAGCTATGCCGATGTCCAATACCTTTGCTGTGAACAGAAAACTACGGTGGGATATGTTTTCTATGGCATGCAGCTTAATTCCCGATTTAAGCTAATAATCACATAGATGCACTGATTATCCACTGTGTCTAGTGTAATTATGGCGTAATTTACGTCAAGAATCCATTGCACACTATTTTTTTCCACCATAAGAGTTCAAATATTGTCAATTAGCAACTTTCAAGAAATTCGTTTGTTTATCTCAACGATTTCTCTAACGTCACCGAAACTGTCAATTCGCGGAATAGCAAGCCTCGTTTCTGTGAGCCGTGATTCTGACATAAGACAAGACTTGACAAACAGCTTCTAATTTTTCCTTCAACATTCTTCTCTTCGCACTGCTCTGCCGAAGTCTTCCGAACAGTGTTGCTATTTTTATTAATGAAAATGGCTTCTTGTTAATTTATTTTATTCCTTTAATATTTCGTATCCCGGATCAAGGTTTGATGAAGCCATTATCTGAAAAAAATTATATTATGGTTTGATTGCTGTCTTTATTTTGTTAAAGTTAACCCATTCATGCCCAAGTTGTTTGTAGACAACAACGTTTTTAAACAGCTATAACTTTTGATTGATGCGAGATTTGCTCACAAAAACAAGTAAGGCTCATTAATGTGATTATTGCCTTTAATTTGAGTATTAACAGTTACAAGGATCAGCTCTAGAACTGAAGTTATTGCAATTAGTCTGATTGGATTCCGATGGAGCAGGGATAGTTTACCTTGACGACGGAAAATGATTTTTTCATATATCTTCGTTATGGTGCAATATTATTGAAAACTGATAAAACTTAGCAATTTGGACTGTAGTTGGCTACGTTTTCCACGTAATTGGACTATTGTAACTATTCTAGGAGAATTGTATTGAGCATTAGAAGGTAAAAATTGGCCAGCTTCTACCACTGCCATGGAAGCACCTATCTTTATAAAAATAAGCTTTTCGTGTTTCTTGACCCCACCGTTTTCAAGGAAAAATAATTTTGAAACCCTACAAGCGCTAGAAAAAAGTTGGGCATTAACGGGTTAAAAAGAAAGAAAAAAATCAACCTAAAATAAACAAAGGGGCTGATAAAAATAAATCTTCGCTGTGTTTCCATTAGATATACCGAAATAACTAATTTTAATACCACCTTTCCGGAGATAGTAAAAGTTGCAAAAGTTCGAATTAACAGCCTAAAGTGAATTCTACTTCACCTCAGTTATGTCTTTGATATTACCCAGAAATCTTTTTTTATTTGAATGAACCAAATCCGGAATTCCGGCGTATTTAACGGCTGAACTTTAATGGGATGGTTGGCTAACACTGGTCGAAACATTATGTGATTTAATTAGTTTGATTAGTGTGTGTAAGAAGGGGGAAGTGGGCCAATTCGGACCCCTAGCTATTTCTCAGCTATTCGGACCTTTTACCGTATACACGATCTGATACGCGATCGCGAAAAACCGTTAGAGAAAAGTATACGCTGTCGGTCGAACTTCCAGGAAAGCATAATTTTTCGCAAATCGGTTGACAGATTCCGACGTTATAGCGCTTAACCTATTTTTAGGTAATTTGGTCCAGCTCTTACTTTTTAATGTATATTCACTACAAAGTTTTATATATCAAATAGAACTTTTCATTTGACAATTCCAAAAATTGGAATAACTTAGGCCAAAATAGGAATTCATTTCTATTGCAAAAAATCGATAAGAAATGGGTGGTCCGAATTTGAACAGGGGTGGGGTAACTCGGACCTTTCATGTAATTTTGCGCAGAACCGTTTATACACAATACGGTAAAATACCGGACCATCTTAGAAAAAAATATGCGCAATTGATCAGGCCAAGGATGCAAAATACCTACCTTTTCTTCGGCTATAATATGTTTGCTTACATTTTCCCTTCTCCTACGGCCCAGCTGCGGTTCGCTACTGCAGTAACATGTCAAAAAATACTACCCCTAGTACAGCCACCGGACGCGAGCGGTACAGATTCTTTTTCCTTATTTTAAACTTTTAAATAATTTTAATCTATTTAATATATTTAACCACGAACAACGACAATAAATGCGGTTCATTTACGCCACGACCGGCATCAACGCTTTCGTGTGCGGCCCTCTATCTTTGAATGTGCAGAGAAGAGTGTACAAAGCGAGAGGGCAAACTTTATTGCGCCACACTCTGACCGAGCAGTCGAAGTACGGCAGCAACACAAAAATGTATTTTACTGCTGTACGGAAAAGTGTACTCGGTTTGGCTACCTTTCTGGCGGGAGCAGCAGTGATGCGTCGCTGTACCGTGCTGTACGGCTTGTGCAAATGTAAATATACCGGAAAATATGTAGTTTACCGGTACCGTTCGCATCCCTGGATCAGGGTTTCAGGAAAACAATATTTATTTGTGAATCGGTTGACATGTTCCAGTTCTATAGCTCTTAAACCCTTACTAGGTCCGAATTGGCTAAGTTTCCCCTATCTGTGGTTTTAAAATGACATCAGCAAAAATAAATTACCGCTAACCAACGCTACAATCGGCTAGCAGACTTTCGGCAATCTGTATTCCAACCTTGCGTGCAAACATGGATACAATGGTTATTCTCCTACATGTGCGAAATTGAGTGCAATGGTGATATGTAACAAATACTTACACGAGTTTTCTGTGTCTGAGATGATCATATCAAGTGGAATTTTTGAAACATATGAAACCCGCTTGATATTGTCCTACGAACTTTCTCCCTATTGGTGATAGATGGGGGAAAACGCGTTGCGATCGTTATAACAGCTATAAAGTAACTTGAAGACATGTAATTTAACAACTCTCACAGTTAGGCACAAATCCCCAACTACATACAAGGAACGTACCATTTGAGCCAATGTATTCTGATTCCTGATTCACCTGAAGTGTAAGAAGATCAACCAAATCCATCGAAATTTAAAGTAACGTCACATGCAGTTTTACAGGACTGTAGTTTTGTTTCGACTGTTTATTCAGGACAGATATAAAAGCTGCCTGTCATTAATCCGATAGTAAGACAACTGCTTACGGTTGTACTTCTGACACTAATTTATGTTGGTAACAGCTCCACATTTTCATTATACTCCATCATTAGTGTTCATGTTCACTGCTCAATATTACATTTTTTAAGGATATGAAAAATTAACAAATCTCGACAAAAATATGATTACGGCTTAAAAGCCAACTGTCAAAATTCTCTTTGAAATGAAATTCCGGACAAACCGTTACTGGCCAAACACAGCTCACAGCAGTCAATGAAAGAGAAAACTTTTCTCTTTTGTTTACTACCAACATCTGTGATTGGTGAGTAACGGTTTGTCCGGAATTTTCTTTCAAAGAGCATTTTGACAGTTGGCTTTTAAGCCGTAATCATGTTGGTCAAGAAATCAATCATTTCATATTTATCATGGTACGGATTTTCAAAAATAGATATAAACCGTTTTCAATTAGCATGCTAGATAAGAGGATTGACGTCAATGGATGTTATGTCATTTGAGTCAAAAAACTGGCCAACCTGAAGCTAGATGGCAATGGAATATCATTTTATGCAAAAAATTTTCACAATGTAATAGATAATAGACTTTTCTACGGCTCACGTACGTACACGTCACATGACACTAATACTACATCAAGAGCTGGTGGAAAATAATAAACAAAGACGGCAAAAGCAGATGGGATTGCTTTCAACCAAGAAACTGCATTGGTGTTCGTGAGACCGGCCGCCAAGAACTCAATGAATGGTCATTTATGCAAGCACGTTTTTTTCTTCATTATAAGATGGGAAAAATTCGATCAATATTGATAATCAAAATGGAACACACTATTTGAAGTTTGTTTTATTAAGATGTGATTATATTCTTATAAGTTGAGTAGAATGGGGTCAAATATGTATGTGGGAACAATATCAATTGGACATTATCTTTGCTACGTTATTGCAGAGGTCGCTCGTGTTACATGAATTAGATATACGGTAGAGAACGTCGTTGACGAATGTCATTTCGGCTGTTACCGTGGACCAGCTGTATTAGTTACGGCATCATTTATGTTTTCGCGTGTTGGTCTGCGAAAACCAGCCCGGGGACAACTTGACAGCTCCCACATATTGAACTCATAAGCAAATTTTGTGGTGATTTGGTGATGTGATGGCGGCTCGAATGGAGCGAAATTTGAAAAAGACGCAACCCATATATTATTTTACATATCTGTAAAAAATAAACAATTTAAGCATTTCTATCATCAAATTTATTTCGCTGTTCAAATTAGAAGCTGTTCTCATTCCGCTATACTTAAACAGAAACACAGATTCCATTTTGAATTTAAAAAATCCAAAATAAAATAAATTCGATTTTCGGAAATACAAGCAGATGACATTCAAAATCAAGCCACTTCCACTCATATTGGAATTCCCGAAAATCTCCCGGATCGAATCAACATTTCCCCAGGCAAGAAATCCTCCGGTATATGCCGTTCCGTTAGGTTTCTTTCAGACTGGAATAAATTGCCAGAATAATTCTGAAGGGATCTGTACCAAAACCATCGCAATCTCTACCGGACAGAATAATTGCAAAAGTCAAACAAATTACAAATTCTATTTAAAACTCATTTTGCAGAATAGGTAGAAAATCCTACATATATTGTTTATTTTCCGATCAAAATACTAGAAACAAGGTGCCGTGGGTTAGCGAATTGTTAAGCTTGGTGATGTGCTTTCATTGGCCAAAATGTTTTTCATTTATATTTCTCGAGAAAAAAGCACCAATGATTTACCAACTACAAACTTCACACAACAAGAAAACTAAAACATTGTTAGGAAGAAGGTGAACCGGTTGCAAAAAACAACGACTTCCAGCCAAATTTATAGTAAGATTTATATAACATTGCTGACGGTTTCCAGTTAGGGATAAATTTATTCTCTAATAATAGTTTTCTTTGTCCACATTTTGGAATACACTTTTTCTAAATGTTGTTCTAGCCGCATTGACGGCGTTCATAACACACGTAACGAAACACGCTTTTCTCTTGAAGCTTATTCGTTTCGTTGTTCGTGGTACTCGTACAGAGAAGACATACTAGCGCCACCATCAAAACGGTGGTACATATATGAAACAAGCACTATCTGTCAAGTTGTCCCTGGGTTGGCGAAAACGCACTGTCTTTCGTGCTCAGTACAGTACATTTAAGGTTCAACTAAAAACGCCTCAATAAGCGGCCATCTTGGAAAACGATGAAGGTAGTTTTTTCTCACAGCTTTGGGAAAATCTTTATGCAAATGAATCAATGTATTCGGGGCATTGGTAGAGTATTACTGATTTTTTTCATTTTTTTCGGTGTCAGGAAAAACTGCTTTTTTCGTTATCCAAGATGGCCGCTTTTCCAAGCATTCTCAGTTGAACGTTAATCAATATAAAAAATGTCAACTGCCTTTTTTCTTGCGTAAAAATTAGTGCTGAACACGAGTTTTGTGTTTGTTTTTCGATAGTTTTGTTGTTGAAAAAAAACGGACATTAACATGAAAAACACGCTTGGGGAAACGATAGATCAGCCGCTTGGGGGCACTATAGGCCACTACTATAATGTAAATTTTACTATAATTTAAATATTCCAAAAACTTCTTCGCAGCCCCAGCAGAATTCGATTGAAATTGCCAAAATTTTAACCGTTTGAAAAGCGAAAATGAAAGAAATTCATCAGAATATAATTTCATCCTCTTTTATTATAATTCTTGGAACAGAAACTAGCTGGGATGAAAGCGTAAGAAGTGAAGAAATTTGTGAAAATCAATCATGACCGTAATTTATCTTTTTGTCAGAAATAGTCTGGAGTAGGAGTTCTCATAGCCAAAATTGCAAACTTTCCTTCAGAAGAAATAGAAACCACGAAGAACATAGAAATGAACAAATATGGGCAAAAGCAGTAATATCAGAAGTGCACATGTTCTCATCAGTGAATTTTTCACCTGAAAATGCTCACCAAAAAGCATTTGAGCTATTTTTTCCAACTGTAGAATCTATCATGTCAAACATGGAGCCTAAAGTAAAACTGCATATTTATGGCGACTTTGAACAACGTAACACCAACTTCATCGTAGACATTGAAAACGAATCTATTTTACTCCAAGTCGTAGGCGAAAATGCAATACTTCAATACTTATTTGACAAGATATCGCAGAAAAAAAATTAGTAAAGATAAACAAATTTTGGTTTCAAATAAAAATTTTCCCGTTTGATATAGTGACAAACAAGATTCAGGTTTGTTTCAATCAATGCTGTTGCTTGAAATTACCAACAAATTCATATGTTGGCTTTTGAGTAGTTTCAACAAATATATCGTTTGAAACAACAAAATCAAGTTCGAAGGAACAAAAACAAATCTTTTGTATTAACCAAAGGAGAGAACAACTCAAATTTAGTTGAATTTAAACAAAGATTCTGTTGGTTTTTCACAAAGGGATCAGTTAGATCTAACAAATTTTATTTTGATTCAACAATGTTCATTTTAAATGTAAGCAGAAATATTTTTTTAACTAAACCAAATACATGCTTTCGAAAAACGCCCATTTCAGTTTGAAACAGTCATTCGCCACGTTTTAGATTCAACTAAACGTTTTGTTAATTCAAAAAGGTCTTATTCTTCTACGTGTACATCCGAAGGGGACATGTTATGTGACGTCATGCTCGATTGGCTCCGGCAACTGACGTGTTCAATTGGCTCCGCTGAGTGTCCGCCTAATTATGAATATGGTAACTATAATTATCCCATGTCGTCATCGCTGCCTTCGACCAAGCTTATTCTTGTTTACTTTTTGTACTTATGGATGGATCTGTCTTTATCGACGTCTACTCTTTCGCTGGAAGCGCTGACGGGCTTTTTGACACGGCATGAGCTTAACGGAGCCGTTTGTCGTTTATTTATTTACAACAAATAAATAATAACATAAATACTTGTGTGCCCATCGAATTCCTCTAACGCAATCAAGCCATTGCGTGTGGAGACTGTTTTCCGTGGCGATAAAACATTTTCTGCATCAGCTGATAACGACTGATTGTAATTCGGTCCGCTTTATCGGCTGCCGCTTTCGTCCATGCCATTGTTTCAGCTGGTGTTTTGGATATTGTTCGTTGCTGTGATTTATTTTTCCAGCGTAACAAAGGAAGTATTCGGGTATGTCAACCGCATTCTCACCACTCGAGCACCATAGAAAATACATGGGACAATTTCTCCATTCATCCTTCTTGGCAGAGGCAACTTCACCATATTGTGACATATTTGTTTAATTCAGTATCAGGTGTTTATGGATATACTTTACTTCAACGGTATTACCTTAAACGTTCTCGGAGACTTTAACATTCTCACACTCAACAAATCGCTTCATGCTGTTACGTAAAACAAGCGCTCCTGTTCGCAACAATATTTGCATTTTTAATAGTTAAAAAGGAACTATTATTCTTGCAGACATGTCCATTCAAAATATCTAAAAATCAGATAAATATATTTAAAATTTTTATGCACATTTCATATCTCTATAATATTATGATACACATTCATTTCTGGAGCCCTGCCAAATCAATGGTGCTAAATATCCTTCAGTTATGGTCGTAAAAGCTAAGCTTTTCTTTCGGACTGTAATCCTGAAACTGAACCGAACTGATTATCCGCAACAAACTCATGTCAGTGTCATCTGAAGACCTCATTTTCATTTTAACCTTCACCAATGATTAACATTGATTTGGAAGAACGACATGACGGAAATGCTATCTAATATAACTAAGTATATCCAAGTCATCGACATAGAGCAATTTTATTCGGACATGTTAAGTGAATTCCTTGAGTGGCACCTATCGGCATTTCTAGTACGATAGATTCCGAACGAACTGGAAATCGATTGAGAAAATGTATAGTGTATCGATGTCACAACATATTTGTTGATCTCCTAAGCAAATTTTCTTAAGTTGAAAGAAATGTTGTTAAAGAGTTGTCTGTCCGATAAAGCGATGCACAGCATAACTTTTTTTTTAAATTTATGCTTATACTTATATTTTACTCCTGAGAATGTAGCCGACTTGTCGCTGGAATAGTAGCTGTCATTCCCTGGAATGTAGATCTGCTTGAGCAGAAAGTAACTTCCGTCGTCCAGCACGAATGACGTCCCACGGAAGTTCTTCGTCATCCACCGCCACTGCGATTTCACGATCGCTATCTGCTCGTCCGTGTACTCCGGGGGGACCGAGTCTTCTCCCGACAGATGATGATGATGTCCTCCATCTTGAGGATTCCGTTAATCAAGGTATGGGAGCAGTCATATTTTCCGCCGGCGTCACGCAAACTCGATCCGTCCTTGTTGTCGAACAGCTTTTTCAACGCCTCCTTCTTCTTGTTCGTAATTATCTTCGCCGGACGGCCACTACCGGCCTTCCGTTTCACGCTCAGGGATGCCAGGTTCCGGTAAACTGTACTTACGGGCACGTTTTCATCTCGAAAGAGTGTCTACCGTAAACTTTTTTCCACAATAACCATGCGTTTCGTAAAACCGTTCAACACGCTCGCGGAGTGCTTGCCGTTTCGACGCCATATTCGATTAAACTGACAGCACCCGAGCGAAAAGAAACATGCCACCCATTTCTAGGGAGTCCAAAGTGAGCAACTTTTTAAGTTTTCTCACATTTCCACAATTTTACAGATTTTTCAAAAGTGTACTATTGAAAGACTAACATAAAGCTGCTGGTAGTGTCCGAACTGCATAATCGAAATTCATCAAAAGTCTGTAATCGTTTAAAATCACACTAGAATTTATTGATACGGATTTTAGATTTAACCTAGCCGTAGCCTCATATAGTCGAGTAAATCATTTTGAACGCTAAAAGAAACAATGGCAACTCTCTAAAAAGTGTATAAGATTCAATTACAAAGGGATTCCATGAGTAACCGGCCGATCACAAAATATAACCATCGTCGATTCGAACAAAACTTTGCAGCTGTGTTTGCTCTCCATGATTTTCTCTGGCAAAGGCAACATTTTGATACGACTCTGTCAAAAAAATGCGGACGAACATGGTTAGGCGATTTAAAAAGTGTGACGTTTGACTCAACTCGCCTTTGCTAATTGCCCCTAGGAACAAATGCAATTTAAAGGCAATTTCAATACTTAGACAAATTTTCTGGCGGCTGAAATGGACTTGGTTGTTTTTTGCGTTTTTCAAACATGGTGGTTCATGTTTGGCTTAAGTTTAAAATTGTTTTTTTTTTAAACAATTGGCGTGTTTCCGCTGGTATTTTGTTTGTTTAGTACACCTAATTTAGCCAACGAATGTGGAAAATTGTGGAATCGTGTGAAAGTATAGTGGAACAAGATCTCTGAGTCTAAATGAAAGTCAGATTGTGGTAAGTTTTGGTGCGCAATACGACTTTCACCATCGATTCTTCCTATAGTCTGGTGGTGATTACCCAGTGTACCGATAAATTTATGTGAGTAGATAGTGAATCCGAAAATAATTAATATTTTTTATTTTCATATCAGGCAATTAAGGGCGATTAAATGGCGCGTTCCCTGGGCGATTTAGGTGCGATTTAAGGGCGGGTAGAGCGGCAAAAAAATGACGGCGGCGAATCGCCCAAATGTTGCATATAAAATAGCCCCCTAATTGCCAGCAAATTACTGGCAAATTGTAGGGCAATTAGCACATCCGAGTTGGCAAATAGCCCCCCGCTAGCCAGCAACTTGCCCTTTTTGACTGGGGAGAGTAATTTTGAATGGGGCCTAGTCATTTTTGCGGGCCCAATTTTCCATTTTTTGTGTTCACTTACCATCTTTTATACAGTAAAATGATCTGCGAACGAGTTACACGGAATGAAGACTTCTGCACGAAAACATAAACACTGAAAAAATAAGTTGTCATTTCTTAAAATAAAAAAAAAATGTAAAAAATTTAATTTGTGAGAAAACCCATTTTTTAATTTTTTTATATTTTGTCAACAAAAACCTAAAGGAAAAAGAGACGTCTCCAGTGTGACTGTATGATGGAGAACTTATCAGTAAAAATCAGTTTTTTTATTACAGAGGCTTCAACCTTAGGTCATTCGCCTCTTCGGTTTAGAAAAATCTCTTAGGACAAATTTCTAACCCTATGTACGGGGTTGGGACTTGAACCCAGGTGAGCAGCGTACAAGGTAATCGATTTACTAACTACGCTATGCCCGCCCGTAACAAAGTAAAAAAGTTTTCTAACTATAACTTTATACATTTTCTCTAATTTCATACTAATTGACAGACAAAACTGTAATTTTATTGCAGAATATGACTCTAAGTGTCATTTCAAATCAAACTTCACTCAACAAAGTGCGATAATTGTCGAGCTATTTGGACTTTTGCTGCAATAAAAATAATTAATTTGTGAAATTATGCCCTTTCTCAAAGTTATTCGCGTTTCTCCATCGTAATCTATCAATAGTCAAATGTTTATCGTTTTAAAGACGTAAGAAAGCTTTTTAGTGTATTTGGATCAAGGAGAAGCTTTCAATAAAAAAATTCCTGATCGAAAGTTTTTTTTATAATTGATACCAATTGCAGTTAAAAATACAATTTTCATATTCCAAATATTTGAAATGATATTAAAATGTTCATAAAAAATCGAAAATGTAGTAGTTTTCGTGAAAGTTTCATTTTTATTTTAACGAAAACAATTATTTGGTTTTACTACAACCTTTCAATAAGTTATTTGCGTTTCTTCATCATAGAACAATACTGCGGTTATAAGCATATTTGTCCCATGTTCTATGGGATTCCCTATATACATGGGACAATTATGCTTAGAGCGGCAGAATAGGTATTCCAAAATGCTCATAAAATATCCTGTAATTTTTTCTTTGACATCAAGGCTGATTGAACTATTTAGTCGAATCTTATTTTTATTGTTTTTATGTAGCTTTTAAATGATTTAAAATAACGCCTTGATGTTAAAAAGAAAGTTACAGAAAATATTTCAAGCAATTTGAAAAACTTTTTGTTAGTGATGGAGAAACGCGAACAATTTATAAAAAGGTCGTAATAAAACAAAATAATTCTTTTGTTAAAACAAGATTTAAAATATCTCGAAAACTACTGCAAATAGCATGAATTAAAAAATATGTTAAAATTTTCTAGAAAATGCAGCATGCAAAAACTTATACGCCCTTTTGCAAAATTGCTCTTGAGTCAAAATGATCTAATTGACTGAAGAAAATGTTAATTCTTTCATGCCTGTGAAACGTGTAAAGTTTCATTGAAATCTTAGATGGTCGTTCACGATTTCAAAGATTTTCGGACGGATCTTCTACAGTTATAGCGTTCAAGAAGAGCGTGGTTTACCCAACTATTCATTACTCTCTACATACAAACCGTACCTGCAAAATTTCAAACTTTCTGGGTTTTCTAAATTTGAGATCCTGACTAAGATATGTTTTGTCACGTAGAAGTGCCACCCCTTTTGCCAGCCGCCTGTGTCTTCACAGTCTTCAGCAAATTTGTCTCGAATGTGTTTTTTTGCTACTTTATTGAAGGCAGTCAAGCTCCATCATTAACCCGTTAAAGGATCAATTTTAAGGGTAAGTTTTAGTAAAAAGATCGACAATCACTTGACTTTGACATCGCTACAATATTTTGTCTTGCGTATTTTTTTTTGCAACCATATTGGCTTCTTTCTTGGTCATTTTAAAGTAAATAGAACATATTATAAGTAGCGTTATGTATTATCTTGGATTTTTTTTTGTATTTTAATGATTCAAACACCTTTTTCAGAATGTACCAATTCTGCAGTAATGATATTAAAAAAACTGTTATGACGAGTTGACGCTGAACACAAACCACAACCCTAACTTTCGCAGTATTTAAGATGGAGGACCACGTACTTCCAGCTAAGTTGTTTCCAAAGTAAAATTGATAAAAATAAATAACAAAGAAACTTTGAAAAATATCTCACTTTTAAAGAGATCGATAAGTAGCAACACAGTTTTATACGACAATCCTGTTTACGTTTACAAAATTCTCAGAAGCTATCGTTAACCTATTCTTAGGCACAAATCTCCGATCAACATGGGGAACGTGCCATTTGAGCCAGACGCTACTGATGGTGTAGTCTACTTGACCAGCACACATAGGCACGAAATCCAACAATGAAATACTAGTTTAGTATCTGCGCAGGGATGATATCTCATTAGAACAGATGTTTTGATTCCGATAATGATAATATCGTAGCAAGAACGAAACATGGTTCCCCTAGTAGGCCATTGCGAATGCACTTTTCTATATCTCTCCCTGAGAAGAAAATAAGTTGAAACCATTTTGTACAGCATGGTACAATACCTTTAACTTTACTATGTAAAGTTTGATTTAGCTTACTTATCAGCAAACCAGAGCTTCTATATTTGCTTCCGGAGACATTACATGCGATTAGCCAGCTACTTTGGATCTTATCCGCTCCCAAGTTGGTGCTAGTTACTGAAGAGATAATTTCGAAACACCCATTCTAAATTTATCTACTAAGTTTCAGTATTGTTGAGTTTTGTTTATTATCATGTTAACTGTAATGGAAACCGTGCTTTTAAAAATTTTCACTTACATAGCAGAGTACAGATGAACGGCAAAATCACTCCCCGCTGATACATTCTGAGTTATGAGCACTGCCTGATTATCCTTGAATGATTCCTACTGCTTCGAGCAGAGCGAAAAACAGCTTTCAGTTGAGTCAAAGAAACAATACGGCAGAAGAATCACTGAATAAAATCAACTAACCAACTTTTTGAAGATACCAACATTAACAATTCAACACCCGTACACACACGTACCTATTCCTCTAACCATTTAACTATTCACTTTTCTATAGTGTCAAACTTGTACCTTACACGTCAAACCACAAAACTATGAAGCTCCAAAACCACGTATCCACATAATTATTAAGCACTATTCGGCGACACTTGCCCCATTTGATACCACACTTTTCCACCCGGCCAAAGGCCCCCGATAAACAGATTGACCAAAGTATTTTATTTCCACCGAATTATTTCCCAATTTCTTTGTGGTTTTCTTCCGGGCACTCGTGGGAAAAAACCCGATTGCTCACCCACACCGTCTCAATTACCGTGCTGGAAAACACGCGAACGAACCAACGGGCGCTGTAAGATGCCAGCAAAAAAGCATCCCACTGGGGGCGACTTAATCCCTTTATTATGATTATGGCTGGTTATTTTCTACGGCTTCCGCTCACGGCTGCGGAAGCAACGACGGATATTTTTCCAGTGTTTTTCGCGTTATCATTTTCCTCCTGCCCACATACACACAACACTGCTCACTGCCACCGGTAGTGACACGACCGAGCACCGCACATCACCGCATCTTCTCACAGCTTCATTGGCGGGGCCACAATCCTAGGTTAGGTTTGCCCTGTACGGAGCGGAGTACACGCGATGATTAATTTGCCCTGGACCACCCGTTTCGGGGTGTGGTACGGTTGGTTTGCAAAACAATTTTACGAGTTTACCCACAAAAACCCAACAAACACACAAACGCACACGCCGTCGTCGTCGTCGTCGTCGGGGTTTGGATCAATTAGGACACCATGTACCAGGACAGGATTCCGTAACGGGATTCGGGCATACACGCACGCACCGCCGTCAGGCGAAACGGCAGACAAACTCGCACCCGCACTGGACAAAAGCGAAACCACAGGCTAATGCTGAAAAGTCCACCGAACGGATCAACCGCGATTTTTGCTTCTAGCCTATCCGCGCCCGAGTCGTAGTATTAACTGAAAACCGAGTTGACCGAGCGATGGCTCGGGATGCCACCCAGTAGCAGATAGGATCCTGATGTATCTTGGCACTCTCTTTCTCTCTCACGTTCTGGGCAGGGATGCTGTGGAAAATGCTCCTGTCATTATCATCATTGTCATCATCATCATCATCAGCATCCTTGTCAACATTCTCTCCGGCGCAGGGGGGGAAATGATTCGATGATGACCAGATGGCTTACAGTCATCGATGACGACCAGATGCAATCATCGTCTGGTGTGTCACCATATCACCGAGCGGTAGCGCGAGAATCTGGAAGAGAACTGACCCAGCTTGAAAGGGAGTCTGCGCTGGATCTCGTACCGTGTTGTTCTCTCCTGCGAGAGAAGGTCTCGAAATTGATGCTGTTCGAGAACAATTTGCTCACGACTCACGGCTCATCCGTCACTGGTAAAAATTCTTCTCGTGGTGTAAAGCATTGTTCTTGAAGAGTGTTACGACGTTCTTTCCAGTTATGACTTAATGGGATAATGTTGATGATGGTTGCCACATTGGAAGGGGTGTGTAATCAAGGTTACGAAAAATAAATTTATTCATATTGTGGGTTCTGTGTCTGTCACGTTGTCGAATCGGTGGCATCGATTTTCAAAAATGATTCACCCATTCAAATAAAAAGGCATTTATCATTCTCATATAAATGCATTATTAGGTCGCTTTGATTATTTTTAAAATTTAGGTGAATACTTATTTGCCTTTTAAACGATTTGTTGCGGACAGAAATCGAGACTAAAATAGTCTACACACTTGTTGAACTGAAAAGAATCTAACCTACAATCAGATTCCGACGAAAGTCAAAGTTGACCCGGTAAGGGAAAATCTTGCCGCTAATTAGACTATATATCTAAACTAACACCAAATCGGCGCCAGTTATACACTACATCCAAACAGTTCACACAACATATGTAAAGTCTAAAGAAACTGGCTTGCACCGAGTGATGTCTCGGTTAACCAAGCTCTGGGTCACTGACGAGCATAGGAGAACGAACTTTTGGCATGACAGTCAAACGCCTACAAATATGCAACCTATATTTTCCCGACAAAAAAATAGGATGAACCAACTAGCGCATGAGGGCACAACACCTAACTTAGAAAAGTCGGATTCGAATGTTTCGTAATTCACTCGTCAGTAACTGACACCAACTTACTGCTGTTACTGACAAGTAGAACACGAAACATTCTGTTCTAAGTTAGCTGTTGTGCCCTCATACGCAAGTTGTTTCATCCATTTTTTTTCCTTGTGAAAAATACATCTAGCCAAACATGTCAAATGGTCCCAAATGCAAATGGTAGTTTCTCTTTGTTTACTTTCTCTTTCGCTAATAACTCGGCAGTTTATACGTTTGTTACCCAACTCTTAGCAGAATAAGCTAGTCGAAATCAGAGTTTTTTGAATTTTGAAACTTATTATTTTAGACTCTTTTGAAACATGTTGACGCCTAGAAACATCTGTCGTGCAGTTAGGATGCCACATTTTCCCAAAGGGTCCGGTCGGGTAAAACGTTTCAAAGTTGACATTAATCAAAAATTAAATTTTAAATAACTGTTTGAAACAGTTTGTCTCCAATATGAATTTTTTCAACATTTTAGAGCTCTATTTTAGATTTTAGTAAAGATTTTAGTAGGGATAACAAAATTCTCACAGGTTTCCTATCTCATGCCTCCACGAGAGTCTAAGTCTATTGATGACATTTGGTCCTTACACCGGCGACGACTGGGTGCTATCAGCCTTCTGCCGATAGTAGCAGAATGAGAGGGTGCGAACAGATCTAGTCGAGAAAACATTGCCGTAAAAATGAATAGTTGATCGGAAATTAACCCCAATACGACTAATCTGACTAGTATCTATGATCACGGGTCAATACGTATTGAAAATTCGCCGCGTCTGTTTTTATGAACCTAATTTCAAGCTCCGTTATTGCTAACAAGCCCGTGCATCAGGTTAACAATCTATATATCTATCTATCTATCTATATCTATATATATATTATATATCTATCTATATAAAAGTCAATGTTTGTATGTATATGATTTATAGACTCCCAAACGGCTTAACCGATTACCGTAAGAATTTGTACATAGTAGCCGTTTGTTATGGAGCGTGTTTATGTGCTATTGCTTGGGGATTATCTGCCCGACAGATGGCGCTTCTGAACAAATTGTGTTTTCCTCATATTTCGACGAAAGTCGCAGCAACGCGCGATGGGTAATAGCTAGTCTATATATATAAAAGTCAAAGTTTGTATGTATATGATTTATAGACTCCGAAACGGCTTAACAGATTTTCGTAAAAATTTACATACAGTAGGCATTTGTTATGGAGCGTGTTTGTGTGCTATTGGTTGGGGATTATCTTACCACCAGATGGCGCTACAGAACAAATTGTGTTTTCCTACAATTACGTTGAAAGTCGCAGCAACGCGCGATGGGTATTAGCTAGTCCTTTATATTTCCCTTCAGTGTTCGTTATTATCGCTCGTATACTTGTATTCCAAAAATAATCCGATATGGAAAATAAAAAATACTTTCCATGATTTATAACATCTCGCGCTATCTTTGCCTGTGTAATGTGTTATCACTCGGTAGTTTTCAAGCCAATAAATATATCGTAGAGGCGAAGTAACCAATTCCGTCTAAATACTGTTTCAATAAATAGTGATCCGGCCCATTACGCAGATGAGATTAGCTTACCTAGGCAATACTCCCACGGTCGGCTGTATGGAGTTCAAATTGCTTTTGTTTAGGGAACATAGGATACTCTCGGTAGCCGGCTGCCCAGAGTTTAAAAGGCACCAAAAACTCTCCAAAAAGATCTTTTCTTTTTCGAGTCATCGTGCACTCGAAGACTAACTAAACTACTACCTAATAAAATATATAGGTCGCATCGCTTGCTTGAAGTTAATCCTAGACCTGATACCCTTTCAAACTACCAACTACGCGACACCTATGGAAGAGTGGAAGATGAATCGTCGTCCTTCCGTTAAGTAGGTGGAGCATCAACACTTCCTGTCTACCTTATCCTTTACCCTTTCCCGTGAACGATGAAGATGGGGGCGGTCGGCAATGATGGCTATCATGATGTTAAGGTTTTAATGTGGGTCGGATTGGTATGAATTCCTACTTACCATTTCCTAAGCAACTCTTATTAGATAATCAGCAGTCAAATATGATGAAGTCAGTGTGCAATCCGCCAAAATCATCGTCACAACGCAACGCAAAGCAACATGAAATTTTTCAAAATTTTAATCCTTTAGCTATTCTATAGCGAGCCTTGGGGTGGTTTCTTTCTTAATTTTTTATATTTATTTTTAAGAAATCTTCGGGTGTAAAAATATTTTATAAAATCACGTTTTGTTACTTAAATCAAAAGCCACTTCTGAGATCAGAAAAGCTCGCAAATAATTTTTTTCATTTCAAAACAGTTGTTATTCTTTTGTCTTATTAAAAACTACTTTAACGCATTTTCTTAATTTTTTTAAGATTTAAAAAAAATGTGAACGGGCAAATTATTTCAGGAAATCCTTCGTGTGACTACATCCATAGCAACCATGCGTCTCCGTTGTGGTTATTTCCGAAGCATCATAACCACAAGGCTTGTTGTACACCCAGGTTTTTTACGCGGTTTTTTTGTGCGGTTTTTTACGAGGTTTTTTTACGCGGATTTTCCAATTAACGCGGTTTTTGCAAAAATATTCTAAGTCCTTTTGAATGTAAAAGACTTAGACTTTTTTCTGAAAAAAATTCTAAGTGCTTTTAAATGCAAACAACTTAGAAGAATTTTGGCAGTTTTTGTTTTGCGTGGATTTCGCAATTAACACGGTTTTTGCAAAAAAATATTGAATGCAAAAGACTTAGAAGATTTCGGAAAGATCGAAGAGACGGGTCTGGAAGATTCCTTATGGCCCGCACCCCAACAATATGGGTATTTTCGGAATGGTCTTGAAGAGTAGGTAGTAGGAATTGATTTTTGACGCCATTTTGAAATAAAAAATGGCGACTTCCGGTTTAGCGAAATTCGCTATAACCCAATTAATACGGGTATTTTCGGAATGGTATTGACAAGTAGGTACTAGAAATTTATGTTTGACGCCATTTTGAAATCCAATGGCGACATCTGGTTTAGCGGAAATTCCCTACAACCCATGCAATATGGATATTTTCGGAATGGTCTTGACGAGTAGTAGATAAAGAGCGATGTTTGACGCCATTTTGAATTCCAAGATGGCGACTTCCGAGTTAGCCACATTCACTATAACCCAGACAATATGAGTGTTTTTGGAATGATCTTAACGAGTAGGTTCCAAAAATTGATTTTTGGCGCCATTATTAAATCCAAGATGGCGATTTCCGATTTCGCGAAATTCGCTATAACCCAACCAATATTGGTATTTTTGGAAGTTGAAGTTGTAGTACAAATAGTTTTAATTAAACAGTTGAATTTTACATTCCGTAGAAACGGAGTGGAGGCGTGGATTGATTTGACCTTTGCCAGCCCGAGTCTGGCTCCAGGCATGGAATGGAGGGTAGACGAAGGCTACACCCATAGCGATCATTTAGCAATCCGCTTTAAGATCAACTATGGTGTGCAGCATCCGAGGGCGGGAGATCCCTGTCAGGTACGCGGGTGGAAGTCCAATCACTTCGACAGCGAAGCTTTCACCGCGGCCCTGGGACTGGAGGCCAACACCGACAGTCTAAGCGGGGATGCGCTGGTAGCTGTTCTATCACGCGCGTGCGACGCCACTATGCCGAGAAAAACACTGCCAAGAAACGGTAGATGCCCGGTATACTGGTGGAGTGCCGAGATTGCAGCTCTACGGTCAGCCTGTCTCAGAGCTAGACGTAGGATGCAAAGAGCTCGCACCGAGGATGCAAGAGAGAACCGCCGTGAAGCGTTTCGAGCTGCGAAATTAGCCCTTAACAAGGCTATTAAAAGCAGCAAGAGAGCGTGTTTCGACAACCTGTGTGAGAGTGCCAACGCGAATCCGTGGGGTGACGCCTACCGGATTGTGATGGCCAAGACCAAAGGGGGCTCCTCACCCCCTGAACGGTCTCCGGACCGGTTGGCAACGATTATCGAAGTACTCTTCCCGTCTCGAGCCACAAGCCCCTGGCCACCTGCACTACGAGACAGTGCGGGCACGGTCGAAATGGTGGCTCCAGTGACGAACGAAGAACTACTCGCAGTGGCTAAATCCCTAGCAATGAACAAAGCTCCAGGGCCGGATGGAGTCCCGAACAACGCTCTCAAGGCAGCGATCATAGCGAACCCGAACATGTTCAGGCTAGCTATGCAGAGATGCCTTGACGAGTGCCGTTTCCCCGATAGATGGAAAAGGCAGAAACTGGTGCTGTTGCCGAAGCCCGGGAAGCCGCCAGGCGACCCATCGGCGTACAGACCAATCTGTCTGATAGACACGACTGGCAAACTGCTTGAGAGGATCATCCTCAACAGGCTCACCCCGTACGCGGAAGGTACGGACGGTCTGTCAAGCAACCAGTTTGGCTTTCGGAAGGGTAAGTCCACAGTGGACGCTCTCAACTCAGTGATAAATACTGCCGAGATAGCGATCCAACGAAAAAGGCGAGGTATTCGATACTGTGCGTTAGTGACACTTGACGTGAAGAATGCATTCAACAGCGCAAGCTGGGATGCCATCGCGCTCTCGTTACACCGGCTTAGCCTACCGGTGGGTCTGTACCGGATCCTGGAAAGTTACTTCCAAAACCGCGTACTGCTATACGAGACCGATGCCGGTCAGAAAAGGGTTCCGATTACCGCCGGAGTCCCGCAGGGCTCGATCCTAGGCCCGGTGTTATGGAACCTCATGTATGACGGGGTTGTGAGACTGAAGTTCCCTCCTGGGGTCAAGATCGTCGGCTTTGCCGACGACGTAACCTTGGAGGTCTACGGGGAGTCAATTCCTGAGGTAGAACTAACCGCAGAACACGCGATTAGCACGGTGGAGGAATGGATGAGCGCGAGAGGCCTGGAGCTCGCTCATCATAAGACGGAGGTAGTTATCGTCAACAACCGCAAGTCGGCACAACATGCAGTTATCCATGTGGGAGAAGTCGCGATCACTTCACAGCGAAGTCTGAAGTCTCTCGGAGTCATCATAGACGACAAGCTGACCTTCGGCAGCCATGTCGACTATACGTGCAAGAGAGCGTCGACTGCTGTTGCGGCACTATCGAGAATGATGTCCAACAGCTCAAAGGTGTGCGCCAGTAGACGTAGGTTACTGGCAGGCGTTGCCGTATCTATCCTCAGGTACGGCGGCCCGTCATGGTCAAGAGCACTGAGGGTAACCAGTTACCTACAGAAACTGGAGAGCACCTACCGCGTGATGTGCCTCAGAGTGATATCTGCCTACCGCACGGTATCACACGATGCATCCTGCGTGATAGCGAGCATGATGCCAGTCGGGCTGGTCATTCGGGAAGATGAGGAGTGCTTTGAGCTACGTGGAAATAGGGGAGCCCGCGAGCGCACCAGGGTGACCTCGGTCGCCAGATGGCAGCGTGAGTGGGACAACTCCTCGAAAGGTAGGTGGACCCACCGGCTGATACCTAGCATATCGAGCTGGGTGGGAAGACCCCATGGGGAAGTTCACTTCCACCTGACACAATTCCTGTCAGGCCATGGCTGTTTCCGTCAGTACCTCCACAGGTTCGGACACGCGGAGGTCCCAGTCTGCCCGGACTGCCCAGGTGTAGATGAAACTGCCGAACACATACTGTTCGTATGTCATCGGTTCGACGTCGAAAGAAGAGCAATGCTTGACGTCTGTGGCTGGGACACAACCCCGGATACCCTTATCCAGCGGATGTGTCAAACGGTGGAGAAGTGGAACGCAGTCTCGGCTGCTACCATCCAGATTGCCAGTAGGCTACAGGTAATCTGGCGAACCGAGCAACAGACGGCGGGCACGGCTAACTAGTGATTGGTTAGTTGGAGCGAAAAAGGCCAAGCGCAAAATAAGAGAGTGAATGGTCTGTTCATGCCGAGGTTGGTTGGCGCAGCGAATGGCAACCGCGTAAGGGGTAAACCCAGCCACCCCGAAGCAAGACAGAAGAGTGAGTGTATAGGCGTATAAGTGGACTGCCTCATGCCAAGACGGGAGGGTCGTAGCGTAGTATGTTGGAACTAAGCTATCGATGCCTCATGGCGTGGCAGAGGAGTGAAAGGGTGAGCATCCAAGTCAGTCTCACATTGCATGTTAAGGGTGAGCATAAAAGTCAGCCTCACAGGTTGGTAGAGGCTAGCACAAAAGTCAGCCTAGCAAGGAATGAAAAAGGTGAGCACAAAAGTCAGCCTCGCATGGTATGTCAGAAGTGGGGCCTAAGGAAAATGTCCCACATGGGATGCCAGAGGGAGTGATAAAGGTACAATAGAGTGGCACGATTGAGAGTGAATCAGGTGATAGGGTGAGCACCCAAGTCAGCCTCACATGGATGGGTAGGGCGAGCACAAAAGTAAGCCTAGCAAGGAATGAGTAAGGTGAGCACACAAGTCAGCCTCGCATGGAACGTAAAAGGTGAGCACAAAAGTCAGCCTCATGTGGGAGTGTTTGAGAGTGAATCAAAGTGTGATTTAGAGAGCACCCAAGTAAGCCTCATACAGGATGTATGATCGCGCGAGTGAGAGTGAATGAGTACATTCAGTACAGCCATCCCCCCAGAAGTAATACCGAGAGGTAGTTCCTGGGAGGAATGATGGCGGAGCCCAATGGAGTTTAGTCGGTATTAATGGCTGGTCACCATTTGAGTCCGACACGCCCCCAGTGCACCCCGTGTGGTAGATTGGACCCTACCGTTAGCACGTGTACTGGGCTAGGACATAAAGGTCTTCTCCATTGTAAAAAAAAAAAAAAAAAAAAACAGTTGAATTTACTTAAATTTAAGCAATATGTTTAATTTGAATAAATTCAAACCCGCAATTCACACCACATACGTCTCTTTCTTCTCGCTCTTCCATTCTCACCGCACTTTCCTGGGTGAACACATAAAAATATTTTGCATTTTGCTGGTTTATGATTAGATCTTATATTTGAGGGTGATTTAAATGATTGCCCAAATTTTTCATGCGAGAATTTCGGTAAACCGGAAGTCGCCATCTTTGATTTCAAAATGGCGTCAAAAATCAATTTCTGGCACCTACCTCAAGACCATTCCGAAAATACCCATATTGTTGGGGTGCAGGCCATAAGGAATCTTCCAGACCCGTCTCTTCCATCTTTCCGAAAATCTTCTAAGTCTTTTGCATTCAAAAGGACTTAGAATATTTTTTTGCAAAAACCATGTTAATTGCGGAATCCGCGCAAAAAAAATTTCAAAAATATTCTAAGTCTTTTGCTGAGAGTTTTTTTTTTGCGCGGATTTTCGAATTAACGCGGTTTTTTACGCGGTTTTTATACGCGGTACGTATCCCCCGCGACCTGAGTGTATATCTAATTCTTGTAAGTCAATGTAAGTAGGGGTTTGCCCACTACTCGGGTTCTTGTTTGCCCGGCGGGGTGCTCATACAGGAATTTCGGACTTTCGTAACACAACAAATAAAAGGTGAACAAACAAATAAAATTCTAACTTCTAAATTAAATTCTTCTTCCACAGAAACTCTCCTATGCTGGTCGTTCCTAATAATCCGCTGCTGCTGACGACGGGTAGCCGACGGTTTTGTCCGACCGGCCCACAGTGTCGCCTAGCCGGACAAAACCTCAAAATTTTATTTTAGATTTTTCGTGATTTAACATTTTTCTCTTCTATTCTTAACAGGTTGAATAGAGTCTTCTCAAAATATTAAGTCCCGAAGACGAGAGTTCAATTTTTTACAGAACTTCTAAGGTGAAATAGATGATGAATTCTGAGGAAAACTCTTTTCAAACCTAAGTTATTCAAATGAATATATCTTTTTAGTTAAGATTCTGATTGGGGTCAAACTGATTTCATTTGAAAGGTTATTCGCTGGATTTATAGCTGCCATTCGATTTAGTCGATACAAGCCTTTCTTCTCGCTCAGACATGAAAAACAAATAATAAATCGAGCAATAGATTAAAGTTATAATGTTCAAAGTGGCTGTACTTTTTTTGAAACGGTTCGGAAAGATCGCCTGTTGTTCATTATACTTGAAAATTAGTGTACTTTCCGAAAATGAATATCTTGTTTTGCCCCTTTCTGCCCCGAGGTATGAAAAAAGGTGATTTTTCATGATACGTCTGAAGGAGACGCATGGTAGCCTTTGACTACCCAGGGTTCGCAATATAATTTATAGATGTGTCTTACCAGTATCAACAATTGAAAAAATGTGTATTCTGCTAAAAAATTCACCGAACCTAATTTTTTGAAAATGAATTTTCGGAAATAGTGCACTTTATATTCGTAAATGTTGAATTTTCGAACCACCCTAAGTGCCAAAATTTTGAGGATTTAAAAAACAACAAATAAACATCAAATATGAATTCAGCGTCACAAAATTACCCTAATGTGAAGTTTTCATCAAATTCGGGCCTCCCGGATTGTCGTTGGCTGCTCCGGCAGCGGTCTTTGGCGTTTAGCTAGAGAGGAGAGCTTGGCTCCTTTGTCGGAACCTCCCTAGCGACGTTGACGACGAATTGCCGGATCGTCTACTCGCCGTAAACGATCCCGGAAGTCACCGCAGTGCACTTCCAAGGGGAACCTTTTCCACCCTGCTTCGTTCTGCTTGGCTTTTAGCTATAGAGGAGAGCTAGGCTCGTTTGACTTATCCTCTATAGCGAAAACGGTCGGTGTTCGGTTCCTTGGGTTTTACCTGGGGACGCGAGAATGCTCATTTACGATTAGCTGTGGCACTTCGGCGAACCAACACCACTCACTGCACTAGTGCCCGAACTACGGGCCGGCACCATTCGACGGTTTTATATCGCCGTTGCAAGCGCGCACTGAATCCTTGCTTCTAGTGGCGGGGAACTGTCCCGACGTCTGTTTGATGCCGTGGTCCGTCACTCTTTCCTCAAAACTCGATGGCCGCTTTCCACACTCGACTATCATAAACACAATCCGCCTCATCGCATAACCGTCAACTATGAGCAACATAACAAGCGCACATGTATTTTCGCAAGAGGAGAGCTGTGGCCCTATGCTACTATTTCACAAACATAAAACAAAAATTATCTAACCTATCTGCACGAACAAAACCGTTCACAAACGCGAAAATGAACAAAAATTTACAACTAAATGTGAACGGTACCGAACAGCGGTGAGCATAATTTTACGTAAACAAATACACTCTACGGAGTTTATACACAAAAAAGGTATATTTCCACCCAGTGCTAAATTGTTACCCTGGCGGGTTACATCCTGTACAGTACAACATGGACACCACCTTGTTCGTACCATAACTCTCCCCAGTGAGCAAATTTTCTGGCAGAGACCGCTCTGCTAGATTTCTATAATTCTTGGTTTGGCAGCCCTATCAGATTTCTACGCGTATCCTGTCGGGTTAGTTGAGCTAGGGCGAACTCGGTTTCGCTCGCGTTTTCTGGCAGATTTTGACAGGAACCGAGCTAAACCCTGGCATAACTCGGACATAAACTGTGCAAAAATCCTGACAATTCCTACCTGGTAGAATTTAGCACGAATCGAGCAAAACATCTGACAAAGATGTGGCAGGAACCGTGCAGAGATCTTGGCCGTACATTTCTGGCTCGATTCTGGATAAAATTGAGCAGCATCGGTTGGTTTAACCGCTTCTGTCAGAAACGGTTGTTGCATTTGAGCGAATTCTTTGCCAGAATTCTCGCACAAATCGCGCAAAATGCTCGCAGAAACTTTTATTATTTATTATTATTTATTTATTATTTATTTGTTCGATCTTCGGTAGATACCGTATAGATTATTAAAAAAAATAGAACATACTTTCTAAATTAATTAAAAAATCCTAATAGCTAACTTATTACTAGATTTGGTAACATTAAAATCGAACAGATGTGAAGTTTCGTTGAATTTGTAGCAACATCTATCCACAGGATTGTTTTGACCGTAAACAGTACGATGTCTAGGAATCCACAAAAGAGGACGGTTCCTTAGAGCGCGAGGAGATACAAACACATTAATCCGTGCAAGAATATCTGGACAGTCAATGTTATTACACAACATATCGTTGCGTTGCGTTGCGTTGCGTTGTGACGATGATTTTGGCGGATTGCACACTGACTTCATCATGTTTGACTGCTGATTATCTAATAAGAGTTGCTTAGGAAGTGGTAAGTAGGAATTCATACCAATCCGACCCATATTAAAACCTCAACAGCATGATAGCCATCATTGCCGGCCGCCCCCATCTCCATCGTTCACGGGGAAGGATAAAGGATAAGGTAGACGGGAAGTGTTGATGCTCCACCTACTTAACGGAAGGACGACGATTCATCAGACTCTTCCATAGGTGTCGCGGAGTTGGTGGTTTGGAAGGGTATCAGGTCTAGGATTCGCTCCAAGCAAACGATGCGACCTGTAAAGCATATTTTATTAGGTAGTTGTTTAGTTAGTCTTCGAGTGCACGATCACTCGAAAAAGAGATGACCTTGTTTAGTTTTTGGTTATTTTTAAACTCTGGGCAGCCGGCTACCGAGAGTATACTATGTTCCCTAAACAAAAACAATTTGAACTCCACACAGCCGATCGTGGGAGTATTGCCTGGAAAAGCTAATCTTATCTGCGTAATGGGCCGGATCACTATTTATTGCAACAGTATTTGGACAGAACTTGCTACTTCTTCTCTACGATATATTTATTGGCTTGAAAACTACCAAGTGACAACATATTATACTGGCAAAAATAGCGCGAGATGTTATAAATCAAGGAAAGTATTTCTTATTTTCCATATCGGATTGTTTGTGGAATACAAGTATACGAGCGATAATACCGAACACTGAAGGGAAATATAAAGGATTGTTAACCTGATGCACGGGCTTGTTAGCAATAACGGAGCTTTAAATTAGGTTCATAAAAACAGACGCGGCGAATTTTCAATACGTATTGACCCGTGTTCATAGATACTAGTCAGATTAGTCGTATTGGGGCTAATTTCCGATCAACTATTCATTTTTACGGCAATGTTTTCTCGACTAGATCTGTTCGCACCCTCTCATTCTGTTCGCACCCTCTCATTCTGCGGTCTAAGGACCAAATATCATCAATAGACTTAGACTCGCGTGGAGGCATGAGATAGGAAACTTGTAAGAATTTTGCTATCCCACCGTTTGACTACCAGAATGGATGGGAGAACAGTAATACTAGCAAATACCGACAACCATAAGAGCGGTGCAAATTTGAACGAGTGACGTAGAGTACTGCACTGAAAAAAGGACCAGGAGTGCGATTTTACGAAGTTTTAGCTTCCGATGGCCCTACATTTTCTGACAAAGTGAAGTTCTTGAATGTTGAGATTTTTATTACTGTTTAGAAAAGCAAAAGTATCATAAAGCTAGTGTCAGGCCTTCATGAGACCTCAAGGAGTCACTTTTGGAGGTATTCGTAAATGTAGATTTGTCAGTAGACGGTTCCAAATATAATAGAAAAATACCTAATTTAACACAACTACAGATCACTTGCAACATAAAAAGCTTTTTGTGAAATTCGACAGCTCCATCTTAGGCCAATTCAATAAATTTCCTACATGAAAGTTTCCATTTTTTAAAAACGGTTTTTAAACCAAAGCTTTGGAAGTTAAACCTTGGCGTGGAAGTGCCGGTATATTAATATATTCTGTTACTTAGTGTAGAATTAGATTTCGTCATTTACGGCTAATATACAACCGCCAGAAGAAACTTAAAACGTTGGTACACAATCAAGAAAGGCGAATCAGAAAAGGTGAGTATATGTCAGTGATTCACTAAATACAGACTGGAAAGAGGGTAATATGGAAAACCTTAAGGTCCGTCCAGATTAAGTCTTCGGTACGGAGCAAAACGTCGGCCTAGGAACTCCTAGCATGTTGTTAGTCGCCTCTTACGACATGGGAGCAGTTCCCAGAGGTTCTATTCTTGGTTGAAATAGTGCAAAAAGATTTCAGCCCGCCGGACACCACACGGCTTAATGTTATTACACAACATATCAAATATAAACATTCTTTGCAAGAATGTGCGGCGGAACTCTAACGTCGGAAACTCAAGCAGCATGCATCTATCGTTGTAAGGTGGTAGATGGGCAGGGTCGTTCTACGGCAAATTTCTTGGAGCGTATCGCACGAAACATCTTTGTACGCGTTCTAATCGGTTTATTTGAACGTTGTGATGTGGAGCCCACACTTGCACAGCATACTCCAAAATACTTCGCACCAATCCACAATATAGAGATTTTAGTGCGTAGAAATCGTTAAAGCCAGCGGTATTTCGCTTCAGGAAACCAAGTATTGCGAATGCCTTCGCCGTCGTTGCGGTGATGTGATCCGAGAAGCTAAGCTTTCTATCAAAAAGCACTCCCAAGTCACGAATGGAGTCCACTCTTTCGATGACGCGGCCTTGGAGCAAGTACTCATAATGAGATAGAGTGGATGATCGCCTGAAACTTATCATTTTACATTTGTCAACGTTTATCTGCATACCATTCAACAGGCACCATTGTTCAATATTAAGTACATCATCTTGAAGTGCAACAGAGTCAAGTCCAGAAGCAATGGAACGAAAAATCTTCAAATCGTCGGCGAAGAATAGTTTTCCAGATTTGATAAGAGCACAAATGTCGTTTATAAATAAAATAAAAATTAGCGGCCCTAGGTGACTTCCTTGAGGGACTCCGGTTGGCATGTCGAACAAGCTAGAACATGTTGAACCAATTTCAACGAAAGCACTCCGACTAGACAGATATGATTGCAACCATCCAGTTAACCACGCAGGAAATCCTAGTCTTTGCAGTTTCAGAAGAGCAATGTTGTGAGGTACTTTATCGAATGCTTTCGAGAAGTCACAGTATATTGCATCGGTTTGTTGACGCTTCTCAACAGAGGGGATGCTAGTGTACATCATCAAATTCGAAGTTGTAGAACGTTGCTTCACAAATGCATGCTGACTTTCGTCGATGATGTGAGAAGTAGCAGCGTACTCTCATTGTAAACAAATTTTTCAAGGACTTTAGCCAAAAGTTTAAAAGTGAGATTCCTCTGTAATTTTCAACATTATGAATGTCTCCAGTCTTGTGAATTGGAAATATAGCCGCTTGTTTCCATGCACACGGAAAGACACTTTCAGTGACTGAGCGGTTAAAAATAATGCTGGCAATGACAATGATCGTGCACATCCTTTTATGAATATCGGAGGCAAACAATCCGGGCCTGGTCCTTTCGATGGGTCGACACTAGATAGAGCTTTCAACACGTCTGCTTCAGTCATATTCAAGCTAGGGAGACTGACATTGTATGATGGTAATGTGTCTATATACTCTTGTGACGGAGAGATAGCTGGGTTGGTGAATACCGCACGAAAATGCTCTGCAAAAATGTCTACGGATTCGGCTGTCGATTGCGCACTGGCATCTCCAAGATAAACATTTACGGAAATGCCACCAGCGCATTTTCTGCTGTTCACAAAGTTCCAGAACGTCGAGGGGTTGTTCCGAAGGTTGCTTTGGACGTGACTTATATACTCGCCGAATGCACTATTCCGGGCTGTTTCGTATTGAAGTTCGGTTAGGCGAAGAACAGCTTTGTTTTCGTCGGTCTTATGACGGAAGTAACGCTTGCGATGTTTTCGGAGAATGTTGCGTAGACGACGAAGCTCGGAATCCCACCACGGATACTTGTAGTCCGTCTTTCTGTTGACACGTTTCTTAGGAACTATGCGGCGTAGTATCTCGTATAGAGTTCCGTAGAACACAGCGACAGCATGATCCAGATCGTTTCCACTTAACAGATCGAACCAGTCAACAGCATCGAAGGCCGCAGACACTTCTTCAAAATTGCAGCGATTGAAGTCAAAATTGAGACCGTCGACGGATTCGGCAAAAGCGTCTTCTGTTTCAACTTGCATGTTAAACCTCAGCACGAAGGGTTTATGGTGAGCGTCCACATTGAGTATAGAGGTCGGAGGCTCGAGAAGTTCGACTAAATCGTCGTAGTTCACGAATGCCAGATCGAGCGTCCGTTCATTTGCGTTAGTGAGCGAGTTGATTTGACACAGTCCCCCAGCGACTATCGTTTCCGTGATAGCTATCTCTTGTTCGGTTGTGGCATTTTCAGGCAGGTAACATTTGAGATCATCGTCGAATATCCATCTGAGATGGGGAAGGTTGTAATCACCTACAATAAACTCTGCCAGCATCAATTTCGCTTTGCTCAACTTTTGCTAACTTTCTTCTTGCCACGCTGACCGGGTTGTCGTCTCTTCTCTTAGGTTAGGACTACACCGTTAATGAAGTGGTGAATCGCAATTGAGTTCTACAAGATGACGACACGAATTAACTCATAATGAATGAGGTTCATGTTTGACAATTCTCGGTGGTTTGTTTACTTCGTCAGTTGCACGAGTTTGAGTGCAATAGATATTCATTCATGGATTAAATTCTACTGACACTAAACATTCTCCTTGCTCAGTTCTCGAACATATTCGTATTCGTGTACGAAATTGTACCAAAATTTTAGTTGGAATTAGAACAATTAGGTGAAATTATTTCACTTGTTTCATGCTGAACCGGAATTTTGTTGGACGTTACGAATCATTAATCGACTATTCAAATTCATTGGTTGAATTTTCATTAACCGTGCACAGCGAGTTTGCTGAACATCTAAACTTAATAGTACTATGTCATGCTGATCATCTGTACCAGCAAATATATGACCCATTTAAACCATCGTCTGTAGCGGGAATCTTTCGATAAGATATTTAGTATGCGGACCTAGGGGCAGATCACTTGTGATGCATTTTTAAAAATCAGCGAAATTAAATGCATTTCTCGACAAACATATGATTACGGCCTAAAAGCCAGCTGTCAAAGTCCACTTCGAATGGAAATTCCAGACAAACCGTTGTTAGTCGAACACAGTTCACAACAGTTTATGAAAGAGAAAACTTTTCTCTTTCGTTTACTACCAACATCTGTGATTGGCGTGTAACGGTTTTTCCGGAATTTCCATTTAAAGTGGATTTTGACAGTTGGCTTTTAGGCCGTAATCATATGTTTGTCTAGATTTATTTCCATCAAAATAGAAATTCATAATGTATTTTGCGTTGCGTGCAATGTTTTTGCGTTGCGTGCAATATTGTTTGCGTTGCGTGTAAGACGTCAAAACCCAACAGAAAAACTAGCCCTACATTTAACAAAACGTCGAACAAAGTGGATCCGCGTAGGACGTTTGTTAAACAAACTTTTCTGCGAGGGAGTGCAAAGCTGATGCAAAAATGGAAATTAAATGCATTTTTTCTAATTTGATGCAAATTTGTTATACATTCTTAGAGTGATCTGCCCCTAGATGCGGACACAGGTTACTACTTATCCAGATATGTTGTAACTAAGGCAACCGGAAATATTATCGCTTCAAAAGTAGAACTTCATTTTAAAACGCTACAAATGCTCTAAGCGACAAGCATTGAAAAAATTCACCAAGCACTTATACCTAAACAATCAATACAAACGGTTGAACAAACACTTCACTATGCCTTCCAACGTCGCCTCCAGTACAAGTTCAGAACAAGTTTTTTCTGATGACATTTTAACCAGCCAGCGAATTTCTGAGGCTGCTAGTAACGTTCCTCTACGCTCACCCATTAGTTGTCATCCTATCATTAGGACTGCTGCAATTAGCTCAGCATGCACTAAGCTGACTTACTTATCCTACCGTTCAGACTAGAGCCTTGTTGCCTCTTACTGTATGCAGAAGCCGTATCCACTCCACTCGGTCCATTGCTGCTTGTCGCCAGCCTCGCAGTCTTCGAAGTCCGCAGGTCGTCCCCTATCTGGTCGATCCACCGTGCTCGCGTGCGCCTCAAGAACCATCTTCACCGTGTCGTCGTCCGACATTCTTACGACGTATCCAGCCAACCGCAAACGTCCTATTTTTTCGGTATGCGCGATGGATAGTTCTTCCAGCAGCTGATGCAACTCATGGTTCATTCACCTGCGCCACGTTCCGTCTTCCATCTGCACGCCACACGAGCATAGTCCAGGTATAATCAGCATCTTGTGATAATCAACTTTGTGCGGCGTCCTCCGGAGTTCAAAGTAGGCACGATTTCCCGCCGAGATCCGTTTCTGAATTTCTCTGCTGGTATCATTGTCGGCGGTTACCAGTGAGCCCAAATACAAGAATTTGTTGACCATCTCGATTTCGTTACCGTCAATCCGAACTCGGGATGGGAGGTTCACATTGTCGTCTCTAGAACCTCTTCCTCTCATGCATTTTGTCTTCGAAACGTTAATGGCAAGTCCGATTCTCCTGACTTCAGCTTTCAGTCTGATGTACGTTTCCGACATCGCCACAAAGTTCCGTGTCATTATGTTAATGTCGTCGGCGAAACCAAGAAGCTGGACGGACTTCCTGAAGATCGTGCCAGCGGCGCTAAGTAGTGTGATCGCGCGGTAGTTGCAGCAATCCAACTTGACACCCTCCATCCACTCCTCCGGAAGAGTCTCCTCCTCCCAAATTTTGGCGATTACCCAGTGCAGCGCTCTTGCCAGTATTTCACCACCGTATTTTAATAACTCCGATCTCCTCCTTGACTTCTCAGGGGCCGGCAACCTATATCTTCTGCACGTGCTCCAAGATCCGTTGCCATACTGCCTTTGTCCCCTGCTGCTTCACCGTTGAGGTGCTCGTTATAGTACTGCTTCTACCTCTCAATCACCTCACACTCGTTCGTAAGAAGGTTGCCGTCTAAGTTCCTGCACGTATCGGCTTGCGGAGCGTAGCCTTTGCGCGAACTGTTCAGCTTTTCGTAGAACTTCTGTATGTCGTTTACGCGGTGCAGTTGTTCCATCGCTTCGCGACCTCGTTCCTCCTGTTGGTGCTTCTTTATCCGGAGGACCGAGGTTTGCCTGTTCCGTGCTTGTTTGTATCGCTCCACATTCCGTGCTGCAGCATCCTCCCCCATGCTGCATTCTTCTCCTCTAATAACTGCATATATTCGTCATCGAACCAGTCGTTTCATCGAATCGGAATCGCTGTATCTAGTGCCGATATAGCAGTACTTTCTATGGCGGAGCGGATCTCCAGCCACCTTCAAGAGTAGCTGCGCCCAACTTTCTTCCGTGGGTAGTGCTGCTTCCAGCCGCTGTGCAATCCCGGCGTCCCGAAATTGTGTGATGTTTGGCCTTGGCGTCCGACTACGACGAGTGTTGTACACTGTCGAGAGTTTTGAGCGCATGCATACTGCAACAAGGTAATGGTCCGAATCTACACCCCGGTCAGCATGCCACAGTGGAACGGTTGTTCTAGATACTCCTTTGCTTGGCGACATGTTTGTAGATATTCTCCAATAATTACGGTGCTTGGACGAAACCAAGGGCCGGATTTTTTCTCTTATCCAACTTGTCAACTTGTCTGAATTGAGACGTCCAAAAAATTGTTTCAAAATCGTTCAACGCGGGTCCAACGATGGACGTTTGTTGAACGGTTATTTGGACGTTGTCCAAATTGGTCCAACGAACATCCTTCATTGGACGATTTTGAAACCAACCTTACTTAGAGGGCGGGCTCAGGACCAACGAAGTCAGTCGCTTCCAATTCGTCAACACATTCATTTCCAGTAATACCGGAAAGCTCGGGCACCCAGATAGTGTTGATTTGTGTGCCTGTCTTGTGTGCATCTTGGCTAGTCTGCTGTCTTTTGGTTTGAATTAAAATCAATAATAATTTTCATTAACTATTATTTGAGAATCCCGCAAAAATAAATGAAAATTGAATCACATATTTATTTGTTTTATAGGAATCAACTAATTAGGAAAATGGAAAAAAAATGTTATTTTTCCCATCGCATGGTGTTTAGGGTAATGTGCCTTTCACGTCAGCCCACAGAAACTGTCTAAGGTCTGGAATAAAGTAAACCGATAGCGTTCGTAAGTTGTATTCGATCCTTTGCAAATAGAAATGCATTCTCTCCTTGTACTCCTTGCCCTAGCAATGTGCTCAGACAGCACTACAAATTATTCCCTCAGTTTTTCTGTGGATACTGGAGCCAATTACTATGTGTATTTGCTGGAACCATAACTTTTGATACAATCTCACATTTTTGCGATTTTATGTTCTCCGACCCAATCGTAGTCAGCCATGACTAGCTAGTTAGACATTTAATTTCATTTCACTCTTTTAACGGACGCTGAAAGTTTTCCAAATTTTCAGTTATCGAAATTATCAATAGCCAAAATGAACGACGAAGTCCTTGAACCGGCTACGAGGGCAGTGCTAGCCATGGCTGCCAGCCTGTTGCTCGACCAGTCGGCTGAAAGTGAAGAATTGCACGAACTTTTGCAGAGAACAAGCAATTCGCTGGTTGATGAAGGTAAGCTCCAACGCTGTTAAACTATCCGGAATTTGATATTCAAAATCCCGTACAGTATCGGCTTAAGCGGTTCCGAATACAGTACCCGGTCAAATCATTCAGAATTTGGTTAAGAGTCCTGAATGGAGTCAGTCAAATGCAACAACCGATTCTGAAACCGATTGAGTCGCAATCGGTTGTCGCATTTGAGTTGGAAACCATACTGACTCCATTCAGAAATCCGAACCGGTTCCGGTAAGAAGAGACTGATCAAGATCAGAGTGTAATGCAGTTTTTGCTTGACTTCGGAACTGAGTCGGGTTCAAAACGCTCTCGGTTAAACCATTCGGAATTTGATTCGGGACCCTAAATGAATTCAGCATGGATTACAACGAAGTGCTACAACCGATTCAGTCGGAATTGGTTTTTGTATTTGGCCTGGGAGTTACAGAATAGGTTTAGCTGGGCTAGCACTGTCGTTACAAATATTTTAGCAGCAGTTCGGGTTAGAACCCGAACAGACGGAACAGTCTGTTATTATTCGAAAATCAAACCCTATTCTACTTAGACTAATACAAGTATATCGATTAGTTTCAGATAGCTTCCGTGAAGAGATGAGCAGATCGTTAGGTAAAACTGAACAGTCCTATCGATTGTCACGTCCTTCCGTGCCAGTACGAAGACGTGGTCAGCCAGACACTCCTGACGCGGATCGTTCGTATTTTGAACCTATGCCGACTGTCATATCTGGAACGCCTCATTCTGCTGGCGGCCGCATAAGGACACCTTTCGGTGTTCGTCGCAAGCAACACCTGAAACGGATTGGGCACAGTGAGCCAAGAATGATGTACGATCAACAGGTTCCCAAAATTGTGATATCTCAAGACAATGACGAAGCGGAATCCTTTCGAATAGCCCGTCCCCCAAGATCACCTGTGCCAACACATTTTCCGGAGTCCTCGTACGTCACTCCAAAGGGACCACCAAAACCAGTTCGAATCAGATCGATGGGTCGATCGACAACTCCTCCCGTGCCAGTACGACGACATGGTCCGCCGGGAACTCCTGTTGTGGACCGTTCGTATATCGAAGCTGCGCCAATTTCGGCACCTGGAATCCCTCGATCTGCTAGTGGCGGATCAAGGACGCCGCTGGGACTTTTTCGTAGGCAGCAACTCCAAAGTATTAGGGAAAATGAACAGCTGGCTATGAGCAACCAACAGCAGCCCAATTTCGAGATATATCAAGACAGTGACGAAGAAGAGTCTCTTCGAATAGCCCATTTGTTCAAATCTCCTGTTTCAGATCAAGATTCCGTTAGACCAAACCTCGATCTATCACACGAACCGACTATGTTGGGGCAGCCTTTACATAGCACGCCTATAAAATCTCCAGTGATGTCCCCCGCAGAAGACAGTGAAGTCATATCCTTACCGAGAATCATGACACCTCCGTTTACACCACCATCACCGATGACCCCAAGAGAAGATAGTGGAGTAATATCGCCGCCGAGATTCATGCCACTTCCATTTACACCACCATCACCAGACCCCCCTCCTAAGCCACGTCAATACGTGCCACCTAGCCCACCAGTGAGCCATTTTCGACAATTCCAACCAATGTCTCCAAGTTATCCAGATGAAGATCTGTCTCGTCGAAAATATGCCTCAATCGACATATCGGCCCTGGAGGAATCACGGACAATTCACATACCAGATTCGCCTCCCAGACCGACCATGCTTCAGAGTCCGATGAATTCCCCATCGGAGCTTCCTTCCTTTGCAGTCCTTACCTTTGAGTCGTCAGACAACGAAGATTCAAGGCCAAACAAACTTACCCCCGAAGAATGGGAAGAAGTTCTAGGCAACATGCACAAAGAGTTGTGGGAGTATGATTTGTCGATGCATGAGGCACTACTGGGAGATCAACTGGAACCATTACCACCACCTCCAGTATGCAGCGGTAGCCCGTTTTTAACGTTACATGAAGCACTCAAGGGCAACAGGTCGCCTACGCCAAGGAATCCACCCAAGAAGGCATCTCCACCGAAAAAGGCCCAACCACCGAAGAATACGAGTCCGCCATCGAATCCATATCCGCCGAGATTTACGACTGAGTTGAGAACTGTGCGTCCGCCGCCGAGATCTGGGCCCCCGTCTAGGTTTATGCATCAACCGTGGAATCCGCCTGGGGGACGGAAACTTCCAATTCCGGTAGTACGCAGCTTGCCCGTCCCGCCAATAACGTTCTCTAGATATAAACGAAGGGATTACATCCGAATGCCGACAGACGCGGAGTTGGATATCACCCTAGAAGATGATGTCTTTTGGGATTAGCCTAAATTGCTGGTGAATGTTTCTATCTTGTTCTATTCTGCTTAATAAACGCGTCCAATACACAATGTAAAACCATAACAAGTTTGTTTTTTTTTTCTATCCTGAGAACTGTCACCGCTTATGCAACGCGACACCGATGTTTTTTTTTTTGATTCGTCCAACAACGACCTTTGCATTCCAACAGACGACAGGGATCACAAGTTTTTGCGGACAAAATTAATAACACCGACCCTTGTCATAAGTCGGTATTAATTAGCAAAAAGGACAAGGGAATATGGGACGAACTTTTCTTTTCGGTAAAACCAGACGCCAGACGAGTCGCAATGCACGGGAACATTCCGGTATGCGCACGCCACCCGACCAGAATGCGCTGCTGAAAGACGTGATTAACCTCTTCTATAAACCGAGCTTAACCAGTCGGAACTCGACGGGAAATTTTCCTCTCGGTCGTGGTGATTGATGTCGGGTACAAGGGGAAGGATATTTATCATCGTGTTTTTCGCAGGATGTAGCTTCGGTGTTGTTTTTAGTTCAGCCACCCACCCGCCGGTGGAAGGTGACGAAAGTTCCAAATATTTTACCTCACTTTCCCGGCTGCACCATGTCAGATATTTTTAAAATATGTCCACCGTCACCAATCATAACTATGCGGATGATGGAGAAGAGCTGGCATTTTGGATTGTACATAGTGCTGTGTGGAACCGAGATTCGGTTACTTCTGGAAGCGTCGCAGTCGTACTCTTTTCCGGGCTAGCTAACGAACTGCCATTTGTTTAATTTCCTACGAACTATGATCCGGTATCGAATGGAAGGGAATAGTGGAGGGTGGTTGGAAAAAAAACGGAAGCAGGACTTTATCATCCTATTAAGAGGGTAACGAGACGATTGGTGGGATGTCATTAGTTTCAACGACCGTCTGCAGTACGAGCAAATACAAATATGTTAATACGGAATGCTCTGATGATTTTTCGTGGACACATTTTATAACCCAGGTACACCGATAAAGGTACACTGTCAGATTGACAGCGTACTTCGATGAAATATTGTAAAAACTAGCATCGCTGGAGTCGAACAAAAACAAATCTTGAACGTTACCATAGATACTGTTTAGTATTGGAAAAATTGAAAAAATATAACTTTTTGTCTGCTGAAAACTTATTAGTCTTACATGAAAACACCGTTTTTGCATCGAGGTAAGGTAGTACGAAAGGTCGATTTAAGTGCTATCTACACTAATCCATAATGTGTACTGGTAAAAAAAAACTCATGATCAATCCGTCCGTTAAAAGAATGTCCAGGAAAGCCGGATGTTGCCTGGATCGCTATGTCTGGTGCACAGGCTTCCATAGAAATGCATTTAATGAATTAAACGTTCCGTGCGGTATTAGAAAATTGATGCGAGTGTTCGGTTGCGATTGAATGGACAAATTGCTACAAAAAACTTCTATTTAGCAAATGGGAACTCAGCTGATGAGTCCTGTGCTATAAAGCACTTGTCCAAAATAAAGGTGATAGCGTGCAAATAAGATGGTCAGCTAGTTGGTCGACTATCGCCATGGTCAAAGTATATCGTTCCTACACCGAGATCTTCGGGTGTCAACTATCAGCAGCGGATGTGGTATCCACCAGCTCATGAAACATATATGTTCCGACATAATAAACCGGCCAGACCCCGAGGAGTGTTTTGTATATAAGAGTGCCAGGTAGCCATCGGCACTGAAGAACTTATTATTGGAACATTTAAAACCATTGCAGATAACATAGATGATGGTCATAATGGAGTATGCCAATTATGGCATCAGATAACAAGTTTCTTCGCTGACAGTAGCCACTATGGCACGACAGAGGAGTTGATATATATATAAAAAAATGTGAGATATTGAAACTTAATGCTGGTCTCGTTAAACAAATTTGAGTTTGCGATTTCGCACCACATTGACCGTTAACCGTGATTAACAGCATGTCTTTCCCGGTTGCACATACAGATCACACCAAGATGGGTCGTACCATCGAGCACAAGTGGGAGCAGGAAAAGGTCTACAAAGCCGAATTCGATCAAGTGATGTGCAAACACCGGGGACGCCCGACAGATTTGCTCCCGTTGTGGAACGTGGCCGAATTCGCGTTGGGTGCCGGCAGCTCTCTGATAGGCGATAAAGCGGCCATGGCCTGTACAGTGGCCGTCCAATCGACAAGCGTTGGACACTACAATGACCAGCTGCGTTAGCTAATGGTGGGTCCAAATTGTAAAGGGACAGTAGCTGCTTGCGGTCATGACCAAATGACGGAACGACGTGCAGCAATGAATATAGCCGAACGGGTATAAATACAATACAAATACAAATACGATTAAGTTAGAAGTGGTTGCGACTAGTTAGAAGTGCACTTGATGAATACTAAGAAATTGTAATTTTTTGTTCATCACAAACATATAAACATGCAACTTTAATCTCTCTTGGAAATCAACAATTATCTTCAGTAGCTTGGAACTGTTGCTTGTTTTTTCTTCTCTCCTTAAAATTTAAAATAATATATTCGAAATCCGCCACTGCATTTAATAGCATAACTCACATCTATTATAAAATTTCCCGAACCATCCCCATCGCAATTACATTTGGGATCCGGCATACAGGTCCCATGTTTGCAGGGTCTTTTGCAGGCTAATTACAACGGCATTTATTTATTCCTTTACACCTTTCGTCGTGCAGACAAAAGATGACACACTTCGCTGGATGAAAATGGTAAACGGTTAGAACTAGAGTAATCAACAGCAATTGAAACCCCGTATACTAACAGAACTCACATAGCAACCCGTAGTAAGTCTTAGTACATTCGCACTTGTCCTTCTGGGTGCACTTTTCTCCTTCGAGGCATTTCTCTGAGCAGATTACCGTAGGTTTTAAGGAAGTTTGGATCATCGTCAAATCTAATCTCAGAATCGCCCCGTTCATGCACTGCGGGCAACACAGTTACATAGTGATACTTTCCGAGCCCCTGCTCGGCCGGAATGACATTTGTTGCGCTCTTTGCTTTCTTGACTGGTTTTTTAAAGACCAGCGCACCATATGACATTCCGTTCGTGCTGGGGTAGGGAAGTACCGCTATATAACACAGCGTATTTTGCTTGATAGCTTAGCGCGCGTGAAGAGTCATTGTGATGCGCATACTACCTCCAAATCAACAACCAATAGCACCAACGATAAAATCAATGATAAAAACATACGATCGTGACTCGTAGTTCCAACAAAGCATGGATGAAAACGATAAATCAAGAGAGAGCAGACATGGTGACCCCCAAGCAACAGCAGTTGATGCAGGATCTCCAACGAGAAAGATCTTAACGTCAAGTAACAAAACGCGTACACGAGATCCGATGGACACATAAAAAAATCGATTTATTTATTTCTATTATACATTGTTAATATTAAAAGATCCGCGACTGTTAACGCCTAGCCGTGTCAAACAAACGAAATATAAAAAAATACTTTTGCTCCGCCTTGAGTAATTCTACCTATTCTGATTGTGGCATTAATGTAACAACGGTTACAAAACATGTGCTCCTCAGAATTATTTGTTTCATTGACACTTTCGTTTAGTAGGTCCTATGAACGCTTGCCAGTGTGTATAACTCTCGCATTTATGTCGCCGTTTACCATTGTGAATGAGTTGGTGCGAGTTCAAGTTACTCTGATAGTTAAATGCATCACCACTTACATCACATTTGCAGCGTTGTTCCCCAGTGCTTAAGGTGTTTCTTTCGTCGAAAATCTTTGTTACACCATGCGTTTGAACGGGTGCTCGCCAGTGTGGATTGGAACAGGTCGTACTTCTGAAAGTATTCTTTACGCTCGCCAGTATGAGTTGAACTGTGCTCCTGTAAGCTATCCTTGTGTATAGATTCTTTGTCACATATCCTACACTTATGCTGTCGCTCACTACTGTGAACCTGTCTGTGCGAAATCAAGTTACGCTGTAATTTGAAATCTTTGTTACATATACCACAATTGTGCGGTCGCTCATCACTGTGAATAAAAACATGCTGCTGTGCGTGTTTAATCAGTCCGAATTCTTTGTCACACACTTTACATTTGAACATGCTGGGTCGCTGTAGGGAACGCTTGTGAAGGAATTTGTCGTCACATACCTCGCACTTATGCGGCAGCTTACTACTATGAATAAGTTTATGCAATGTTAAATGCTTTGCCACATATATCACAAACACTCGCCAGTATGGAATCCATCGTGTCCCTGCAGGTAACGTTGTGAATGTATTGTTTGTCAGCGCAACATTATGAGACGCTGCTGGCTAAATGATTTACCCGATTTACCACATACATGACATTTGTTGTTGATGGCTACGCTCTTGAAAGAATACTTTGTTGCATATTTCGCATTTATTTGGCCGCTCACTTCCGTGAAGAGCAACGTGCCGCTCCATGTGATGATACTGACGAAACTCCGCATACATTACAGCCAATTTGCTTCCAAAGAAATGTCTGTCTGATACCTAAACTCCGACTGTGACATCAATAATGATGGGATCCTATCAGCGCCAGTGCTTTAAAAAGAAAAAGATAAGCTTTTGTCTTTAAAAAGAATCATTGCATACCTGTACATATTATCCAACAGACTTTTGTTGTCGAAATCGTGATTATCAGCTGATTGCATCTGTGTGGATTCCGGAGTCTCGATCTTCACACTTGTTCGCTGATGTTGAAATATATTAACACAAGCCGTACATAATGAGAAGGAATCAAGCCGTACATAATGAGAAGGAACCAGAACCATGCCGGAAAATCATGTCGATGCTTCTTACGATAGTTTTCTTCATCGTTTCCGTAGGATTTAATAAATCACACGACATTTTCTACGCTCTTTGTTTACTAAATTGATCAGCTGTTTACTATAAGAGCTGTTACTGTCAGTTGAAAATAACACCCGCATAAACATTTCGCTAAACTATTTTAATCCTGAAACATCCCGAATTAAACTTTTCTAATCCCGCTTAAACTTTTTTGGTAGGGTTCGGAATCAGACTAAGTTTAGAGCGATTTCCCCCTAGAGCGAATCCTTTACTAGCCACATAAATAAACTGAAAAAAAAAAAATTAAAACAAAAAGCGCACTTTGATCAGGTAGAGATGCCAGCTTCATTTTTTCCGGCGCCTTTTACCTGTTAAAACGAATTGGGTTATTTAATTCGCCTCCTTGGTGAGCCAAAAAATGATGACCCTTTTGTATGGGACCTTGGCGTATTTAATTTGTATTTGGTACGAGTATCCCAATTCGTGTAACAAAAGGGAAATGATCTTTTTTTCTAACTCCGATGAGTTACATGTAGAGTTAGGATGGGATAATAATAAAACAGCCAATATTGTGATTCCCAAATATAAAATAATTCGTATTAACTTAGCAAGCTGAATCCCATGTTGTATCGATTCGTTAGTAATAACAAAAAAGGGTGGAGTCTTCCGATACACGATCGTATCTATAAAAGCACATGTGTTTCGATTGGAAACGCATTCTAAACTCTGACGTCGAGACGAGCAGTCTACCAGCAGAGCAGCAGTCCACTAGCAGAGCAGTAGCCTACCAGCAGAGTAGCGGTCTATCAGCAAAGCAGAAATAACAACCGTTGCCTAGCAGCAGCAACGAGAGGTTCGAACGCGCTTATAAAACCAAGGGTCCTTTTGGTTTTGGACTCATTGGATACTCGGACGTCAAGGAAAGCAGTCCACCAGCAGAACAGCAGTCCACCGGCAGAGCAGGAGCTTACCAGCAGAGCAACGGTGCAGCGGTCTAGCAGCAATAACAACCGTTGCCTAGCAGCAACGCGCTAACAAACGCAGGTGGCTTTTTCGGACATCATAACGAGCAGCCAACCATGGAGCCCAACAATTATGTTCAAGCACCAAACAAAAATCACGACATTACAGATCAGATAATTGTGGTTAGGATGACCAAACGGAAAAAAATCCATTCACAAATTCGTGAAAACAAGATCACGATTTCGCGATCTGAAGGATTTACGAAACCCGTAACCAATTTTCTAAAATTATGAATAATAAAACTCGCATTCATGAAACTATTTGTGTTTCCAAACAACTAGTTCGCGTTGAATATATACATGCAGGGCCACCGAAAGGGGAGGTGGTACGGGATGTTTCCCCCCCGGCCCGGAGTTCTGAAGGGGGCACGGATTTTCAGCAGAAACTGAAATTTTGACAAATACTATTATAATTTCTATAATCATAACAAAAATAAGATCAGACTTACACGAGTTAAAAAATAATTGGTTTGATTAGAAGTCATGATGTTGTCTTCAAATTTCGCCAATACCAAATAGATTTTTTTGAATTATTGAATTTCCTGTCTTCGCAATTGCTGGATTATTATCGAAAGTAATTATTAGAAAGAAAAAAGAAAAATTCTCAACCTTCTGTTTAGGGTTTGCCACACCGGTTTTTGAAAGGGAACAGCAGGTCTTCATTCAGATAATTCGGATTTCGCCCGGAAGAATCCAGTGGATATTTTTTGCAATTTTGCGTTGTCCGTTTTCTTCAACAGGAACTCTCAGCATCATTTTGTAAATCGTCCAGAAAACAGTCATCCTTATCGAGAATTGTCGGTGTTGACCAATATATTTAAAAAGTGTTCACCACCATTTGGGTTCAGATTTACTTTACCCCACAGGACCTTCGCTTCCATGGATTAACGGATTATATGCTCCTCACAAAGATATTTTGATTATAGAGGATTTAACCTTGGCGCTATTCGCCTCTTTTCGGGCTAGAGAAAATCTCTTTTGGAATAATCACTAACCTTATGTGCGGGGTTGGGAATCGAACCCAGGAGAGCTGCGTGCAAGGCAAGCCATTTACCAACTACGCTATGCCTGCCCGCTTTGACAAAGATTCACGAAAAACACTGAAGTGCTAATTCACGCCCCGTGTTTGTTTACTGTGGAGCAGAGCAAAGCTCGTTCGGGTAATCCTTCACAGCGCGAGTAGCTGGTGCTTTTGGATTTTTTGTCGATCTCCGAGGAACCGAAATACTACACCCAACTAATTGAACAAAACTGTTCACAAATGCGAAAAATACACCCAAATGTGACCGGTACATAAAAGTGGTGTGCTTTTTCAAAACATTACACTCTACGGTGAATGTGAAGAAAATATGATATTTTTCCTCCTTGTGCTACGAGTTGCACCAGAAATAAAGCAGAGCATATTTATTTGATTTTAAGTTTTTTATAAAATAAAAAGCAATGGAAGCGTTCCAAAATTCTGTCGAGTAATCACTTTAATATGAAATTTTTAAAGTTGTGATTTTTTTTTGTTTTTCTGATATTTCAGCATTCTGCCATTTTTATCTACCATTTATTTTAATTTCTAATCTTTCTCTAGAATTCCATTTTAATTGCTATTTTTTGGTGGTTTATTTTTTCTATTTTTTACGTTTTAAAACCCTGATTTTTTATTTATTGCTTTTGTTATTGTATCCGTTTTTTAAAATTTATCTATTTGCTACATTTATTTTTATCATACCATTTTTCTATTTTCTTTTTTTCTTCTAATTCTTTGCATTTCTACAAGCATTTCAAGTTCTAATTTACTTCAAATTTCATTTCTAATGATCTTTTCAATCTTTAAATAATTTATTCCATTTTTTTTTAAATTTCTTCTTGTTGTCTTTTTCTTTGTTGTCTTTTTTGTGTATTTCTATACACCATTTTGGTTTTGGTTCAATCCATACCTACCAAATTTCTTTATTTTTTGGTCTTTTCATCATTCCAATTTTACAAAAGTTTCCAGTTCATCCATTTTTTATTTCTCTATGGTTATTTTATGTTTGTCTTTTATATCTATTCCTCTAATTTTCTTCATTCCTAAAGTTTTGTTCATTTTTACTATTGCTTTAAATATTACTTGTTCTTAAATTTTATTATTTTTTATTTATCGAGTTTTTCAGTTTTATGCATTTTTTTATATTATTCTTTTCAGTAGTTTTCTTTGATTCTCAAAATTTGTCTGCTTTTACCGATGTTTTATTAATTTCACCCTTTTTGTTCGATAATGTTCGACTTCTTTAATCTTTGCAATTTGTCTTGTTTCCTGTTTTCTTTTATCAATTTTTATAGGCGCTGTTTTGATTTTTCTCGATTATACATTTGATTTTAAATTGTTTACAGTTGTGAATTACTGTTTGATTCGCTAGTTGAACCGACTGACAGATGTCAAAAACTCTCCAAAGGACAAAAATGGCCAAAGTTGCTAAAACATTCGAAGAGGTATTTAAAATACTCCAAAGTATTAACCGCCCTACATCTTTTCCGTAATTGGAACTAGAGCAAAAAACTGATACATAACTGTAAAACTTCAGTGCAATAAACATAAAATCAGTGAACTCCAATGGATTTCAAACTTTAGCTTTTTGGTACTAGGGAAATAAAGGGCGAACACGAAATTATTGCGACACCGAAAATGTCATTCCAATTTTCTTATAATGTTTAAAATCAAACCAAAATTTTAGGGTAGTTTTATACATATATTTACTTCAAAAATCAAAAGAAAAGTTAATCGATGGAGCTTTGAGTGTAAAATTGAACGCATTTTCGCTTGATGCCCTCCATCAAAGACTTTACAGTGTCATCCGGTACCAGTTTCTCAGTTTTTTTTCCATTTTCTTAACATGTCCTTCTCGTCTTTGACTGTCTTCTTGCTCTTCCGAAGTTCCCGCTTCATCATTGCCCAGTCGTGCTCCACCGGGCGCAGCTCCGGACAGTTTGGCGGATTCATGTCCTTTGGAACAAAATGGACAGAATTGGCCTCATACCACTCCAGGACACTTTTAGAATAGTGGCATGATGCCAAATCTGTCCAAAATAGCGGAGCTTCGTCGTGCTGCTGCAAGAACAGAAAAAGGCGCTTCTCGAGGCACTCAGATTTGTACATCTCGCCATTTACTGTGCCCTTTGTCACGAAAGGCTCACTCCTCAGTCCGCAAGAGCAGATGGCCTGCCAAATGAGATATTTGGAGGCGAACTTCGACATTTTCTTCTTCTTAAATTTGTCGTCCACATAGAACTTGCTCTTGCCGGTGAAAAACTCCAACCCCGGAATTTGCTTAAAATCGGCTTTTATATACGTTTCGTCGTCCATCACACAGCAGCCATATTTTGTCAGTATCTTCTCGTAGAGCTTCCGTGTCCGAGTTTTAGCCGTCGATTGTTGCCGCTCATCGCGGTTTGGGAAGTTCTGTACCTTGTATGTATGTAATCCAGCTCTCTTCTTTGCATTCTGGACGTAGCTCTGCGACATGCCGATCTTTTTAGCCAAATCACGGCTTGAGACGTTGGGATTTGCTTTAATTATCCGCTTCACCTTTCCCTCCGTCTTTTTGTTCTCCGGTCCCGGTTTTCTTCCAGCTCCTTTGCCGTGGTCCAACGTCAACCGCTTCTGGAACCACTTCAACACTCTGGAGACGGTTGAATGGTGAATTTTCAACGTTTTTCCCAACTGCCGGTGCGACAGGTCAGGAAATTCCAGGTGTTTGGAAAGAATTTGTTCTCTCGACTCGCGTTGGTTCACCTCCATTTTCGTTGAACACGACTTCGAATTTGACAGCATGTAAACAATACACATCAATGAGAAAGTGTGCAAAATTTGGTTGATTTTTACCCAATGGTAAAAAAGTTATGCCCTGTTGAATGTGTCGCAATAATTTCGTGTTCGCCCTTTATACTAGGGGGGGGGGGGGCTCGTTAGTTTTCGCTCTACGGCCCTGTATAAATTCGTTACATTCGAAAGTTTGGTAAGGTTACTATTAGGTTCTACACCAACCGACATAACCCCACAAAATGAGCCGGATGAACTTCGTTTGACAATTCTCGGTGATCTGTTTACATGGGAATTACGTGAGCTCGAATGTGACAGATGAGCACCCGTTGCACTCGTACTCACGCAACTGACAAAGTTAATAAACCACCGAGAACAAAGAGAATAGGGAAAGAGACGAAGAGTGAAAATCAGTCAAAACGGCAACACTCCCTTTATGCTGATTTCAACACTAGAATTTTGGCAACCGCCTTCACAGGCAGCACTTTAAGGTTGTGAACCATTTGGCGATTTTTTTTAACCTTTAGTTAAAATTTGACAGTTCGAAAGTTTTCTCTTGAATGGAAAAATTTAACCGAGAGAGCGAACCATTTCAAAAGTTGACATATGGATAGTTATTTAGAATTGACAGCTGCGATAACCACAAGATGGTGGAGGTGTGAACATTTGTCGATATTTTGAAAATTAGTTTTTTTCTTATTACATTAAGTATGACAGTCATAGCCTCGGAAAGTAAACATCCACATCATGAAATAACCCAAACAAATCTTAACACAACACGTTATCGTTTCCGTCTTTATCCCTTAATTTTGTATTGAAAAATATTGACAAGCTCAATTAGGTACAGAAAATGTTTCCACCATTTTATTCTGCATCATGGGCAACATTTTAACCATCGAGCTGTCAAATTTAACTATCGCTCTGTCAATATTAACCATGCTCCAGAGTAGGGTTATTTTGCAAATAACTTTCGAAGTGTCAGATTTTAACTAAAAGTTAAAAATTTCACCAAATGGTTCACAGCCTAAATGACTCCTAGTATATTTTGAAAACAAACCGTATGTCGATCGTTGGATTTGTTTATCAATCGATGTGCATTTCGAAACAAAGAGATGAAATAATTCTAAACCTTGTTTTTACTCATAGTTATACTCTAGAATGCACCTTACAATAACGACTGAACTAAATTCTGACGAAAATTTAAATTTCTTTTTTTGATAGATGTACAATTCTTATTTCCTCCAACTCAGGCATGAGTAATGTTTATTTACATTGCACGATTGGTCTGCTCAATAAGGTATTTTTGGCTTCACACTATTCGTCTCTTTCCCTATTCTCTTTGACCGAGAATTGTCAAACATGAACTTCATACATCATGAGTTCATTCGTGTCGTCATCTTGTAGAACTCAATGGTATGTTCAATTTGGGAATAAACAACCGACAGTTAAACGATGTTTAACATGATCGCAGGAGCTTACTCACGATTTTTTTTATGATTTCTCATCAAGGTACCATGATACTGTGTTCATAAGTGTGCTGTCGTTGTTTTCTGTCAGAGTAGCGTGGTTTATGTTCGTGATTGCAGGATCTTAGTCGCCGTTTTCGTAATTTCTATTTCGCGGCATTTTAACCATAAGTAGAGTGATTCATGTTCACGATTTCAGGATATTAGTCACGAGTTTTGATATTTTTGTCACGAATAGTATGATTTATCTTCTTGATTATAGGATTTTACTCACGATTTTCGTAATTTATTTGAGCGTTAGCGTGATATTTTATTCTAGAGCTTACTTTCGAATTTAACTCGTGGAGTGATGTGACATTCAGCAGTTTTATTTCATGACATCAGTAGTTTTATTATGATATTCGTAATTTGAACGTTATGTTCATGAGCACGAATGGTATGTCGTGACTAATATACTAGGAATCATGAACCAGTTCACTAATATATTAATAATATTTGATGATTTCGTGAACTATTTCACGAATACGAATGGTAAATACTTCATATTATGCTAGGAATAATGAAGCAGCTCACAAAGGCATGAATAATATTTGCTAATTGTTTACTTTTTCTCGAGCATGGATATTGGAGCATGGATCCAAAATCTGGGAATAACAGCAAAAGTCAAACTTTGGTTTTATGAATAACGTTCATAAAGTTGTGTACTAGTTCACGTACAGAAAATCGATTTGGTAATGACATGGCGGAAACCGCTAGATTTTTTCAAATTTTAAAGACTTTCAATTAACTAGAGATTACTGAGTAGGAAAAGTTTTGAAGATTTAGAGCCTTAGTACTCAAGTGAGAGCAAGGATGTAAAATATATAGATCGGAAAGCTAGTCAACAGTTTTTTCGGCATTTAATTAGCAAGGGACTGGAAGGTGAAGTATATTTTTCAATATTTAGAGCCATAGTACTCAAGGGAGAGCAAGGTGTTGAAAGGAGAAAGTTTAGAAAAGCGTGGAAGGATCATATATGCAAGCTTAGAGCTCACCGGCGACTTAACCCTTTGTCTGCTACCGTAGTGGTCAGGGTCTTTTGGCATTAGAAATGCGAATCACCTGAGTCTACGGCATGTCCGAACAAGCGTAAAGTAACTTGTTACTTCATGCTGTCGGAACCGACGGAAAGCTAGGGTCATTAGAAACAGGCTTGTCGATTCACACGGTAAAGAGGAACAAGTTCGTCTTTCCCAGGAGACATGTTGGCAGACTTGAGTGATTCGTAGTTATGCTGCCTAAGGTCGACTCCTGACAGCAGAAGACAAAAGATTACCCCGCAAGATTTGAAGCCGGTTTCCAATGACCCTGCCACTTATAGTTTTCCGATCTATATATTTCACATGCTTGCTCTCACTTGAGTACTTTGGCTCTAAATTTTCATAACTTTCCCTACGCAATAATTCCTAGCTCGGGCGTTACTGAAGATAAATTGAACATAATTTTAAAACACATATTTTGGTTCATGGTCCTCATTTCGTAACGTAAAAACGTTATTGTTCCAGAATTCATGGATTCACGATTTTGTGAACAATTTTTTTCCATACATACGCCCCGATTTTCCCAGGATATGTACTAGTTTGTCCTGGTGTCCTGGTATGTTGAGTAAAACGCTTGTTTTGTCCTCATTTTTCTTCTCTAGGGCTATAATTTATTCTGGTCAATTTACGACAGACCGAAATCATAACTGCAAAGTAAACTCAGTCTAACGGATTATCTTGATATCCGGTGATATTACATACCATATCATTTGATATCCCATACATTTTAATTGTCATCTCATATCATCGTTTTTACATGATATCCGGGATATCATGAATGAAATCAAGTCATATTGTCAAAAGTAGTGACTAGCAACACGGATAGCGGCATTGAACGTACTCATTTACGAAATGTCATTTTGAAAATTCAGAGGATCTCGGCAAGCCATGACAAATTATAGCGAAAAAACAAAAGTAAACATTTTGAAGTGTGATTTGAATGAAAAAGTTTGATAATTGCACGAAGAATTAAGATGGTGTGTATTAACACCACTTTTGCAACCAGAGTGAGAAGTAGTACAACACTAACCTCGATTGCTACTAACAACCATGAAAAACTAGTAAAGATATGATTTTCAAGGCTTGATATTGGACTACCGTTCGATCATCAGTAGCTGTATAGTTTTCTGAGTCGTCTTTCAATAGCAATGGCACGCTAATTTAGAAACTAGATTACGCGTAAAACATTGAAGTTTTGAATTAACATTTTCAATAATAATTTTAATCCAAAATTTCAGTGATTCACATGTAATCTATCCTCGACCTGAGTAATTGTAAAACCAACAGGTTACCATGCGATCAATTAATTAATTACAAATTACAATCTAATTTTTAGTACTAGAATATGATTATCGGACGACTGTTATTGGTTTTCCTGAGTCCGTATATCGGAAACATAGCTGAAGCGTTCCTGTCTTCGTCGTGAAATTCGTTGAAATGATAAAACAGAAGTTTGCAGTCATAATTTTCCGGACCGAAAATATATTCAATTGCTTTCAGCGCAAATCCTCAGATCCTGATTGAATTCATTTTTTACATAGAAGGGCAGACTTGATTGCTACTGTTACGGCCAATTTTTCACTGGATGAAAACCAAGTTGCTGGTGATCAATTCGACGAAAACCGATTTTCATCCAGGTGAAGAAATTGACCGTTATTGATTATCTAACTGAGTAGGATGCCCGTTTCAAATTTCATTCCGTTGTGATAAATTAGTTTTATCGTTTTATCATATTTTGTAACTTTAATTAGATTGGTTGTTCTATTCTATTTTCTTCACAAATCTATATTTGGAATTATTATAATTGTTTTATTTCTATATTGGTACCTAACTTTATTTAGTTTATATGTACCAATCGTTTCTAAAATTCTTTTTTGCATAAATTTACGTAAACTCTAGGCCTCATTTTTTTTAATCTGTTTCTACCAAATCACCTACAAGTGGAAAATTTCATAAGACATCTTATTTGCAGATTGGGTCAGATAATCGATTCCAGATTTACACATAAATCTCGTGTATGTGTATGCGAAGCTATTGACACAAATAATTATCTTTGTGTTATTAATTTCAATTCATATTGGCCAGTTTCGGACACCCTGAAATCGGTTAGAAGAGATCTTGAATAGGATAAACAGTCTTTGGTATGCATCTAAAAAGTATAGGCCATACCGAGTTGCATACTAAACAACAGAAATTTTCGTAGAAAGTATATGTAAGTAAACTAGGTATGCAAGAACTAGTCAGCAATACATAGTAGTATTTGGTTTATGCGGATTAATTTCCTGTATCCGGTTTTTGGACCGTTTTATGAATGTTCAAGTCTTGTGGAATATTGCACTACATCTACTCGATGATCTGTAAACAATGCGATCACTTTTGAAGTCATCCGAATACATGAGAATAATTGACCACGGGTGCTATAAGTTCGATAAGCTCTGACCAAGGAAATCACGGGCCCTATTCTCATAGTCGCGTCACTTACTGACTAGACGAAAATTTCTTTTAGTCACTGAGTGATGTGATTGTGTGAGTAGGGCCCTACATTTGGTGTCCCCATAATTTGATCTGATTGGAAGAAAAACAAAAAATGTGAATGATAGGTTTTGGACTACAAGTATACAACACGATGGCCAACAAATCTGTGCCTGGCGAGCGTTCTGCGGATGTGGCCAAATGATTTAGATCTTCGTCACATTTGGGACCGTCAACTGGCAAATCTAAAAAACAAACTCCTCTCAAAATGGCTTTTTAAGGTTTCGCGATCAGCATTATATCGATTTATTTCAAGGGTTGCAACATTCCGCGAAGTTGGATGTTCATTGGAAGAAAATATGTGGGCTTTTCAGAAGTTGGAAGTCGACTCTACCCTATTTTCATGGCATAAGCAAAATGCTATACTGCTCACAATCAAGAAATTCTAAAAAAATCAAATGAGACAATGTACTATTGTAACTCCTGTGCGAAATATATTTGCAGATGTTTATTTGGACGTCCAACTTCATTCCCATTTCTTGACAAAGGCACTCTCAATCCTCAAACAACGTCATGCAACTATGAAGGTCAAGCTGTGGCATGTTAATTCTCCGCGAAAAATCTTCCATTTCTTTCCTTCAAATGGTCGGTGTTAAGTCAGACCGGCTAAGTCGCAAAACATCAAAAAATGAGAAAATGATAGCACTGGATAAAGCATTTTGTCAGCTACATCCGACTTTTGTCAGATTTTAAATATGTAACAATAAACAAGAATTGCTGCGATTCAAACTTTAAACTCGTTTTTCTCGAAATCAAGATTTTGTCACTTAGTCTGGTCTGACTTAATACCGACCAAATGTCATTTATCCGGCCCTCTTGCCATTACAAGTGGTTTCCTTTCGGAAATTTATAATGCCACCTGTTGGCAGAATTTACAACCAACGTTCTTCTCTTTCTATTTGGATGGCTCATTCCATACAAACATAATTTTTGGTTCAAATTTGGAAGCTTTAAGTGGCAGAACCATCCTATTATACATCTGTTTACACTTGTTCAATGAAGGGACCTCTTAGTGGCCTTAAGACGTCCCTGCGTATCACTGCAAATAAGTTTACTTTGTTCACTGATCACCAAGTAAATGTTATGGGGAAGAGGGAGGGGGTTGTTTTTTTAATCTTCCGGCCATACCATCACATGATTTGGTATTCTTAGTATGTATAACAAACATAAAGATGTGACACAAGGTGCTAAAGGCGCACTAAAATCCTGTCAATCTTACTTTTTATTGGATTCTCTGCTCTAAAGAAATCGCCGGGTTTGGGACGCACTTTTGGCCAAATTGTTTGTTGGACTGTCAGTTTTCGGTTTCTGATAAATATTACCATTTTTGACCAGGTTGGCCGGTGGGGATCGGTGTCGAATGGGGTTATGGTGGTATTTCTCATAATATTGAACAAGTAACAATGTAATCTATGAATCAAACTGATCCCAAAAAATTGTAATGCGCTTGAAAACATAAAAAACCCCATCTAAAATGATAATGATACTTTGATTCAATTACTGACCCTAGATTCTACGTGAAAATCTTCCGGAAGATCCGGAACATTTGTATAACTTTTCAATCCATGGATCTGATCCTAGAACTTCGCAGTTTTTTTCGAAAATATTTGTTGCGTTGGCTTCGTAGTTATGACTGGGAAATTAACTATATTGGCCACATAATGACTTTCCGAAAGATTTGGAACATCCGTTCAGCTGGTCAATTCATGAACCTAGCCCTAGAGCTCTGAGATATTTTCGAAAACATATAAGGATATATCATTCGCATAAATTCGTACTTGTGAAAGGGACAAGCACCCATTGACCTGTTGGATGATCTGGCGTAGAATTGACCAGTTAACAAATTTTTAAATTTTTATTAAGTTAACTCATTTTTGTGCTTGTGACATGAACCCGGCAGGCTTCGTAGTGACTTGTCCTTCAATAACAGTTTGGGAGTATCATAAACCTATGATTTACGATGACGGCTCTGCATACATCTATGTACGCCAAACATGACCTAATTCGGCTCCGGTTAACACTGGCTAACCTGGTCAAGGACGATATTTACCAGAAACTGAAGGTTGAAACTCTGACAAGCAATTTGGATACAAGTACATATAGATTTGGCTGGGAATGTGTATTCGAACTGAGTTCGGGGTCCAGGTCGATATGACCAGCAAACACCTTATTCGTATTTTTTTGTACAGCCCTTCAGGAATGTCCGTAAATTTTGAACTATGGGATCATCCATAAATGACGTAGCATTATATGGGGGAGGGGGGAGTTTTGTATTTTGTGATGATGTGTGACGACAGGGGGGTAGGGGGTCATGTCATGCTACGTAGCTTTTTTAAAGGGGAATAGAATAGATTTAAAAAAAAATTACGGGGACAAGGGGGGGGGGCAGAGTTACCGTCAAGCTACGTAATTGCCAGGGGGGTATTTAGAGGTTTGTGACGAAATGCTACGATGGGGGAGGGGGGTGTTAAAAATCACTCAAAAAATGCTACGTCATTTATGGATCATCCCTATATTGAAAATCGTTTCTCTCCATAAAAGAGGAAAAGTCAAGAGATCCCAAACCTCTAGGTGCAAATCTTAAAAAGTTATCTCATATTGAAAGTTCATTTGGGGTTATATTGACCCCAACACCTAAAGAAGGTTAAGCTATAAGCTGCAGTCCTATCAGCCCGGTAAAAAATCGGTTCACTGATCACCAAGTAGATGTTGTTTGATGTAGAGGAATTTGCGCCCAAAACAGTTGGTTCACTGAATCCGGAATCACTGGAACAGGACAAAAAACGCGCATGTACCTGGGTGACTTCAACTGGGATTGGGACCGATCGCTGAGTTGATATAGTTTAATGCACCTCAAGACAGTTGTTAGTCTCACTACAAGCGATATTTTCCCTGCACCACTAAACTGAAATGACAGCCAACGACGTTTGTCAGCATTGTAGGGAAAAAATAATTGATGATTGATTTGCTTTTCACATTCCTTTAGTGCTATCGCGTAAATAAAGATGTATGTTTTTCCCTGTTTAGTTCATCCTACGCGATCCCGCGAACCCGAAGTGTCAGCAGGTTTTCGGTCTTTCGAAGTCCGCTGCTTAACACAGGAAATGAGTCCGTAGTTATTAAAGACTCTGTCCCCGCCAACAAAGATAATTTTGTTTTGGTCTGAGGAGTCGGAATCCGAAATCAGTTCTTGGATGGCCACAATGCTTTCAAACTTATCCGGAAGTACAATATTCTTCAACTCTGACGTTTGAAATGTTGCTCAGTATGGTATACGCTTTCCAATGAATGTTCTCTATGAAGTCTTCCGGAACCGGCGATTCCAGAGTGCCTGAAACTGTCTAATATAATTGCACATGAATTCAGTGTATTTATTTATTACACTTCTGATCAAACTACAATGATACCAACGGCATAAGATCAAGTTCAGGCGAACCGTTGAATAATCATGGAAATGGATAAAATTACACTCAAACACAATAGGATTTCTCTGTAAATGAGGATCCGGTTGTCTGATTAGATCTACAAACCTTTGTCGTTTCCGTTTGAGATACGCATCACAAAAAACTTTTAATTTGTTGCCTTAAATATATTGTTAAGTATTTGTTCAGTTGAAAATTAATGACATTTGAATTGTCAATTCAAATGTCAAACGATATCATTTCGCTTGAATGTGAACACTTTGACGTGATATCTATATCATCTCGGTATATCACTTGATATCAGTGCTAATGTGAACATAGTATAAAGCACAGTATGAGAAACAAAGCCTACTTAGTACACTTGAATGTGTCTTTTTAATCTCTCAATAATGCCTAGTTATTTCTCTTTTCAACTTTATAGTCTGACAAGGTAATTGAAAAGTAAATCGAGACATTCATATTTGGCCTCCAAGATCTCGTCAGCTGTCAAAATTAATAAAATTGCGAAGTCAAAATTCTGCCAGTTTTCTCGTTAAGACGATTCCGCTTGAATTTCTTCTTCCGGCAGGTTAAAAACAAAGAAAATTGAAGAAAAAATCGAACCAGTTCCAGTTGTGGGTCAAATTCTGGGCGCTATCGATGTCGATGAAACAATGATTTTTCGCCTAAAACCAAAACCATTTTTCAATCCGGAACCCGACGGATTACCTTCGGTTTTTTCCGAAACGGCAAATCGACATTTTTGTGCCTCCGTTTCATTTCATCTTTCAAGCATCTCTAAGAATACTGCAGCACGAAATACGCATCACTGAGGTAAAGCAGAAACATCAACGGTCCCAAGTAGCTTCCTGGGTCGTCTATTCCTGACGTAGAAGTAAATGTGGGTGGCTGGCAATCTTCAAAGATAACTGAAAAGGAAAATTCTCAATCTGTGAGTTAGGATCGAAACACCTTGAAAAACTAGTGTGCCATCGTGCTGTGGGAATCCGCGAACCTATTTCCAGTCCTTCAAAAGGAGAATAAGCGAGAAATCGATAACCATCGTGAAATAACTTCGTTGAGTTCAGTCTTAAATTGTTTTTTTTTTCAATTTCGATTATAAATCTTTTAACCTTAAGTTCATTCGCCTCTTTGGGTTATAAAAATCTCTAACCCAGGGGTTGGGATTCGAACCCAGCTGAGCTGCGTACAAGACAATCGATTAACCAACTACGCTATGCTCGCCCCTCTTAAATTGTAGATTATGGAACCAATCAAGGCTTAATGCAAGCAATACCTATTCAACGATCAGCACCCAACAAACATTTTAGCTGGATAATAGTTTGAACAGTTATTGTTCAGCTTTATTCCTCGCAATAAAGGCTTATTCAGTTTTCGTTGTTAATTGGGCATGGATTCATGTATGCAGTGAACAGCGACTAACCTGCCGAATTTAATATCCTTTAGACAGGAAGTATGGAATGTTGCGCTCAAACTGATATTATTTAGTATTTACACCAACCAGTGCTGCGAAATGTCAAAATCAGTTTCCAATTTCTGCTTAGATTTACCGATACCAACATTCAGATTCACCGCCCCCCTCATTCATTAACTGACTCAAATTTCACGCAGAATCGAATGCTTGATTACGGAGGAAATTTAATTTCCTTCACCAACCAAAGCATTCATTTGTTCCTATGTGGACAGTTTGAAGGCAAAAGTTGGCATATTCTTCATTTTCGAGCATAAGTGAACTGCGTAATCTATATCTGGTATACTTCTGCTCAATAATACTCCTCAGAGCTAGCATAGAAACACAATTCAGTTTGCTTCTGAAGCCGTACATATCCGAACCTGAATGGGCTGTGTCGGGAGAACGAATGACGAAAGAAACGAACCAAACATTTCATTCATCGCGGCGGGCATGAATTGAATTTTGTTTCTCTTTCAAGTTCACGCAGGGATGTCATTTATTCAAGCTCTGGCACCAACCTATCTACCGCTTTTGATAAAGTTATTCACATTTTACAATTGCTAAAATGGAGATGTTTCGAATCTACGATAGTTTCTGCAGGTGTTTCTATCCTAGCTCACAGATCGAAAATTATCTCTTTCGGTTGTCCTTGTAGATTGCTAGCCACCCACACTTACTTGTGCGTCAGAAACAGCCCCACGGAAGCAACTTTTTTAGGATCTTTTGTACATGAAAACAACAACGAAAATAAATTATCTTTTGCGTATTGCCTATATTATTGAGGTTACAGAGAAATTTTATATGCCATAAGTCACCATTTTGGATTTTAAATTGGCTTCAGACCTCGATTTCCGTCATGCACACTTCAACTCAATTGCGAAATTATTCATTTTTATAAATTAAAAAATAGCTAAGAATATGTTAAATTGTATATAACTTCATATTGTACTGTAAGTACTCATGCTTTTTACTACTTTGGTACGTAAACAAAGAGGTCGTTATTTCGAATTTAGTTCTTGAGAAAAGTTACGTAAACCGAAAATTACCAAAAAAAGAGTTCGTGAATGGAAGTTTCTGTGTAGAATTGTCCAATGCTTGGCAAAGCTTGACCATTTGCGGAACGCAGTTCACAGTTTTTGGACGAGTCAATCGATTTACCATGACTCAATTCTCAATTCGGTTCACTGGTCTGCGAATAAGCATCTGTTTAAAGTCAGCCTTTAGATTGCATTTGAGCACGCCGAATTTTTCGCTCGGCGCCATTGGAAACGTTATAGTAAGAAATATTCTCTCTTTTTCCAAGAAATATTCCTGGAAAGATTCATAACACAGGGACGGAAATAGAGTAGCTGGTAAATCGATTGTCCTGTACGCTTCTTACCTGGGTTCGATTCCCAACCACACACATAGGGTTAGAGATTTTTCTAACCCGGAAAAAGAGGCAAATGACCCGAAGGTTGAAACCTCTCTTATCGAAATTTAAAAAAAAAATCATAACGCATCTGCCGGCGTTCTTTAGGATTTTTATCCCAAAGAACGCCACTTATTCTAACGATTTCAACTAAAACTGCCGCAAAAATATACAGCCGTGATATAAAGTTTACTCAGATATGCTCAGAATAGTGATATTCTGTCTAGAGCAAGCAAATGACGTTGCTGACAACTCTTTTATGGAGGCTACTACGTCTACATGCCTGCTCACAAAGTTGAGATCGACGGCGTATAGTGCGATGCGACAATCCAGCGTGCTAGCGTACTCGAAGCTCACTGGCAGATTTACGAAGTGAAAAAAACTTCCAGAGCAGTCTTCCATAATACTGAGGAAATTGTAGTCAGTGAAGGAATCCCGCCCGTTAATGTTAGTTTTTGAAAAGTCATCAGAACCAAGAGAGGCTAGAGCTCGATTATCGTCCAAGTGCTACCGTAAACGTCGAATATTGTCCTTCATCTCGCACAAGCCACACAACAGCTCGTCTCCTATGAGCTGTTCACTAGGAGATGGGTAAGTTCCTTGCGTATGTGTGGGTTCGATCTCGACTTCATTTGCAGGAACGTAGATGTGGTACCTCTTTGCCAAAGGCACGAAACTAGTAATATCATTAGCTTGCTTTAGATTAGCTGCCATCATTCTAAGCTTATAAGGGCGAATCTTCGGAGTAATGACGGTCGAATGTTGTTACGTCAGAAGCACTCAAACCCGGTCGAACCATTCGGAATTTGATTCGAAATCCTGAATGGATTCCAGCTCAAATGCAACAACCGATTCTGAAACCGATTGAGTCGGAATCGGTTGTTGCATTGGAGTTGGAATCCATACTGACTCCATTCAGAAATCCGAACCGGTTCCGGAATGAGTTTAACTGGGAATGAACCAATTGAGAAGAATGGATATCACTGCAGCCGAGGAACTTTTTTTGTCGGACCACTGCGACCAGTATTTCGATCTATTGTGGTAGCCGAGGAACTTTTTTGTACCATTTTCCTTCGGGGATTCCTTGTTATGGGAAGACATTTCTAGAGCCCAGTGCATGATTGTGGGAGAGACAGAAATGAAGAAGGTTATATACCGGTGTATCACTGATTCCAGGCGGCACACAGATTAAGAAATAGTCTTTTTTACTGGTCGAACAACGGTTATTTACGTACAAAAATGATCAAATTTTTAGTATGACAAAATCACCAAAGAAAACCTAAGAAGAGAACAGAAAACGTTGAATAATACCGACATTTTTGACAATACTCAACGGTAATGTAATGTAAGGTCAACTAGAGGATTGTGGCCACTCGAATGAGTTTTTTCAGGTTCAACTAATTAATGTAGACCATTTGAAATGGAATCAAATAGAAGGATTTAAATGAATAAATCAAATAATAATTCAATATACAGCTCCAAGCAAGTCTTGCTATAAACCTTAGTTTTAGTGTTTTATTATGGTTTGTTGAGCACATCGGATAAGTGAGTTGAGGTTACATTCTCGGTTGTCATTGACTAAAAATTTAATCTGCGCTGGCTCAATTCCAAAATAGATTAATTACAGGTGTTTTTGACGTAACGGTTGCATCTCCCCCGTCGAGAAATCGTAGTCGTCCGAGTCCCTTCTCAGGATCCCGATTCGATCGCCTCGCATTTCTCTCACTTCACGCGCAATTCTATCGAGCAGTTCGCTGACAGTTTCATCATTGTCCGTTGAAGCGTCCGGTATACTGAATACCGTTGCGTCGAGATCCGGAGGAGGCAATTCCGCTTCAATGTCTTCAAAAGTTTCCATCCGACTCCGGTCAGAAATGAAACCCGATTCGTGTTCTAAACTGCTTCGTTCCTGCCGTTCTCTGTAGGCTGGCATCACGCTTCGATTGATCCTACTCTGATCCATCGTACTTGCCGGTACACCGAAAAAGGATACATCATGTCCAACTGCTTCCTCTTCCTCCACTTCACTCGGGCCGGATGCGAAACCCGATTCCGCTTCCGATCTACTCCATTCATTCAGTCCCTGGAAGGATGGCATCAGACTCTGATTCAGCAGACTATCATCCACGGATTCTAGCAAGGATGGATCATGCACAATGCCGTCATGGATTCGCGATTCATTCCGGACAGAGAGATATCTGGGATCTGCCACTGGTTCTTGTCGGCGGTGAACTGGAAATCTCAAAGGTTGCAACCGACTTCGATACATTGTGCTTGAGCGTAAACCTTGAAAAGATGGATCATGAACATAGGGACTATCGATCACAATTTGTGGATTAGATCGAGTCGAGCGGTGAGTGATCCCGTCTGGTGATGGTGCAAATGAAAGTAGAGTCGCATCCGGAAATGGTACTGCTTCAATATTCTCCACCGCTGGGGTTCTTATTGGTGATACCGTAGGTGTGGAATGCGTTGGTGGTGCAAAACTTCTGGAATCTTCTCGAATCGTTTGTAACGGAACGTGTGACCGATGCTTTGGACTGATTTGTTTCGTAGGAGTGACGTATGAGTCCTTCGCAAAATGTGTCGGCACGAACGATCGATCTAGGTTTGATGCAATACGATTTTCATCAAAAACAAGCGGCTTTGAAGGACGGGCTATTTGGAAGGATTCATCCGGATCTCGGTCTTGATATATCACAAACTGGGCGTTCGGTTGATTGCTCATAATTCTCTGTTCATCGTCCAGAATCTTCCTTAGATGCTGCTTGCGACGAACTCCAAGTGGTGTCCTTGTTCGCCCTCGAGCAGTTTTTGGTGTTCCAGGCAACGAAGTGGTCGCAGGTGAAAAATATGAACGATCCACGTCAGGAGTATCCGGCTGACCACGTCGCCGTACTGGCACAGAAGGACGTGCCAAGCGGAAGGACTCATCAATCGAGGCCGACTGATCAAGGATCGATCTACCGGAATGTTCATCTTCTCGAATCGTAGCCAACGGGGCTCTAAAACGAGAGGCATGTGTTGGAGTTGCTCGAACGGGTGTTCTAGAAGATATTGGTGCTTTTTTTGGAGTAACGTATGAGTCCTGCGCGAAATGTGCAGGTACGAACGATCTATCAAGGTTAACGGCATTTTCGTCGCAAACAAGTGGTCTAGCGGGACGGGCTATTCGGAAAGACGAATCTTCTTCATTGTCCTGATATATCGTAAATTTAACTCTCTGTTGGTCATCGGCTATTCTTTGTTCTACGCTCATCCTCTTTTTAGGATGTTGCTTGCGAGGAATTGCAAGTGGTGTCGCTATTCGGCCTAGAGCAGAACGTGGTGTTCCTGGTACCGAAGTACGTATGGGTTCAAAATACGAACGATCCACATCGGGAGTGTCTGGCTGACCACGGCGTCGTAATGGCCTAGCAGGACGTGCCAATCGGAATGACTTATCGCCCTGACCGGTCGATCCACCTTGAGCTGTTCTTGCAGAAGGAATTGGTGGAGTGACGTATGAGCTTTTCGCAAAATGCGACGGCACGTACGATTGATCCAGGTTCAATCTGGCGGTATTATCATCAAAAACTGGAGGTCTTGAGGGACGGGCTATTCTAAAGGATTCTTCCTCGCCATCATCTTGATATATCGCAAATTTGGTGCTCGGTTGATTGTTCAGAATTTTTTTCAGATGTTGCTTACGACGAATTCCAAGCGGTGTCCTGGTTCGCCCGCGAGTAGAAAGGGGTGTTTCTAGTACCGATGTTGGTGCCGGTGCAAAATATGAGCGATTCATATCAGGAGTGTCCGGTTGACCACGTCGACGTATGGGCATAGAAGGACGTACCAATCGATAGGACGATTCGATCTGATCAATTGATCCGTCAGCCCCTTGAGAAATGCCTTCTTCAACTACGTAAGATACTTTAATTAGTTCAAATACAATAACGTAGATTATTTAACCATACAGGACATCGGACGATTCATCGTGCTCGACTGTACATTACGAAAGGATATAGTTGTATCGTCATATCCTTCCGCTGGGCCGGCATCTACTGTCAAAAAACTTCTATATTTCCCTGGTTTAGCCTCATACAACGCAGCCAAGGGTCGTCTACGACGGACTTCGTCAGGTTGCGGTGAACTACCGGTATATCGGAGAATTTTGTGAGACCGATCGGCTACTGGTGAACCGGCATGGGCTTGCATTGGCGGTCTCGCTGGAGTTCGAAATCGTGGTCTGGAGCCTTCTTTCTCATCGTCTTGATATATTGCAAATTTGGCTGGAGCTGGTCTTGCTGCTTTATAGGACGATTCACCTCCCGTTCGATCCCAGGAAACATCACAACCTGGAATTATCGCTTGTCAGTTATTACTGTAGTTTCCTACGTAAACATCCGGAATTTGCTTCTCTGATTTTAATCAATATTCCGACCCAAATGCGATAACTGATTTTGGAACCGAATCAGCCGGTAGAACCCGGTAGAATCGAATTCCGGATAGTTTGACTGTGTTGGAGCTTACCTCCATCAACCAGCGAGTTGCTTGTTCTCTGCAAAATTTCATGCAGGTCTTCCGTTTCATTCGTTTGTTGCAGCAACAGGGTAGCCGCCAGGGTCAGTACTGCCCGTGTAGCCGGTTCCACGATTTCGTCATTCATTTTTATTGATAATTTGTAGAGCTTGCAGATAGATAACTCAAAATTTGGAAGACATCCAGCGTTGGAAAAAATCAAAACGAAATTAAATGTCACATTGTCATAGGTGGCTACGATCGGAGAAAAACAAATCCACAAAATTTTCGTGGTTTTGCTTGAAGGTGGTTGTTACCAGTATGTTCGTTATTTGTTGATGGAGAAGCGGGCTACAGGCGGTCCGTTGTTTCAAGGGACATAGATTACTTTTCCGGTACCGAAGAAGTGTGGCCGATGTCTCATAGATGTTGTAATTCTGATGTGCTTCTTTTATGGCGAGGCAGCACCGAAATGGTGTGGAAGAGGGCCCACGTTTAATTGACTTAAATGCGGCTATATAGATGAGCGTCTTTTAGAAATAAGAGAAGTACTTCCACCCGAACCGGGTCGTTAGATAGTATAGATAGATCTCGGATTGAGTTTGCCAGATCGTATTGTTGACGGAGGTCCTCCAGTGCACGACAGTTTCATAGTATATGTTCCAAAGATAAACGGGTGCTGCAGGAGGGGCTTGTACGTATCGGTTCTCTAGATATAGTGTGGGCATGGATGATTCTTGTATGTCCCACCCGGAGTCGGTAGAGTATTCGCTGTTCTTCCAAAAGGTCTCGATCACACCACCGGTCGGCAGAACCCTTGATCTACTGTGTGTGCCGAGGGCGTGACACTCTTTTATAAAAATATATCACCTGGTTTTATATTTTTTTATATCGATCTATATTTATTTGTAATTATCTATAAAAGTTATAAACGTATTCGAATTGTTGAACGTTCGAAAAATAAATTCGAACAACCGTTACCATAATACTCAGCTTAGTTACGCGGTTAATTACCATATTGTTTACAAACATTTACAAAAAATATATATAAAAATATCATCTGATCCAATACATTTCAAAATACACATGTCATGACCTACTAAGCTACCAAAGTACTGTCTAAAGTCCATATTTTCTCATCCACCCTAAGCCTTCTTCCTATCCCTATTCATTCCTGCTCCGTAGTTCATCCGCTTGATGGGATATCCTCTCGAACAGCTCACTGACAGCATCAGCGTCCTTTGGGGGCTCTACTTCATCCAATAGTGTTGAACTGAGGTCCGGAGCAAACTCCTCTTCAATATCTTCCAAGCGTTCCGATCGACTCCAGCCACTGGCCAACCTCGATCCAACCTCTACTCTTCTCCTTCCACCATGACTTCCGAAGGGTGTCAGCCGACTCTGATTCATTGTGCTTGACCGTACATCCTGTACATCAAACTGCTCATAATCAGCTACACTTTCAGGACTGACAATATCTTCCAAGGATTGTTCTGGCTGCACTGGTCTACCGTGCAGTCGTACGTCACCGTACGGACGACGGGCGATCCTGAATGAACCCGTGGTGTCCGCGGTGGATGGTTCCGGTGTAGCCTCTTCTGGTTGTACAGGTCTGCCATGCAGTCGTATGTCACCGTACGGACGACGGGCGAGCCTGAATGAGCCCGCTGAGGGTGGTTCCGGTGTAACAAAAGGTAGAGCATCATACGAACGCAACTCCGGCTGCACAGGTCTGCCACGCAGTCGTACGTCACCGTACGGGCGTCGGGCGATTCGGAATGAGCCCGTACTGTTCGCGGAGGGTGGCTCCGGTGTAACCTCTTCTGGTTGTACAGGTCGCCCATGAAGTCGCACATCACCGTATGGACGACGAGCAAGCCTAAACGACGGTTGTTCCGGTGTAACGAAAGGTAGAGCGTCATACGAACGCAGCTCTGGCTGTACTGGTCTACCATGCAGTCGAACGTCACCGTACGGGCGACGGGCGATCCTGAATGAGCCCGTCGTGTCCGCGGAGGGTGGTTCCGGTGTAACCTCTTCTGGTTGCACAGGTCTGCCATGCAGTCGTACATCACCGTATGGACGACGAGCAAGCCTAAACGATGGTGGTTCCGGAGTAACAAAAGGTAGAGCATCATACGAACGCAGCTCCGGTTGCACAGGTTTGCCATGTAGTCGAACGTCGCCGTACGGGCGACGGGCGATTCGGAATGAGCCCGTGGTATCCGCGGAGGGGGGTTCCGGTGTAGCCTCTTCTAGTTGTACAGGTCGCCCATGAAGTCGTACATCACCGTATGGGCGACGAGCGAGCCTAAACGACGGTCGTTCCGGTGTAACGAAAGGTAGAGCATCATACGAACGCAGCTCTGGCTGCACTGGTCTACCATGCAGTCGTGCGTCACCGTACGGGCGACGGGCGATCCTGAATGAGCCCGTGGTGTCCGCGGATGATGGCTCCGGTGTAACTTCTTCTGGTTGTGCAGGTCTACCATGCAGTCGTACGTCACCGTACGGACGACGCGATATCCTAAATGAGCCAGTAGTGTCCGCGGAGGGGGCTTCCGGTGTAGCCTCTTCTGGTTGCACAGGTCTACCATGCAGTCGTACGTCACCGTATGGACGACGAGCAAGCCTAAACGATGGTTGTTCCGGTGTAACGAAAGGTAGAGCGTCATACGAACGCAACTCCGGTTGCACAGGTCTGCCACGCAGTCGTACGTCACCGTACGGACGACGAGCAATCCTGAATGAGCCTGTGCTGTCCGCGGAGGGTGGTAGAGGTGGAGACTGTACAGGTCGGCCATGTAGTCGTACATCACCGTACGGACGACGAGCGATCCTGAACGAAGGTGATGCTGATGTAGACGGAGGTGGAGCCTCATACGAACGCTGCTCTGGCTGGGCAGGTCTACCATACAGTCCTACATCACCGTACGAAGGAGGATCGATTCTGAATGAGCCGAAACTGCCCGGGGAGCTTAATGTTGACGTAAATGAGGGAGGAGTGTCTTCCGGAAATGATATGTCCACAATATCTTCTGGTATGGATACTCTGGCTTGTTCCATAGGTGTGGAGTATGTGCCTGGTTCAAAAGTTGGAGGTTGCCTTGACCAATCAAAATTCATTTCAACGGAATTTTCATTCGGAATTGGAGGTGGTGTTGTAAATGAAAGTGTTGTTGAATACGGGATTGACACCTCGTCAAGCTGCTCTGCTGGTGACATTGCACTTATATGGATTGGACCTTGGACTGGACCGCTTGACGGTATAATTCTTCTTGGAGCTCGCCTGCGACCACGAGCAGAACGAGGAGTAAAGTCAAGAGCGTCTGGCTGACCAGGCCTTGGCACTGAAACAGATGGACGTGCCAATCGATATGCTGGTGGTTCACGAATTGCTCCTTGAAAGCTATCTGCAATTATGCAATGTACATATAGTTCGAATGCACTACGGGAGATTTCTCAATCTTACATGAGAACGGTCTCTGATTCGCCGTTGGAATTTTGAAGGACTCATCGTCTACTTGTGAAGCGGCAGCCGGTTGACTGGCTTCTATGGCAAAGGGATTCACTGAAAAAATCTTTGCGTTGTACTACAGCAATATATTGTCAGAAAATAGTCGGTCATCCCGAAACCGTTCCAACGAGATTGCGAAAACGAAGACGTTATTGACTTCGTTCTGTGCTCCTGCATTGCTGGAGGCACACTTCGCCTATCAAACCTAAAAGTTTGAAAATCGAACCATCTGGGATTTGCATCATCAGTTGGGCCGATACCGGACAGAATCCTGTCTCAAATAGCCGGATGTTTCGACGCGGTTATAGCATACCTGGACCAACCGGCAAGTTACTAGTTGTCTGTAATATCTTGCTGATATTTTCAGTTTCTCCTGATAGATCGAGCGACCGTGTAGTAGCTAAGCTTAGCACAGCCCTCGTTGCCTGTTCCCCAATTTGGGCACTCATGTTTTATTGAGAATTTAGAAAACTTGTAGCTCGAACTACTTTAAATTTGTAAAACACCCAACGTCGGTGAAAATCGAAATGGAATCAACTGTCTAACTAGTCATGGATGGCTACGATTGGGTTGAAAAAAATTATATTCACACAGATGCACAGATTGGGGCCCTAATATGCACCTATTCAGCTTTTTGCTGGTGGCTGCGTTTTTAAATGCGCACTCTATTTTGACAAGTCGTCTGTACAGTGTCAACTTTAACAACTCGTCAGCAGTGTCAATTTTGACAAGCGGTCTCATCAGCCTTGAGTTTCATGGCTATCATATATCCTGCTTTATTTATAAGCAGATTCTCAGCATTTGGAAAGTGTCGAGAGAATTATGCGATTAGAACCTCTGCTCTTACCTAAATTCATCACACATGAAATGACTAATAATAGCATATGAAACTTGCTTTTAAACCACTTGGAAAAGCATCTTTTACTATACAGTACCTAAAACTAGACCTAAACAATGTTTGTTCGCATCTGATTTTGGATACAAATTTGTAGCAAAATTTAGCACCAAGAATTAACAATTGTTAGCTGCAGCTGCGTTTGACGAAGAAATCGGTTGCAATTCTCCTGACTTATTAGTCTAAGACTGATTAATTGCCTTATTAGTCGACCGATTTTTGTATGCCGATTGCGAGTAGCTAATAGTTTTGAATAGCAGATGTTCTGTATCCACATTTCGAGTTGAGTGCCACTGTTGAATTGGACTACAGTTGCCTGTGCGGATCCGTACCGAAATCAGTTTAGTTTTTCAACTGAAAAACAATATTTTTATTTGACGTTCAATTTTAGTTCAGAGCAGAAGTGAACGCCTACCGCGATCAAAAAATTGAATCTAAAGCACGATTTGTCAAATTTGACAAGACTGATGATTTGTCAAAATTGACATTGGACGGAGGACTTGTCAAAGTGGGGTGCGCATTTGGGGACGCAGCCACCAACAAAAAGCTGAATTCAGCTTTTTGTTGGTGGCTGCGTTCCCAAATGCGCACCCCACTTTGACAAGTCGTCCGTCCAATGTCAATTTTGACAAATCATCAGTCTTGTCAATTTTGACAAGCCGTCGCTTGAGTTTCAATGTTCACATCACGGTAGGCGTTCATTTCTGTTCTCAACTAAAACGTTAAACGTCAAATTAAAATTTTGTATATTTTTCCGTGAAAATAAAAAAACCGATTTCCTTTCGAGTCGGCACAATCGAGTGAATTGAGGTGTTTGTTTTGTGGATCATCTCTAATTCAATTCGCCGATTGATATACTGAGAAAAACAATTATCAGCGACACTCGATTTAGTTGAAACAAATAAGCCGGTTGAATTGCAACCGATTTCGTCATTGCAGCTGCAATCGTCAATTTTCTATGAGATTGTTTTTATCGCTTTTCTAGTTTGGCTTTATTCTTTTTTACGACGAATGCAAGATTCGTTCGGGCTTACTTCGAATAAGGGTGGTTGTGATAAATGGTTAATTTTGATCGAAAATCGCCCATCTCTAAACAAGGTTTGCAAATTTACTGTATTAAAAAAGATGGAGTGCTTTTCCGGGTGATTTTGCACCGAGTTTCGTTGGTCATATCGTACGTGATGAATTCATGTAGGAGCAGAAGCTTGAATCTCTTAATTCTCTCGACACTCATAGTAGCATCCAAACAACTGAGAATATGTTATAAATCTATTAACCAGCCTACAAAAAGATGCGCGAAGCGATTGATATCAACGGAAAAGATTATTGAAAACAAACTAACAAATTTTAAATTTGACGTTTAACAGTTGAGAACATGAGCAGGGTAGGTTAAAGTTTGTGACACTGAAGGCTTGTCAAAATGGACACTCCTGTCGATTTCTCAAAATTGACACTGGACCAACGACACGACTAGACACTGGCATTCCAAAAGTGTATCGCAAATCTGACTACCCCTCAGTGACTCAGGTAACTGGTACTGTCAAAATTGGCATTTGTTTAGAAAATGTATAAAACTAGCAACGCTGATGAATCTGTTGTTATTTTTACAAACAGCATACCCTTTCATCCCATGGTTACGGTTTATTGTAACGATAAGTTGGGCAAAAAAGTGAAATATTTTTTTCCTTGTTTCGTTGGACGATGTTCGCCAAGATTTCCAAAATTTGATGAACTACTGCACAGGAAATGTAAAGGCCACAAGTGATTTAACCAATTTTTAATCTTCTTACCGAGATATCCTACTTGGTGTAGTAATCTAGGCACGGTAAGTGTACTTGACTTTTCGAACTAGAATCGTTGTATCATTTTTGCTATCTATTAAAATCGACACTGCAGATCAGCCCGGAAACGTTCGCAGAAAAAACTTCGATGTCCCGTCTAAAGAAGTGGAGATAAACATCAGCCGAAAGCTAAGATCAAACGCCAAATGGTGGCCTAAATATGAAATAAACAGAACATCGTCCTTATGGTAATGCTGCTGCAATCCAAATCGCCACCATAAAGCAAAGTTAATAAGAAATGGTTATGAGATGAAGTCAACGAACTACGGGAAATTATTTTACCCGTCCTGTTTTATTTTAAAGAAACAGTGGTATTATATGTAGGTTAGAAAAGTGCCATCTCATCTGACCTGGAGTGCGATGATTATTTCAGAGAAGTACTAGTAGTAAGCGTAGTCAAACTTAAATATATATGATGGTCAAGATAGAATAATCACTGCTGCAGGTCGATTATTCACATAAGTATTCGGTTCGGGAGAGTCGATTTTACTCGTCTTGTATTAATGAAGCGATCATACATTCTACTTAACAATATATACAACTGAAATAGTTCTTTGTTCAAGAAAGCTCGTTCCACATTAATGTATTCAATTTAACATGTCTGAGATATGTAGCATGGATATGGAAGAAAAACGCCTCTCTGTTCCCATAACGCTCATATGAAGTCAGTTTTTTGGTAATAACCTTAACATTAAAGCTATGTAAATAACGATAGGCTAACGACTTGTGCACATAGGTTTGTTGAGGCATATCGACCGCACACTGAAAAATTTTAAAAAAAGGATATGCTTTCTAGTGAATAGACGTGGATTTATTTAACCTTCCGGCAGTCGCGCTAGTGCACGCTGCTCTGAAAATCTAGCGAAATCGTCTTAGGGCACTAGCGGCTGCTCGATCAGTGGGCCATAAGCGCGATTTCCGGAGGGTTAACGAGTGAATACACGTGATTCAAATTTGTTTTATTACAGGGGAACGGGTGGACAATTTTATTTTTGAATCTTGTACATTTACGTATGCTTTTTAATCATGGGTGAACAATCCGGATGTTTCTAATCGTGGCCGAATATATAACCGAATTCCAAATTGTTTCAACCGTCACTTCCATTTTCACCACATATGTATACTGCCCCTAAAAGTATAAGAGTCCCATAATGGAAAACAGCAAGCCGAGGAAAACGTTGTCCAAGATTTACATTTCCATTGAGCCTTATGGATGGGACAATCATGATTTTATGGGCAGTATATTCCTCGTCGATCCCCATAATTATCAGCCTCGGTCGAACTTTACAATATTGTATAGTATCAAATGAATATTCTTTCATTTTAAAATTTATTATTTAGAATAGACACGCTTTTTCATTATTTGATTAACTGTGTGCGGCAACACGAATTCCCACTGGAACTGACACGGTTCATTACAATCGACAACTATTTAATTTGTGCTACATCCAGACACTCGAGTCCCTGTGGAGGTAGGTATGGTTACGGAGTTCGCACCAGAAAATTGAATGACTCGCTGACTCCCATTGCCGCTTCTTGCTGGTAGTTGTCAGTACTAATAATTGGTATTGAGCTTATTCGTAATGGAGTTAGTGACGACCACAAGTTGTTGCACGGCGATTCCATCAGGCTTCTGCACACGTACGCCCTAGGTGAATCTTATCGACTGTACTCGAAAACATCCTGTTTAGCAGGGCCTTTTAAGGTGAGAAATGCTTCCGCTTTTACTGAATGGTAGTTTCACGATTGTCTAGCTCAACTTACTTGCTTGAGTTTTCCTCCGAGTCGGTAGTGATATACATTTGATCCTGCATCTGGGTATTAGATTAACGAACGCGCTGCTTCCGCTTAATTTTGGCCCGATGAAATAATGACCATTAGGTTCAAATTGCCGTAATATTACCACTATCATAAAGCCGAGCATTTTTGTAATGATTGCATCGATGGTGTGGTGCATCTTTCTCTTCTACGGGAGTGCCGATAGTGACTGAAAATACTGCTGTACTCAAAAAGTAAATGCGATGGAATGAAAGTGATTACCGTGAAAACATTTCCTGGCATTCTCGGGCGTTGAAAGAGGAGGAGGCACGAAACAGCTAACGTTGATTGCACAATTCATTGCATTTTACCTCATTGATTCCTACATTTACTCTCTATTTAACAAATTGCACCACCTCTCAATATTTCGCAGAAATATTTTATACTTTCCAAAAAGTTTTGTTTATTTTCATTAAACTATCGATTACCTGGGATACGAAAGTTGAAGCAGTGTTGCGTGAGAAATTCATTTTTCATAATTACCGAGGGGTGACTCGATATATTGGTAACTGGCGGCAAATGAATTGGACACTTTTTCTTCGGATTATTTCATTGAGTTTCTGGTCGTGTCGTTGACTGGACGGTCGACTTGTCATAGTGGGGAGCGCATTTGGGAACGCAGCCACCAACAAAAAGCTGAATTCAGCTTTTTGCTGGTGGCTGCGTTTTTAAATGCGCACTCTATTTTGACAAGTCGTCTGTACAGTGTCAACTTTAACAACTCGTCAGCAGTGTCAATTTTGACAAGCGGTCTCATCAGCCTTGAGTTTCATGGCTATCATATATCCTGCTTTATTTATAAGCAGATTCTCAGCATTTGGAAAGTGTCGAGAGAATTATGCGATTAGAACCTCTGCTCTTACCTAAATTCATCACACATGAAATGACTAATAATAGCATATGAAACTTGCTTTTAAACCACTTGGAAAAGCATCTTTTACTATACAGTACCTAAAACTAGACCTAAACAATGTTTGTTCGCATCTGATTTTGGATACAAATTTGTAGCAAAATTTAGCACCAAGAATTAACAATTGTTAGCTGCAGCTGCGTTTGACGAAGAAATCGGTTGCAATTCTCCTGACTTATTAGTCTAAGACTGATTAATTGCCTTATTAGTCGACCGATTTTTGTATGCCGATTGCGAGTAGCTAATAGTTTTGAATAGCAGATGTTCTGTATCCACATTTCGAGTTGAGTGCCACTGTTGAATTGGACTACAGTTGCCTGTGCGGATCCGTACCGAAATCAGTTTAGTTTTTCAACTGAAAAACAATATTTTTATTTGACGTTCAATTTTAGTTCAGAGCAGAAGTGAACGCCTACCGCGATCAAAAAATTGAATCTAAAGCACGATTTGTCAAATTTGACAAGACTGATGATTTGTCAAAATTGACATTGGACGGAGGACTTGTCAAAGTGGGGTGCGCATTTGGGGACGCAGCCACCAACAAAAAGCTGAATAAACAAAACGGGATGGATGGAACTTATTCCGCAAACGGTAGGCTACCAGTTGTTCAAGAGCCAGCTTGAACCAATGATGACAGGGGACAGGTACACCAACCAAGACAATAGTTATTGGACAGAACTTCCAGTAGATTCATATGCCGACGAACGTCACAAAATCCTCATAGGGATGAATAATTGATCATTGGGACACATACTAGATAGTAGGGAAAGTTCAAAGACAAACCCTAACTGGGCAACGATGGAGTGCATATTGGCCGTACAGCGATACAAGAAACCTCAATAATTCCGACTTATCACAACGAAAATACTGCAAGTACTCGCACTCGGAATCATCGCTCCGTTTTTCGTATGTTTGAAAACTCTGTTGCAAGAAATTTGGCATTACGGCATTCAATAAGAAGGTAAGAAAAACGACAAAACTTCACGAAGTGTCGAATCTAACTTCATGTGTACTGCCTGTTTCGAACGAGTCTAGATTCGACGATGCTTCCGTTCCAACTTCACTGCTATCCACAAATCTATCTAACTGGACACATCCGCCCGATCGGTCGTCGAGTTCACTGGTCCTTTCCCGTAAACATGATGCTTTACCACTCGAATTCTAGAGACTCGATTCGTAGCTTGAATTCCGAAAATCGCCGTTTTGCACTCTTCATCGCATCTCGGGTATGCGAGATTTTGGACACCACAGTGGTGGAATCGTTCAGGCATAGCTCCGAGCTTCAAACGGTACAATGACCTGGATGGCTTCTGAATTCCAAGAAAAAACAAAACCGTCCACACTAGCCCCCAACATCTCCACCTCAAAGTCGATCGCGATTGGTATTCGTTGTTTCCCTACGAACTGTTGCCTGAGGTATCGGAACAAGTCCTTCATTCATTGATCTACCTAAAACCAATTAACGTATCTAATGGTGTTTGTGCTTGACCCCGAAGTTTATAGGCACATTTTGACAAAAGTTGGGGTTAGATCCTGACTAAGTTATGCTTCAAAATGACATAAGCAGTCCGTCACAAGAACCGGTTAACTTAACAACGTCAAACAGTCAAAAACCTTGTTTGGACAACCATGATGAGACAAATATGCAAGGGTTTTTATAGTAAGGTTTAAAAAAGCTTTAAAAGCCTGAACTGTAGTGTATTCGCACTGGGTGGGACTCACGACTCACGTTCATTCCTAACCAATAAAAACAATCCTTACTCTTTTTTCGATCTTCTTCCTCGCGGAACAACAATGTCAAACCATAACTATTTTTGACATTTTTTTTTCTCTTTGTGATTACTGTTTAGACATATCAAAATCAAGTCTAACGACGGTACCCCGATGATACTAAAATATTGCGAGGAATTTAATAAGCAATATCGCACTTAATGAGTTTGTTAGACCTGACGGAACCACATTCGGTCGTAACTGACATTTCAGAAGTCTGCTCAGATAAACTTAGGATTGTGGTTCTCAGTCTATAGCAAGCAAGTGACATTGCTGACGGCAACATTCTTCCGAAGGAGTACCGTGCATAGGGACCTGCCGACTAAGTTGAGATCAATGGTGTAGTCACCGATTCGAGTTTGTCGTGTATGGAACACGGGGTTACCTGTTACCAAAACCCTTTAGTCCAGCCAGTAAAGATTATGAGAAGCATTCAGGATCAGTTACACAGCAGACGTAATTACACTTCGACGAGGATCGTCTGCCTGTGCACCTGTTCGTAGCGCGAGTCATGAATTTCACTAAATGTTAGTAATACGGGAAACACGGACACCAATTGTAACAATAAGACCCGCTTTGGCAAGTGCGGAAGGATTTAGCAATTGGACTGTTCGAAACTATCTCTACTGTGAACAGAGCTTACATGAGCTCTAAACATGCTCCACATACAAACAACGCAAGAGAACGTCGTCATAAAGGAGACTCAAAGCAATCCTTTGCAGAAATGCTAACGTCCATCACCAAGAAAATCTTATATGCGCTGTTGGATCAGGGCTAGGAAGGGTGTTACTCTGGCGAGGGGATATTTTACTGTGCCTTTTACTGTTTCGCGAGGAAGAAACACTATAAAAGGTATTAAACAAACTTAATTTTCATTGATTTCTGTGTTAATTCAAGATTTCACAAAAACGACTCCACTCCCTGTCGGGCGGCCTTACGGCAGTTGATCGGAGCTTTGGCCGCCGCACTGATTAGTTGCTTTTCGGAATTCAGCACTAAATTGTTCGAAAAGCTCTGTTTATTTGTTTATTTGTTTATTTGTTTATTTGTTTATTTGTTTATTTGTTTATTTGTTTATTTGTTTATTTGTTTATTTGTTTATTTGTTTATTTGTTTATATGTTTATTTGTTTATTTGTTTATTTGTTTATTTGCTTATTTGTTTATTTGTGCGAGTTATTGCGTAGAGCTCGAACGCGAGCTTGAAGATCCAGGCGTCCGAGGATTGTAGAGCAATCCGTCCTCCGAGACGAACAGGGCTCGAGAGCAACCCCTCCGGATGCTTAGAGTATCGAGCTGTATTTACTGACAACGGTTTTCGTAGCTCGATCCTCGATCCCCAGCTTAAGGTTCGCTATGTCGTCTTTGTGGACGACTGGGATTTTCAAACGCTTACATTGACCGCTTCGCGTGATGTTCCGAGGCCACATCCGGCCAGAACACGACATCATCTTTCGTGTGATGTTTCTTATTTATTCCGGTAAGCAGCTCGTGTTGTACACTTTCCCGCTGACCGCAAGTTGCAAGAAGTCAAGGAGACAAGCGTTGACATCCCCTTCTCTCAGATTGTTATCCATAAGAGGACCTTCGTTGGGAATTTTGTTTGGAAAATGTACTTTACGTCGCTGTTCATGTCTTTTCTATAGGGCGTGAATTACTCGGTTCTATGCCAGTTATTGCCATCGACCGTCAGGTAGGTCTCGTCGTCGATAACAGCAACCACATAGCGCTTCACAGGGAAGACATTCTTGACGAGCTCCGTTCGCCGGTTGCGCTTCTGACGAGGCCGGCCTCGACTTTCGTTTCCTCATGACGACGTCCATGTTGACCAAATACTTTTTGACCGTCTGGCTGGTAGCATTGACGAGACAATCGGCTTCTTATTTTTCCTTCGGCATTCTTCTTTTCGCACATTTTTTTGAACAGTCATGCCATTATCGTATCCGTCAATCGGACACCAAGTAAAGCCGCTTGCAGCCCGGACTTCAGGACGGACTGGAATTTCAATGGCGCTACTCTCGTTTTTACTCCTACCAACTAACTCCCAATCGTGAGCCCCTCGCGAAATCAAAGATAGACGACCGCCGCGATACCGCTCTCACTCGCATCCACAATTGTGCGCAGTTCCACCTCTCCCTTTTCGGTCTTTTACTTTCGGTAACATCTCGTTACTTACACAGATCGTACCTTCCGAGAAACGACCAGCCACGTCAACCATTTCTCGAACTATAGGAGCATTCCAACCCACTGATGTTCTCCACCTTTTCTTGTAGAAGAACCTTCAAAAACATCAACAGGTGCCTAATCAAGCCCAATGGATCGCACACCATCATCAATGGACGGAGAACTTCGCGTTTGGTAGGCCGCGACCGCCGGAGAGCAGATATTCACCACAACGGGAAGATATCTTGAAAGTGAATCGGTCTGTCGCCGTATTCCACCCCATTCCGAGCACTTTTTTGTAGTAGCTTCGTCATCGATGTTTAGGTTCTTCTCTTCAAGCGTTGTCTGTTTCAAGTTTGCCATGACTGAAGCGGAGTTTGATATCCAGTTTCGAATTTCAAACCCAGTTTGCTCGAGAATCTTTTTGTCTTTCTGTGCGAGCTTCACTGCGTTTTCCTCCGTTTCAATGTCTCAACATCGTAAATACCGGGCCTCGACTCTTTTCTTGAAGTTCTTCCGAAGACATCTTTCTCACGTAACCCTTCTTGACATGTTCTTGGATCTTATGCTCAATAGCCTCGGCTAGTAGTGGATCATTGCTCAAACGGTTTTCGAGACATTTCCATCGGTTGAAAGCCATCGCTTCACTGTCCGAAAGTCGACTGTGGTCATGTCTTCAGAGCAGGCTGGAGCCAACAATGACATAGTCTGTTGATCGTCCTGAGAGAGAAGGAGCTTGTTTGGTTTGATGACTCCCATGCTATCCAGCGTGAAGTAAGATTTCATCGCTTTGTGATGATCATTATCAGTCTCCAGCCTACACTCACATCTTCTCACACAGTGAAAGCTTTCGTATTCGTCGGCGTCTCCGTTACCCGTAGAATTGCAATAAATCGTCAACCACAAGCGGGCATTGCCGGCGATCGGTTCGTTTCACGACTTTTGATTCCGTGCGCGAGATGGACGTAGTCCAGCCCAATTAGTCTTCGACTGATATCGCGGTAACCTTCGAGTGGTGGACCACCCAGGATAGGCATACTTCTCCTGCAAACTGGAAACCAGCAACGTCTGCGGTCGTGTCTACAACGAAGAGACAGTACCTATAAGGGCTACTAGTATCCGTTTTATATATCAATGGTATTGATTCAATAAGCTACGATATACACAACCTTAACACATAATGATTCACAAAAGAACTAAAGGGCGAACACGAAATTATTGCGACACCGAAAATGTCATCCCAATTTTCTTATAATGTTTAAAATCAAACCAAAATTTTAGGGTAGTTTTATACATATATTTACTTCAAAATCAAAAGAAAAGTTAATCGATGGAGCCTTGAGTGTAAAATTGAACGCATTTTCGCTTGATGCCCTCCATCAAAGTCTTTACAGTGTCATCCGGTACCAGTTTCTCAGTTTTTTTCCATTTTCTTAACATGTCCTTCTCGTCTTTGACTGTCTTCTTGCTCTTCCGAAGTTCCCGCTTCATCATTGCCCAGTCGTGCTCCACCGGGCGCAGCTCCGGACAGTTTGGCGGATTCATGTCCTTTGGGACAAAATGGACAGAATTGGCCTCATACCACTCCAGGACACTTTTAGAATAGTAGCATGATGCCAAATCTGGCCAAAATAGCGGAGCTTCGTCGTGCTGCTGCAAGAACGGCAAAAGGCGCTTCTCGAGGCACTCAGATTTGTAGATCTCGCCATTTACTGTGCCCTTTGTCACGAAAGGCTCACTCCTCAGTCCGCAAGAGCAGATGGCTTGCCAAATGAGATATTTGGAGACGAACTTCGACATTTTCTTCTTCTTAAATTTGTCGTCCACATAGAACTTGCTCTTGCCGGTGAAAAACGCCAACCCCGGAATTTGCTGAAAATCGGCTTTTATATACCTTTCGTCGTCCATCACACAGAAGCCATATTTTGTCAGCATCTTCTCGTAGAGCTTCCGTGCCCGAGTTTAAACCGTCAATTGTTGCCGCTCATCGCGGTTTGGGATGTTCTGTACCTTGTATGTATGTAGTCCAGCTCCAGTCCAGCTACTTTGCATTCTGGACGTAGCTCTTTTTAGCCAAATCACGGCTCGAGACGTTGGGATTTGCTTTAATCATCCGCTTCACCTTTCCCTCCGTCTTTTTGTTCTCCGGTCCCGGTTTTCTTCCAGCTCCTTTGCCGTGGTCCAACGTCAACCGCTCCTGGAACCGCTTCAACACTCTGGAGACGGTTGAATGGTGAATGTTCAACATTTTTCCCAACTGCCGGTGCGACAGGTCAGGAAATTACAGGTGTTTGGAAAGAATTTGTTCTCTCGACTCGCGGTGGTTCACCTCCATTTTCGTTAAAATTTAAAAACACGACTTCGAGTTTGACAGCATGTAAACAATACACATCAATGAGAAAGTGTGCAAAATTTGGTTGATTTTTACCCAATGGTAAAAAAGTTATGCACTGTTGAATGTGTCGCAATAATTTCGTGTTCGACCTTTATTCACGAAATATTTGCATATACATGCATTCCTACTGAAGAACTTTCTGGTTGAATAGGGGGACGTGCCTCCCCTGAAGCCGCCAGTGCACTCACCGAGACTTGGCTCAACGATAGAACTGCTTCAAACCAGTAATCGGTTCCGGTTATGAAGTACTAAGATGCCACCGATGTCCTCCCAACATATGTAAAATATCAGGTGGAGGTGTATTATTAGCAGTGCGTGTTGGCCTTAAAATTCTTGAGTTACCTGATCGATCGCCATGTTCCAAGGATAATTAGTCGCCAAGCTGACAAACATCCGAGGTACAGAGGTTTGTCGGCTAAAAACAGCTATATGTGCGGCGCCTCGAACATTTAGCAAACACCGCGCTTTGTCAGTAAGAGATCATTACATCGGACTAGAGGGACAGGAAATTGTCAGAGATCAAGTTGGCGGGATGGATGGATTGATGATAACTGAAGCTTACTTGGATAGCAGTGGTGTCTCCATAGTGAACGGATTACCTATTGGTACATGACTGCTGACATAGACTTTGACGTAAGAATGTCAAGGGAAACAAAACCGTCACCGAACTTCGTTCAAGTCTGCTAGCTCTCTTTGTGAACAAACATCTCCAAGTAAAAGTCGAGAGGTTAACACAGGTTCTACGTCAGAGGAACTGTGGACAACCGAACGTCACCCGATGGTTCAAAATCAACGAGAATCCTACCCAGATAAAGTAGCTATCTTTTCTAAACTGACGAACGTATCTACCAATCTATTACAAGAACCAGTTAACTAGACTACGTCAAACAGCCTGAAAAAAGCGATCATCATCGTCTTAACATCCTAGTATCATTTGATGGGTTAAAAACACTCTGTACATTCGACAATAGTGATTCTGCTCTGTGGCAGACAGTGCCGTTTCGACGCATGGTCACACTTGGCTAAAACCAACGAACCGGACGCTCGACTCCACCGGAATCACCGGACTAGCCTCGGCACCTACTGGCCGGCCCGTTGAGTAGGCTAAGTACACCGCCAGGGACTAGATCGTGTAGATCGGGACGAAACGGGAAGCTAAATGGTTCACGAAAACAAGCGGCGATATCAGAATAAATCCATCGCCACAGGTTGGGAGGTAACTGGCTCATGAAACAGACAACGGTACCAAGAGAAATTCCGCCGCCGGGGAACTCTCAGTCGGAGTAGGGTGAGTTCACGCCGGGAACTATCCGAGTAGATAGTGATAAAGCTGGGAGCTAAATAACTCACAGTGCCAATACACTACTTTGCTGGGAACAGGTTAGATGTGTTCAATGACATACAGCCAAATTCCCAATTTACGCTGATAATCACATAGTTGCACTGATTATCTATAGTGTGTGTAGTGAAATTATGGCCTAATTTACGTCAAGAATCCGTTGCACGTTATTTTTTCAACTGTAAGAGCATATGGTATTGTCAATTATCAACTTTCGAGAAATCCGTTTGTTTGTCTTAACGATTTATCTGACGTCACCGAAAACTGTCAATTCGCGGAGTAGCAAGCCTCGTTTCTGTAAGCAATGGTTAGGTTGAAATGTTTTCCTATGATGCAGAATAAAAAGGTGGGAACATATTTTGTACTCATTTGGGGTTATCAATATTTTTCAATATAAATTGAAGGAGAAGGATGGAAACGAAAGCATTTTGTGTCAACATTTTTTGAGTTATGTCATGATGTGGATGTTTACGATTTGAGGACGAAATTGTCATACTATAATAAAATATCGACACCCCTACTATCTCATGGCTTTCGCAGCAGTGAATTCTAAAATAACTATCCAAATGTCAACATTTGAAATGGGTTACAACCTTAATATAGAAGCGGGAATGTGTGTGCGGAGGACGAAATGAAAACGTTCTGTTTGATGTTTACTTTACACGCATGTTACGCAGTTGTGTCTCATTTTCGCAAAGTTTGGGTTGTTTGGAAACTAGCATCACTCTTTCGTCATTGTCGCCTGATTTTTTTTGTTGTTGAAAATATTTTTTGACTGGTTGGAAGGCCCTATTTTTCTACCATCTTCATTTTTCTCGTAAAACACTAAACTAATATCAATTAGGTTCTTTACTGAATTCCATACCTGTACAGATTATTCGCGCTCATTCTGGTAATTCCGACACCATTACAATCACGACTTTCGGAAACACATGCTCATGCTTATAAACTGGACTCTTGAACTAACCACACAAAATTTTCCTTCATAACTTCCCTTCAATTGAGGAACAATAACTTTAAATTTATCACCCAGTCAGCAAGATATCCGGGGGTCAGTCCTCGTTAGCACTATGCCGACCGGCCGGCCAGTAGCGTTGTTCACCTCCAGCCAAACGACGACGCCGTCCATTTATTTACGATTATCAACTTTCACACCTCGTTGGGCAGCGCGTTGGCAGCGGAAGCGAACTATCTCCGAATCGGCCATATTTCTCCAGACTATATGTAGTAGCAGCCTCTTTCCGCTGCGCCCGAACTAAATGAGCATTACCCTGGCACCGCACCGTACGCTTCGTACGTAACCCGAATCTCGTACATCGTCCTAGTCGTTGTCGAAAGATCGGATTGGAACGAGTCCAGGAGTGGGCATAAAAAAAAAATCCGCAACCTAAACCCTGCACACAAGATCTGGCCTGCTTACCCAACCCGCCGATTACAGCAAACGACGCGGCGTAAGAAAGTCTTCGGTTGACGATGGGCCTCGGAAACGGGGACAAAAAATTCACCGTTCGACTCCACGGCATCCCATATTCGGTGAACTGTGACGAATGGATAAATTTACGATGCAAATACATTTGCTGATGCGAACTGCCGTCTCGGGACTGGCGACCGAAAGCTTTGCCGATGATGTGCTGGTGAAGATTTCCAAGCTCAGCCACTTTCCACTGTGGGTTTTTTCTTCTTTTCTTGGGGGGAATATTGCAATGAAATTTCGACATCGGTTTGGAATCGCAAAGGATCTGAGGTTAGCTTGCAGGTTTACATTTTAGCCTAATGTTATATTCATAGGAATAAAATTTGCAAATTGTGTCAGTTCAGCATAAAGTATGGTTTAGGAGTACCTTGAGTTAGTGTGACTAATATTGTTTCCAACATCATTGGCTTCACGATTTGTCATTTTCAGCGTCACTTGGGTGACGATGGTCGCCACTTCTTCTGAAGGGCAATGAAGAAATGACGTAGCTTCGAGGGAACAAGAGGGGAAAACTGATTAAGTGACGAATTAAGACGAGGGAGTGGATATGGTATTATCTGTGTGGGTCATTGGAGGTCATTCATAAATTATGACATGTCATATTGCACACTTCCCACCAACTTGGACTCCGCACTTTTAAAGTGCGAGTGATCAAACTGCTACTGAAAACTGCGGGCTGTCAAAACACATGTATTTCAAGTGATAGAGATGGTACTTTCATAGACAGACCAGTCCAGCTAACCAGTCTATGTGAAGAATTTAATAGAAGAATAGTAAGTGCGCAGTGCGATTAGAATCCAGTTTTAGTGCCACAAGCAATAAATTGACACTTTGTAACATACAGTCGTGATTCGCTGGTTGGGCCACAGCCTTGTCCAACTAACGAATTTGATTCGCTAGTTGGACCGACTGACAAATGTCAAAAACTCTTCAAAGGAGATGTTGGCAGTGTAAATGCATCTGTTCAAATCTCTAAATATTGTCAGATTGATTGTCAAAGTAAATTTGACACGAGATTTTGACGTTCAGATGCTTTTTAGTTGGACAATGGTCCAACTAACGTCCAACTAAAAAGCGGTCCAGTTAAACAGTGTCCATTGGTCCAGCGAATGACGACTGTATTAGGTTTGTTCCAGTACCAGGAGAAACTGTCTGTGTACTGTCTTCTTCTCTTTTTTCATCCCATTTACTATTTTCCATATCTAAAAAATAAACATTTTAAGCATTTCTGTGATTAGAAGCTGTCCTCATTCCCCCATACTTAAACAGAAACATAGCTTCCATTTGGAATTTAAAAAATCCAAAAGAAAATAAATCTATTTTCGGAAATACAAGAAGATGACTTTCAAAATCAAGCCACTACCACTTATATTGGAATTTCCGAAACTAATCAACCTTTCCTAAGGCAAGAAATCCTCCGGTAGAGCCGAGGAAAATGCCAGAATAATTCTGAAGGGATCCATACCAAAACCATCGCAACATCCTCCGGACAGAATTATTGCAAAAGTCGAACAAAACTCTGGCCAAAGTCGAACAAAATTGTACATTCCTGGCAGCATTCTTGCTGAAACCGAGCACTACCGGTTTGCTGCCAGAATTCTGATAAAAGCACACAAATTTTATTCAAAACCAATTTTGCTAAATGTGTAGAAAATCCTACTATTGTTTATTCTCCCGATCAAAATACTAGAATTCTTGACGTTCTTAATGAACTTGAAACAAGATGTCGCAGATTCAGGAATTGTTAAGCTTGGTGATTTACTTCATTGGCCAAAATGTTTTTCATTTATATTTCATTTATAACATCAATGATTTACCGATTACAAACTTCACACAACAAGAAAACCAAAACATTTTCAGGAAGGAAGAGAGCCGGTTGCTAAAAACAACGACTTCCAGCTAAATTTATAATAAGATTTATGTAACTTTGCTGACGGTTTTCAATCAGGGATAAATTTATTCTCTAATAATAGTTTTCTTTATCCACATTTTGGAATACGCTTTTTCTAAATGTTGGTCTAGCCGCATTGACGGCGTTCATAGCACACGTAACGAAACACGCTTTTCTCTTGAAACTTTTTCGTGTCGTTGTTCGTGGTAGTCGTATAGAGAAGGCATACTAGCGCCACCATCAAATCGGTGGTACACATATGAAACAAGTACTATCTGTCAAGTTGTCCCTGGGTTGGTTATCCTTCAGCAAACTTAACCTCAACCCCCAAGGTCCACGAAAAATTTAACCTCAACTGTCGCACTAACACACCCACGCATGAATTAGACTATATGAAATGGATGTAACACCAAGGCAATGTAGTATATACAAGTATGGCGAAGAGAGCACTTTGGTATTCGTTAGATGCATCTTACATGAGTGGTGTGAGTGATCACAGTATAAATCTACTTGCTTTCGTCATACCGTTCGTTCCGCTCCCATTGAATCGTGTGAACGCTATGACGTCGACCCGTTGTGCTTCCGGATTGTTTACAAAATTTTGGTTGCCAATACTAGCAAACCGTGGATTCTGCCACACCTATATATACCGCATTGACACCAAGAGACAGCAAGTGCGTGATGATTGTTTTGTTTTGACTTCTACCGCCCAAGGGGTCACAATGCCCGCAATTATAACAAGCGTGATAAATTAAAGCATTATTTTCTAGGAAATAAATTATATGTGAATAATATTTTGCAAAAATTTCGAACATGTTTTCGTCATTGTTGGCATTTTGAAAATATTGCTTTTTCTACAGACATACGCGAATTGAAAGGAATGATTCAATACCCCATACAGTGCAAAACCGCATACACCATTCGCATACCCCCCGTACTCGAACGCTTAATTCCAGACCCTGCATAAGTAGCCGCAAAAATCCAGCTTTGGAGTAAACTCACAATATTTAGGATGACCATACGTCCTGGTTTCCCAGGATATGTCCTGGTTTTGAACTGACTGTCCTGGTGTCCTGGGATGTCGAGGAAAACGCTTGAATTGTCCTAGTTTTTCTCCTCTAAGCCTAAAATATTTTTTTTCATTCAGTCTTCGCTTTACTGACTATGTTCCAGGTGATAGTTGTGGCCGACCGTAACCATAACTGCAACGTAGACTCTAAGGTAAACTAACTCTCAAGCAGAGTACGAGAAACAAAACCATAAATACTCTAGTCTACCAATATACCAACCGATGTCTCTTCTTGCCGGCAGATATCTGTGCAGTTTTCGTTAGCTGTCAAAAATTTCAAAAAGGGTGCTGTCGAAACTCTACTATAATTCTGCCGCACTGATCCACCTTTATTTCAGAAATATGCAATACATCAATAACTATTATGGAATAGCTTCATTGAACGCTGTCTCGAGTTGGTGATAATGGAACAACTTCAGCGACTAAGGTGCGTATCTAACATCATACTTGACAGAGACTGACTCGAGCTAATATTATTTACACTAACATATTTGCCGCTTTCGATGGAGTGAATTATGATATAACACTCGCTAAAATAGCGAAATTTAGAATTGATGGTCGTTTTTGCAGTTGTTTCTATCCTAGCCGACAGAAAGAGAGGTAATTATAGATTGCCAGGCATCTAAATTTACTTTTACGTCAGGAATAGCCCAGGAAAGCTACTTGGTGTCGTTGATATTTCTACATTACTTTAATAACGTGTATTTAGTGCTGAAGACTCGTTGCCGGTGGCATAATACCCAACGCGATGTATGCGTAGCAGTGTCAAAGATGTCCATTTCGACATAAAAACCGAAAACGACAGGACGTCATAACGTCCGGAACATTATGACACACAACGGGTGTGTCTTAACATCCGAAAACGGGCGTGCGTCATAATATCCCGGACTTTACGGCGCACTCTTATTTTCGGATTCTGTGACGCAACCGTATTAGGATTGTTATTTGAATACTTTAGGTATACCAAACACATTGAAACGCATTTAATTCCAAATTGTTGGCAGAATAATACTACATTTTTTTCCTTGTGAGCATAGTATTCCAGCATCCGAAACGCAGCAACCGCCAGAAGCAATTTTTCAACGCTGCTCCAGTTGCCATTCAGGTCTACGTTGGAATGGGAACCTCTCCGTGAATAGGTAAGCTCATGTGCACCACTCAATTGCAGCAAAATTGCGAAACTTCCCTCATCCTTCCGTTTGGCACTGATCCTGCAGAATTCACTCCTACACGTGCATCTCCCACACGCTGCTGCTGCTGCTGCCGTTGCATTAGAGGACAAGGTAATGACTTCAGACTTTATTATCCAGCTAATAAATTTCAATTACAAAAATTCAAGAATATTGCCATAGTATAAATGGACTCTGCGCTGCGAGACCGGTAGATTTATAGCGGTGAATAAATTTCTGCACTTCCAGTAAGCCATGTATGCATGTATATTTACGTGTACGTACTTCACCCAGCAGGCAGAACTCCTTATATTCCTCCCATATGTCACCGCCTGCTGCCGGTGGTTGGTTTTGGTACCCGTGCCATCATCACACGGAAAGCATGGCACTGAATCGATCTAATGACGTCATAATTTCCCACGTGCTGCCACACAGCCCAGGGAATCGTCCAAATGGTGTCGGATCCAGGAGAGAGAGAAAAAAAGGGCAATGAAATCTCACATTTTGTGTGGTGGTTTTATGTAAGATTGAGGGAAAAAGTGCTTGAAGACGTGTCGTTTGCGCGGAGTGGAATGGAGCATTCATCTGCAGCAATCGGGCCCCGGCACAAAAAAAAACAACTATATCTCGGTTTATTGTCCATAAAAACATACTTTGATTTATTTTCGTTGATTCGTGAGTTGAGCTAGGCTAGGATGCTTCCGGTCATGCAGACGGAGATCGCTGCAGATGAGCACAGGGAATGTACGATTCTGTGGCAGGAGCTGTTTGTCGTTTGGCTCATGATAATGGGCACTTTGCTGTTATATTTATTTGGATTTAGATATACACATATTCTACAGAGATTAAGCTGGCAATTATTTCAGATTTGAATAAATCATCGTACAAGTTCGCACAAAAAAAATACATTTCATGTACATGTATTTTTTCCAGATTCGTTAAAATGTTTAAAAATCGTGAAGCAAATCAGTGAAGGCTCACCATCGCAGTGCTCGAACACAACCAGAAAACTCTTCTGCTACTGAAACAAAATAGTTTAAAGGTAAGAATAAAAAGACAAGAATTCAAAACCTCAATTTGCGGACAAAGACAAGCGAGTTGTTTTGAAAAAAAAAAGGTGAATCGCCAATATTTATAGATTCGAGTAATTTTGATGTTTATCTATTTTAAATAATCTTAATCTAGCAAAAAACGCATTAAACTGTTCTTCTTTTGATTGGTGAAGATGTGAATTAGTTGAGTTTGGAGACCGTAACAGGTCGCATTAAACGAGTGCTCAAAATTGCTCAAACGGCGGAATCCATAGCACCTATCCTAATAACAGTTTATACAAACAGAAACAATATAGCAAAGAACCATTCCCGTAGCCAGAAACACGAGAATCGAAGATGAATGGATATCTGTGAAATTCAAGGGTCGCGAGACGCAGTTAGCGAAGTTGCGGCTATGTGGTGTGGTGCAACCAGCTGCTACGATACTTACCCCTGCTTCGACATCCATGGTCCGATGTACTGACAGTTGCACCGACGTCTAAAACTGCTAGTTTCACTGCTAGTCTCTCCAGGACTCCGGAGGTGGCCGGCACGAGAACCTTTCCGTCCTTACACTGGATTCCACGTACCACCCGACGTTTCGGCCAGTTTTAGTTCCTCAGCGACGTTTCGTCCACAATGACAACGATGTCTCCTTCAACTACTAGGTCTAGATATTCAACAAATCCAACGTCGTCAGAATCTGTCAGCGTAGACCAGCGACATCGTCCAGATGTCTTTTAGTGAATGGCTATTTTCGTCGAACGTAATCGAGAGCTAAGAACTGCCTGATGACCCGAGAAGAAAACGATTCGGGGTTTGTGCAGAGGACAGTTCGTCCTTTTGTGGCAATTCTATCAGCGGTCGAGAGTTAACGATTAATTCGACCTTATTTAGCATATTCTTCAGTAACTCATTGGTGGGTGTGCTTCAGGGCCTTTTCAACGATTTTATAAATTTGTTCATAAGCTTCGCCAAAGTGTGGAGATGCGGAAACATTGAACGACTATGGTGACGAGCTGTTTCATCATTTTAATTCTCGACTAGCGCTGGCAACAATTGGTTCTGTGCTCAATGACTATTTCTGCAGTGGGTCTTTTTTTTTGCAAAGAAGTTTCTGATGATGAGAATGTACGAGCTTGCTTTCAGGCTGTGAGCTACCTCTTGAAGTATTATTCGTACGACGAACAATACTTCAAGAGGTATGGTATGTCTCAGTTCTCCGGCCGATAATTACTAACATTGGCCCAAAGAAGACAGTGGAGACAGAAGGTTTTTAATCGTGTAGACGGAAGAACATATGATTCAGCCGACATTGCTTGACGGTTTGTGCAGAGTCGACAGCGACTTTGTAGACGATGGTACGCAGAACGGAGCTGAGGTACGTGGAATCTACAGCGAACTTCTAAGCACGTCAGGCAGTACCGCTGATGGATGCTCGCGATGATGAGATCTGTTTCGGCCGAAATATCGGACACTTAAAACATTCCTCTGCAAATTCGCAGGCATCTATATGACCCTTCATTCGCAGCAGCTCAACTTTCTTCCAACACGGGACTTGGATTATACAGAAAACTACTCTTCGGCAGCACTGTTTTCCACGGCACACGGTTCGGTTGCTGCAGCAAACTCAGCATCTTGTACTTGCTTCAGAATAAACAGCTTTGTCTACCCTGCCAGTTTCCTGAGGAAACTCCAGGACACTTTTCAACGAACGCTACGGGACGCATCAGCTTTTTTCACTTCGAGACATCTTTCCACCGAAATAGAGGACGCTGTACAGATACCGAAGGAGCAAATGTGGACAAATTTCTTCCGTGGTTTGACCGAATCTCGAAGTTGCGACAGACCATTGCTCTCTCGAAGTCCACAAAAATTTCCAGACCATGCAACCATCGGTTTTCAGGTGACGCATCGGGAAGCTTCTGCCACTTCGTGGCGTCATCCACTACGTCTATCTTTGACGGAGTTCTGTTCCACTCGATCGGTATCGCCATCTCCAGTAATTCAATGACTTAAACTGCTACGAATTGGCTATATTTTCGGTGTTCGGAGCTAATCCAGCAGAAAGCTTGTGTGTCTCGCTGACCTCGTTCACTAAATAGGCTCCATAATCATAATCACCGCTTAAGTCCAAGTCTTGGAATCGACATGAAATTCAATGGGGCTATCCGTGTCTTAGCGTCGCAAATTCCACTTCGCCATTCTGCTCAAACTGCAGATACGCAAACGCAACAAATTCGTTCTCCAACACATCCACCAACAACACCAGAAGTTACAACATATTCTGCTCCCGTACGCCAGTCTTTATTCGATAACACCCCGGCGCCCGGACTTTTTTCATATATAAGAAAAACCAGGTTTTCCATTTCTCGAACTGCACGGACGGAATCTGGTCGTTCCAGTTGATGTCACTTCGCCGGATCTCCCGAAGTGCTATTTTAAGGAACATGAGGAAGCATGCCAACAATCCGAAGGGTTCGTAAATGGTCAGAGAATTCAAGACCCACCTTGTTGTTGGTATTTTAATAGTCCATCGGCGTAGTGAACGTAGCGAACAATCTTTATAAGTTTCACAACATCTTCCAACATATCCGTTGACACCATGTCGACGACATAATATTCTTTAATAAGCGCCTCAGTTGCCCTTGGGAACTGTTACTGAAACCGTCGCACATTGTGGTTCTTCACAATCTGCGCACAAATTGGCGAATAGTTAGACCCGAATGTCATCAACTCCATTGCATAGACTTCTAGACTACGAGCACGCTCGTAATCACGCCACAGGAACTTTTGACATTGCTGATTGTTCCTGGACGAGGACGCGGTCGAGGTGGAGGATGAGGTTAGGGATAAGATCGTGGATGAGGTCGGACAAAGTCAGTACGACACCGAGAACAGGGACGATGACGAGATCAAAGACGAGGGCGGTAACAAAAACGAGAACGTCGACGATAACGAGGCAGAGGATATGGTTGGGAACGTGGTCGAGAACGTGGTCGAGGACGAGGTTGATGATGAGGTCGAGGACGTGGTCAAAGACAAGGTCGAGAATGAGGACAAGATCAATAATGAGGCTGAGGATGCGGTCGAGGACGAGGTCGAGGTTGAGGACGACGTGGAGGATGTTATCGAGGGCCAGGTAAATGAAAAGGTCGAGGAGGAGGTCGCGGAGGAGGTTGATGACGAGGTTGTGGATGTGGTCTAGACCGTGGTCTAGAAAGTGGTCGACGGCGAGGTCGAGGATGACATCGAGGACCAGGTCGGTGGAGAGATTTAGGACGAGTCGAGGTCGATGACGAAGTTCAGGTGGAGGTTTATGAGGAAGTCGTGGACGTAGTCGATGACTAGGGTCGAAGATGTAGTCCCTCGATGCGCTCAGTGGGTGGTTGAAGGGGAATTTTGCTGACTACTACAAATATACATCCAGGGCTTACTCCATACTCACCCCGGTACTCATTCACTTTAGGAACTATTTGAAAACGGGCCATCGAAAACCTTGAAATTTCCTTCGTCTAAAGTACACAAAGATGAGGGCAGATGACTCCTTCAGAGTCCAGAAGTCGAATCAAAATTATGGAATGACTGTACGGTCAATGTATTCCTTGTGAAAATCAACGGTTCTACACTATTTGAAAACAAATTTTATAGTTTGTTTTCTCCCATCCTCAACAACCACTTTAACCTATATAACTTCAAGTTTTAAGGTTTACTTGCGCTTTCATAGTAATGGTTGGTACCGGTTGGTCAACGGCATTCCTGACGAAGATGGTCGCTAGTTTGAATGAAGATAGCTGCCGCTTTAGATGAGACTTCCGTGCCCAGTTCTTTGTGATGGTCGAATTGTAGCCAATTTTGGAATGGCTTGGGTTTTGTGGCTGTAACTGTACCCAAAATGGCGCTGAACCTGGTATAGTGTCTGCCTATGGGGCTTACTGACCGCGTCGAACTGAGATCACTCTAGTCGGAAAAAGGTTGAAAATATAATGGCGTAGAAATGGGGCCGCTCTAGGCAGAGAAACGGTTGAAAACGTAATGACGACGAACCTCTCGTTACGTCGATCCCCGTATCTCTACCGCCGGAACACTAGAGTGTGCTTCGTTCACAGCGTGGCTCGTGGTGCGACTAATCCTTCCTGCAGAATAGATTGCCTTCGAACGAAGACAGAAACCAAGAAAAGCCCGCTGACTCGTTTTAATCTGACTTATTCGTGCTTTTCCGAGATATACTTTCTTGCTTGTAACACGTACTATTAACACCTTTAATTTACTTGACACACTTTTAACTTTTACTTCTATACAATTTCTACTAATGTACTAACGTTCTAGAGAAAACCGCACGCGCTTCTTACTTCTTCGGGTGTTGAAGGACGAACGAAAGTTCTTGGCAGTCTCTGAGCCTAGCTAACCTCATTTTTGCGATATCATCCCAACTGACATTTATGCTCACACCGTTGTGATGAGACAGGTGAGCACCTGCAACCCTTCTGCGTGAATGACCCACCCGTCTCAGATGACAACCTAAACTTGAAAGACCATCACTCACACAGTGTGATGTTGTAAGCAGAGTAGGAGTTAGGGATTGGGAACGGAAATGAGAGTCTAGCGGCACTTACTAATTTGACAAAGTCAACAAATAACTATCGTAACCGGTGGTTACAATGAGGAGGTCTAGGACGAGGTTGATAGCGAGGTCAAGGACGTGTTCGATGTCAAGGTCGAAGTCGATGACGAGGTCAAGAACGAGGTCTACGACGAGGTTGATGGCGAGATCGAGGACGTGATCGAAACCGTGGTCGAGACCGTGGTTGAGAACGTTGTCGTGGACAAGGTAGAGGATGATATCGAGGACGAAGTCAAAGACAAGATCGAGATTGAGGACAAGATCGATTATAAGGCTGAGGATGCGGTCGAGGACAAGGTCAAAGTCGAGGTCGATGACGAGGGAGAAGACGAGGTCGCGGACGTGGTTGACGACGAGGATGAGGTCGAGGATGTATCGAGGATGATATCGAGAGCCAGGTCGATGATGAGGTCGAGAACGAAGTTGATGACAAGATCGAGGACGTGGTGGAGACCGTGGTCACAAAAGTGGTCGAGGATGAGGTCGAAGACCAGGTCGATGATAAGCTTCAGGACCAATCGAGGTCGATGACGAGGTTCAGGAGTAAGTTGATAGCGACGTCAAGGTCGAGGTCGATGATGAGGTTGAGGATGAGGTCTAGGACGAGATTGATAGTTAGGTCGAGGACGAGTTCGAGGACAAGTTCGAGGACGATGTCAAAGACCAGGTAGAGGATGAGGATAAGATCGATAATGAGGCCGAGGGTGCGGACGAGGTCGATGACGAGGTCGAAGATGTGGTTGAGAAGGTAGTCAAGGACGAAATCGAAGATTTGGTGGAAGATGATATTGAGGACTAGGCCAATGATGAAGTCAATGAAGAGGTCGAGGATGAGGTCGAAACGAGGAAAATGTCGCGGTCGAAGACGTGGTCGGTGATGCGGTCGCGGACGTGGTTGAGGACGAGGATGAGGTCGAGGTTGTATCGAGGGCTGGGTCGATGACGAGGTCGAGTACGAAGTTGATGACAAGATCGAGGACGTGGTCGAGACCGTGGTTACAAAAGTAGTCGAGGATGACGTCGATGATGATATCGAAGACCAGGGCGATGGTAAGCTTGAGGACGAGTCGAGGCCGATGAAGAGGTTGGGGAGGAAGTTGATGGCGAGGTTGAGGTCCAGGCCGATGATGAGGTCGAGGATGAAGTCTAGGACAAGGTTGATGGTTAGGACGAGGACGTGGTCGAGGACGAGTTCGAGGACGATGTCAGGTAGAGGAAGAGGATAAGATCGATAATGAGGCTGAAGATACGGTCGAGGTCGAAGATGTGGTCGAGAACATGGTCGAGGACGAGGTCGAGGATAATATCGGCCAATGATGAGATCGATGAAGAGGTCGCGGATGAAATCGACACGAGAAAGAGGACGAAAACAATGCCGAGGTCGAAGACGTGATCGGTGATGAGGTCGGGGACGAGGTCGAGAACGTGGACGAGGTCGATTACGAGGTCAAGGACAAGTTCGAGGGCGAGGTCAAAGACAAGGTCGAGGATGAAAACAAGATCAACGACGAGGCTGAAGATACGGTCGAGGACGAGGTTGAGGGCGACGTCAAGGACGAGGTCGGTGATAAGATGGAGGACGTGGTCGGGGACCAATTCGAAGACGAGGTCGATGCTGAGGATACGGTTGAAGACGAGGTCGATGTCGAGAACGCGGTCCAAGACGTGGTCGAGGGTGAGGTCGAGGATGAGGTCGAGAATGATTTCGAGGACCAGGTCGATGATAAGGTGGAGGATGAGGTCGAGATCGAAGTTGATGACATGGTCGAGAACGTAGGAGAGACCATAATCGAGAACGAGATCGATGATGATTTAGAGGACTAGGCCGATGATGAGATCGAAGCGAGGTAGAGCACGAAGTCGAAAATGTGGCAGAGGATGGAATTCCGCATGCAGCAAAAACGGTCTAGGACATGGTTGAGGACGAGTTCGGGGATGAGGCCGAGGATGATATTGAGGACAAAGTTGACGATAAGGTCGTGGACGAGTTCGAGTACAAGAACGAGGACGAGGCCGAAGACGAGGACAAGTGCTTAAGTGGTTCTGGAGTTACAAGGATGTGACCCGTAATAGTCAAAGCGGCGCTGGATCTTCGAATGGGCAGCCTAACGGGAAAATGTTGATGTTGGGTGAAGGAACCCCAGGACTCTCGGTCAGGAGATCTTCAAATAAATCGGCACCAGCCGAAGTATCGGACGGAAAATCCATCTGTGTGGAGGTGACCGTTGTGAAGCAAAATCTAGTGACGCACTGTACACACGGAAACTGTTCGATGGAGCTCTTGCGAATAGCAGAGGATGTCTTTTCGCGGACCTTTGCCAAATTGGATTTCAGATAAGTTTCCGGACAATAATTTTCAGTTGTTTTTTCGCTGATGAACTCATCCAAAAGCTTATGAGCTGGCAAGGAATTCGTAGCTACGGTATAAAAAGCAATTTCAATCATCACTCTTATTTTTAGTCGGTTTCACTACAGTTCATAAAACAAGGTATCTACAAACACATTCAAATAAAAAATCGACAAATTACTGTACCTCAGGAAACGATATGCTCAAAATGAGGGCCCGGGCGAGAATGAAAAGAAACACAACTATCAGCGCATAGAAAGCATTCCTAGCTACTACCATCCCCGAACACAGTTTTGCCTTGCCTTAGCCTTGCAGTTTCACCCCCCCTCCCCTCCCTTCCTTCAAGGGGACGACATTGTGCATACAGCAGCTCAAGTATAGAGCAGATACTGGCCAAAAAGTTTCATGCATTATTAAGCTTTCGCGTTCCGGAGCTTTCGGCTGGCTGCACTCGTGCGCCGCCGTTCCACCATATATTTTATCACGGCTGATCTAGATTGCTCGCCCCGGGGAGTTTTAAAGCAACGGTTTTGTTTGTTGGACTATTGTCAAAACTTTCCGGTTCACCAATGATGGCATGCTTTCGCGATTGGGGCGAGGCGAGGCGAGGCTTTTTGTCTTTTCAGGTTTTGTCGCATAATTGCGGGCTGTGGCTAATGGTAGAACGAAACAGATAATATCATAATTTTGACTGGTAAGTTCTTTGGATGGCGAACAAAGTTGTTTGCTAAAAATTTCGCTCTCCGTCTGTCGCGAATGTGTCGCAAAGGTGTGATACAATTGAACCTTGGGGTAAGAAATTTTTATCGATACTTTCACCAATCACCTGAAATTGATATCGTTTCGACATCCGGAGAAGGTGCTGCTATCAATATTGTATTTGGTGCTATCATCATCGTCACTTTCCGTGTCGAGAAAGCGCGTGTCGTACGACGGGATCTGTCTGTCTAGGGCTGCCAAAAATTTCGTCAAATTAAGTGGGAATTGGAAACAAATAATTGTTTCCCCTGAATTTAACGGTACTACTATTAATTATCATCTAAAGTTCCAAAATTTAAATCGACTTGTTCGAACCAAAAAATGAAATGCTGGCATCACTGTCTGCCACCTTTTCCTTCGACGCTATTCACTGTTCAAGGCTGCTTGGAGGTGATCCACCAACCAAAAAAAAAACAGTGCAGTATCGCTTGATTTTATAGCACCCAATAAAATCAAATAAAGAAGATATGCGCGATACCGTTCTTCTCTCATTGTCACCGAACTGAGCCGAATCGCAGGAGGAGGTCTTCCGGCCAAATGCTTCTTCTTCTGCTTCTTTCGGGGGCCCATTTTGATAATATGAATGAAGTGGTGGTACATTTATGTTGTAGCTTTTGTACGTGTGTTTGTAGCTGTCGGCAGAAGCGTAAGTAGCGCGAGTTAAGGGGGACAAAACGACAAACGAATTCCGCATGCGACAAAAACGAAACCTGCTCCCGCTGCGGCTGCTGCTGCCGGTGAAGATCATAATAATGTGGTGAAAGGTGGAGGTTTTGAAATGCAAGAAATACCCCCCGCACGCGGCTCTGCGGCGAGAGGTGGGCGAAGAGGAAACATCCCCGACAAGCAAACGTAACAATTGAAATATATGTGTTGTACACGGGGATATTGTTATACTGCAGCGTAAATGGCTTATTTGTGGGGAATTTGCGTGCCGTGATGACGGTGTGGTACTTCCAGTGAGGTTATGTTTGAGAGAGATACAGAAATGGGGTTGTTATGACATTAAATTGTAAAAGTAATGACTGTAAGTGTCGAAATAACAATAGAATGTGTTTTGCATGGGGATATTTTATCAGCAATTGTTTATTATTTCGTTTAGGTACTGGAACAGACATATGTGAAATCTTGTGTGGGGAGGTTTGCGTCTGAAACTTTGCGAAATGTTCTGGCAAACAAAATAAGCAAAGTTGAAAATACCTGTTATAAGAAGCTTCACATTAACTGAGAGTTTTATGGCAGTGTATCGCAAACATAGGATAACCAAAAATTATTCGTGCTCAAAACTTTATTTATTTATGAATTTTTGGTGCTTTTCCCACAATCCCACAATACAATTTCAATTACATATAAACGACTGTACAGATGACGTCTACGAATTAAATCGTGGTACAATTGTGCATAGTACTTTTGACGTGATGACTTAATCACCTAGTCTCTTACCTCTAGCTAATGATACTTATGGTATACTTCCCAGTAAAGTTCACTCGGAAATGAGCCGGAATTCCGGCTGGTTCCAGTTAGCATCTCGGCTCCATTGACACAACCGATTCTAGTTAGAATCGGTTGTGTCACTGGAGACGGAATTTTAGCTGGAGCCAGCCTGAATTCCAAGTCATTTCCAGCTGAACTTTACTGTCACAGTCCTGCGTCATCCTCATTGTACAGAAGCCGCCCATAGAGGTAAGTCTTGCTCTTGTGTCTCTCGTGCCGATTGATATCTTCTGAAGTTATGCGACACCACAGTACTATGTACACACTACAGATATAAAACATGTATTAAAAATTGGCAACAAGAAAAACGTCATCAAGATAGATCTAGGTACATTTTTGGTTCAGTGTATTCTTACTGATTAGTTGTTTACATCGTTCACTCCAGCTATTTTTAATTTTTGACGAGATTTGTGAAGTTTTATTGTTGCTTATATATTAATCGACTAAGAATTTTGTCTTTCCGTTGTTATTGTAGAGTGAAAAAGTGTCACAGACCTCACAGTTTGATTTTGCGTGGTGAAAAAACCAGCGAAGAACGCAATCGCAATTCTGTACACGCTCATTCAAAACTACTCAAAATTTGAGTTCAGAGCACTCAATTTCAAAAGTAATAGCAATATGTCAAAAAAATGAGTTTTAATTTGAGTAGAACTAACTCATCCCTGGAGTAATCATTAAATGTTCAAACTTCTGAGTGAAAAAACTACTTACTCTCAAAAAAGTGTGTGGAATCAGGCGTCGACTTAAACTAAAAAAAAGTTTGCAATTTAAGACACTGATTGTTCATAAAACTAGAAGGTAAGTTTGATTGAGTTTCGCTTGTTTTCAAATCTAACTCTCAGTTATGTTTTTTCAGTTTCTGCAGTTTCCACAAGATGCCGATCGTCATGAAGTAGATGCAGAAAAGACCCTCAGATTAAATTCCCGGACATCGTAAACGCCTGGACAACGGACTGGAGGACCAGGTAAATTACATTTGAAATACCAATTCATATTTTTGCAGCTTTATTAAAAATGCGGAATGATTATTTTCCGAATTTGCCTTATGAGTAAAATGTACTCAAATTTGACATTTCTGTCCCAAGCTCAAAACTGAATAAACTAGGAAAACTCAATTTTTAACTACGTGCACTTTTTATGAAATTGAGTTACTGGCAACTCAAATTTGAGTTGTTATCAATGAGCGTGTAACTTAACCACCAAAACTTTCCACCGAACGCAGCGCCATCTATATTTCATTGTTCGCATTCTCAGATCGGCACGCATTATGGCAAGTGCATGTGATCACTGCACGACAACTGTCAAATCGGACGACGACTTTACGACAGAACAAGTCTGCCAAACTCGCTTGCATTGCGAAACCACCAGTTTAAGCACTACCACTACCACAATAGATCTAAATACTGGTCGCAGTGGTTCGTCTCTAACAACAAAAAGATCTACCACGACTACAAACAGCAAAGCGTCGCCTTTTTACACACCAGCAAAACGTCGAGCGTCATCAGAAATCAAAGCCCCAGTCGTTCTGGAAGTATGTGAACGAGCAGCGAAAAGAATCCGGTTTACCAATTTGTATGTTGAGTTTTGGACACTGTTATCCGACAAATTTTCAGGCGTTTTGTCAAACGAGCTCCTTCTAATGCTGCCGCGAATTAAACTCCTGTAGGTCGAACTATCAACCGAATTTGCGTTGATAATGCTGCCATTCTAGCAATCAATTCCATACTAAAGTAATCTAGTTCCCCGGGCCCAGATGGCGCTCCCCAGATTTTTTTTTTGAAGAAGTACATTAGCGGGCTTCCTGAACCACTTCGGCGGGTCTTCGTAATATCACTCACTGCTGGAACATTGCCTTCCTGCTGGAAAGCAGCGCACATGTTTCCAGTTCATAAGAAAGGAAACAAATCGACAATTATCGGGGAATCTCGTGAGGTGCTGTATCAAAACTATTCGAGCTGGTTGTTGGATGGATGGATCTATCTGCGCCCTTCGACAAAATCAACCATGATATCGCAATAGCGAAGCTGGACAAACTCGGTATTTATGGACAACTTCTGCACTGGTTTCGTTCCCAACTCGATGAAAAGCAACTCCAAATCAGCATTAAGGACTTTCTATCTGCACTATTCTTCGCTACATCCGGCATCCCACAAGGCAGCCATCTCGGTCCAGTAATATTCATCTTTCACTTTAATGACGTCAATATCGCATTATACCCCTTCCTCCGCCGACAACAGGAAATTTTTTTGGACACATACGGGTTACAACCGGTGCCAAGCTTCGTCAGAGGGAACTAGACAGCTTTAGTACGTGGTGTGACCTAAACAGACAGATTTAATGCCGAGTAAATGCTCAATCGTTACGTTCACGCGGAAGCACCATCCGACTCAGTTAAACTACCATTTCTTCGACTCGAGCATTCTAAGACACTCTCACATCAAGGATCTCGGAGTCATCAAGAATTTGGCACTAACGCTCAAACCACATACTTGATACATGGTAGATAAGCCATCAAGGCAGCTTGGGTTCATCTTCCGAATAGCGAAAAACTTCAGGGACGTCTGCTGTCTTAAATCGCTTTATTGCGCGTTAGTCCGCTGAACATTAGAATATTGTTCTGTTGTTTGGAATCCGTACTACCCAAGTAACCATAAGCATTAAGCCATTGCACTATATTGGCTATACATTTGCACTAATGTTCCATTGAATCTCCATTACAGCATTAACAATGCAGTAAAACTCTATATTAGCATCAAAAATGCATAACTGCACAGCCGACATATAGCATTACATGCTTCAAGGATCTTTAAAGCATGTAAGCTTTACAAGTGCATTTAATGCCATTATAGAGCAAATAAAAAGCCGATATAATGCTATTGTAATGCTGTGGGTTTATTTGTTATGCAACTCTTCTTGAAGATTATATTCGGCATATTTCATTTCAATCGAACATATGCAATATAGTCCTGGGAGCAAACGCAGCGCACTTACCGTGAAGGACGAGGTAAGGTACCTCAGTTGGAGACTTACTAAAGGTAATTTTCGTAAAATTGTCATATCATGTCAGAACGAAAACCCACTAAGGATATTCATTAACAATGCTTTAGAAGAGAGACAATTACGGTTTTAAACAGAACATTTTATTTTAATTTTTTTCCTTTTTGCTCATCATACCGAAAGGAAATATAAGAAATGGTTTTAAAACCATGGCGGACAACGACAGCCAGCTGAAGCCTTTTAATAGCATTAGTAATGCTAATATAAGGCTTTAAAATTTGACATTTGTGCGCTGGTGCTATATAATAGCATTATTACTGCAGAAACGAGTTGTCAATCACTGCACAGTAATAGCACTATATTTCGCCTTTTCTCGCATAATACCAGCATTATATAAGTATTTAGGGCTTCACAGCTCTATGAGACTGCATTATATGTGGATCTAAAGCAGATATTAGGCTACGTTATAATGCTTATTGGTTACTTGGGTATCAAAACGGGATTGACAGAATCGAGGCTGTCCAACGCCGGTTCATACTCTTCGCCGTTCGACATCTCCGGTGGCGAAACAGGTTCCAACTGCCGAGCTATGAAAACCGTTGCCAGATAATACATCTCGAAACCCTATTCGTCTCAGAGTTACTCTCTACCAGAGTGGATTGCTCTACAATTTTAGAACGCCTGAATATTCATGGCTGCATTCTAACACTACTTACTACCTCCTTTCTGCGACGGCCTTTTAGGATAACCAACGCCACAGCGCTATGACCGGACTTCAGCGAGTTTTCAATAGAGTTGCCACAGGATTCGACTTCCACTGGACTAGAAATATGATTAAAAATAAGTTTTGTGTCTATCCTTAAGTGTAACTAGGCTAAGAACCACCATTGGGGCCAAGGGGTCTGTTGGTATTAATACAGCAAATAAAGATAGCGTAACACGTTTTATACCATAGTGTGAACATAACACACAATGATACCGGACTGTTTCTCTTCCTCTCTGATAAAAAAAAACGAGCTGTCCTACTGGAGCTATAGAGCTAGGGTCTCGGAAGTGCTCCCTGTCAGAATCATTCAATATCATTCTGAATGTGATACTCATTGTATGGTTGAGATATGTGCTGGCGTAAGTACTTCACGATAGCATGTATCATGGCAGGGGGCTCCAGCGTTTGTACGTTAACGTGTTTAGTCGCGTGTGTGTTTGTATGTCGCGTGTGCTAACGTGTACGTAGCTTCGCATACATAAATTTGATTTTATAACCGTGTGTCCATTCGCATATTCGCGTGTGTTCTTGTATGATCGCACGCAAACTGTGGAATTGATACTTAATTTTCGGTGTATGGTTCAGATGCTATAAGAGAGTGAGCTCTTCCATATCACTATTAGCACCCGTTGCCATGGAACGTGTTGTCTAGTAGATATGAGCGTCTTTTTTATTGGTCCAACTGAAGGCATAGATCTAGGCTGCTAGGGACATCCGGACGTAACCGATTCATGATCATGCGAACACGGACGTTTGTAGGTTCATTCTTGAGACCGCGGCTGTAAATTTATAAGTGCTAAATCATTCATTTAGTCAGGGGGGGGGGCGGTGTTTTCAGGTTTGCGACATCGCGGGCGTAGATGTGCGTAGATGATCGCGAAAGACTTGAGCGTTTGTATGTTAACGCGACACTTGTACCAGCGTGTACACATCTTTGCGTGCATGAATTTATCACCTTGTGGTCATTCGCATATTCGCGTGTATTCTTGAAAGATCGCGCGCGGACCTTGAATGTGATATTTAATTTTAGTGTATGGTATAGATCCTAGAAGAGTGTCGTTTTCCCCACATAACTAGAGTTCCCGGTCATGTCGCCGTGAAACGTATTGTCTAGTGAATAAGAGCATCATTTTTTTTTTGATTGGTTCAACTGTAGGCATGGACGAAGGATGCTAAGAGAGAAGGAAGAGATATCCGGGCGTGACCGATGTATTATCGAGCGAACATTGGCGTTTGTAGGTTCAGACCGCATTTATAAGTTTATTAGTGCTGAAATATTCACTTAATCATTGGGGGTTTTTCAGGTTTGCTAGACCGCGGTCTTTGGCGTGCGTGGATGATCGCGAAGGTCTTAAGCGTTTGTATGTTAATCTGCTGAATGCTAGAAGAGAGTGAGATTCTCCATATCATTAGAATTCCCGGTCATATCGCCATTGAACGTGTCATTTAGTGTATATGAGTGTCATTTCTTCGATTGATACAACTAAAGACATTGACCTACGCTAATAGGGTCGAGCGTGTGGAATTTTCGGACGTTTGTAGCTTTATCGATTCTAAAACGTTCGCTTAATTACCATGGTGTTTTAATGTTGGCGAAATCGTGGACGTAAGAATGTGTGTATGATTGCAATTACATATTCGCCTTTGTGAGCAGGTTTGTGTTATCGCGAAGGCCACGAGAGTTAGTACGTTTGCAATGGGAGAGAATGTGAGTGTACAAGGCCATTAATTATGTTAGTTTGTATCCAATTTAAGATATACTGATAAAGGGAAAAATAACACCCCGAATAAAGAAAAAGGGTGCTAGAAGATTAATTAGAAGTGTATAAATTGGCCCACATTATTTTTAGTATACAAGAGTAGTGGAAAAGCAAGCTAATAGAAGTACGACAAAAACAGACTAATGAAGCAGAAGAAAACAACACATGTAACATGCAATCAAACTACTTCAACTCGTCTAAATGCCAGCAAATGATTTTTATTTGGCATTAACGACAATTGCAGAAGTGTTAGAATTTTATCATGCTATTCTGACCGCAAATGGATGATTCACATGCGTCGATAAAATAATCGTACCTTAATTTGTCTAGTCCGATCTTTCCGAAGGAATGGAGTAGAATTCACGAAGTGAACGCCGGAAAAAGTGACCAATTACAAATCCTAGGAAGGTTTACCCACTATTCTATAGTATCCACAAGTTCTGCAATCATTCCCTCACCCAACTGTCACAAATACTCAGACGAACATACACACAGATGGACATACGACTAGCACATAACAATTTTACCCTAGTTCTAAAAACTACAATTATCACAAAACGACCACTAATAGGCTTCTATTTTTATATTTCTTTAATTAGCCTGCGTACGATGACCGACAAATCGACACACAATGACCCCCACTGCGAGCCATGGCCACCAACATGGTCATTAAACTGTAGAACAATGTCTGCCAACACGGCCCGCCAGTCGGCCACGCCTGCGCACACAGGCTAGTTTGGGCTGGTGCAGAGTATGAAAAAACACAAAACATGGAAAAGGCCCATAAGCCCTCTCGGTTTCCTCGATGCAACACTATTGAGGTATAATGCAATATTCTACATCCATATATGACGAAGCATTTTTTGAGTGATTTTTAACACCCCCCTCCCCCATCGTATCATTTCGTCATAAACCTCTAAATACACTCGCTGGTAATTACGTAGCTTCATGGTAACCCTCTCCCCCCTTGTGAAAGTAAAAAATAAAAAAAAATAAAAAACGATGTTAGTTTGAGATTGTCGTGGCATTAGGTCAACTCCTATTCCCCTTTAAAAAAGCTACGTAACATGATTGACCCCCTACCCCCTGTAACCCCTCCACAATATAATGCTACGTCATTTATGGATGGACCCTAACCATCTTAAAGCAATTGTCTGCCAGAAGTTCTTTAAAACTGACACACAAAATATACAACCTAGGGGAGGGGAGAAACCTTCCATTATTTCCGCGACGATAATATGAAATAATTTTGAGCGGCCCAAAATAAGTATTAACTGTTGTAAATACATTAGGTTCTATGACGAACATACTAGCAATTGAACGCACGGGTGCTTTATCAGTACTCTAATTACGAAAAGAAAGCAGGTTTATCACGAATAGATAAGAAGAGAGATAAGAATTTATTTACTAATTTAGTACAAAAAGTTTGGAAATTGAAACGATGCAGGAAATTGAAAAGAGAGTCCTGTTTTGTCACTTCTTACAATATTGGAGCAGAAGGATTAATTCTTGGCTTCTTCCGTCGAACGCCACACAGCCTCTAAGCTTGGTCTGATAAAAGATAATAGTGATATCAACCTCCTAGTGAACACCAGCCCTGAGACTCCGCCAAGGGCTCTAGAAAAGTCGCTTAAGTATTAACAGCAATAAAGCTTTTTTCGCATGTCGTCTGCTCATTTAAGTTTAATAATATTCTATGATGTATAGTTCCATATTATTGAGGCAATCAAAGGATGTGTAAGGGCCATCACATGCAACAGTTTGTATTGAAATATGACATGTGATACACCTGAATTTATCCACTTTGTACAATTCATTGAACCATGCCTCGCAAGTCCCGAGCAATTTTCTCGCCTTTACAATGTTTATGTTTTCCATCGGCAACTCAAATGGCAGTGCCATTTCATTACGCCCTCTAGTTTGCAATCAAATTTAGATCCTCGGAACTGTTCGCAACATGCATCCATACAATCCCGAACGTAAGCCTGCCCGGCTCATCGTATCGTTTCCGCGCGCGTTTCCAGCTAAAATCAACTTTCCGGACTCCATATCTCTCTCTCCTACCCCCTGTGCTTAGTGGCAGTTGGAAATAGTGGCACTCTCAGAAGCAACCATCCTTGCTGTGCGAACTGATTGCCAAACGACACGCAATATAGTATCCATTTCCTAGCCAGTTCGTTCGCTGGCGCACTCGCAAGGATGCAACCCGTTCTTCGGAACTTTTTATGCTCTAGGATGTATAAATTTTAGAATCGTATAAATCTAATAAAATGTTCTCTGGTAGAAAGAAGGGGAAAAAAGGGAACTAAGACGGCACTAGCTCAGAAGGCAAAATGGCACAAATGTTAACTTTTGTCGACGCGCTTTCGGCATTTCATTCGACGGGGCAGGAGATATGGTGAACAGGGAAGTTTTCTGTCGAGGAAGTTACATATACGTACAGTAATAGCAATAGTTATGGTATAGTTTAAAGAGAACCGAAAGATAAATGGACCGGCGAGGAAGCCCACATGGTGCATGTGTGAATTCGAGTGCAATCCGCACTTGAACAGAAGTTGGCCATATTTTCGGGGGAGTTGCGGAGTTAAAACGGATCATGTCTACTTTAAAACAAAAGTTTGAATGGGATGTACGATATTGAATTTTAGGTTAGGTTTTTTTTATAACCTCGTCTTGACGGTTTTCCAGGGTAATCTTTAAGACTTTTGTTTTAGACAGCCGGACTTTGTTTCTTCAAAAAAGCACGGTGAATTTATTTAAATTAGTTATGGAATTTGCGTCTCGATTTCGTCTCATCAGAATCAGACACTAACTTAGTGATCGAACTAAGCTAGCGCCGGAAGTGTTTATTGTCTTTTCTTGGGAGACATCACGCATGGCCAGGGGTTTGCTTAGAAACACAAATAATGTATTCGTTTTTGGGAGCTAACGTCAATCCGGCGCTAGCTTAGTCCTGTCACTAAGTTAGTGTCGGATTCTGATGAGACGAAGTCGAAACGCAACATAACTAATTTAGTTTTAGGTTTTGTGCTCTTTACGCGTAAAGATGGTTTTAAACAATTTTCTTCTTAATGGAGAAAGATAGTTTTTATCTAAATTTGATTTAATGCTAGCTCCAACTGCAGGTCATGACACCCAGGAAAATATCAATAATATACGCTTTATTTGTAAATTTAAAATTAAAATCACGCCGATCGAAATTCGTAGTTGAAATTGAATCAAATATATATATATATATATATTTTTAATAAAACCGATTGCACGTAGATCAACATGAATAACCCTGCAAACAAACCCATTTATTGATTGCAGTGATCTGGGACATATCCATGTCCCGAAATGAAACTGACTCTTCTACCTCAGAACTCGGTTCCTGTTGCAGTAACTGCGATGGCATAAAATCAATTCCACATAGGAAAATTAATATTGTTTATCTTTGATGTATACATGTGTGTGTGTGCGTGTATGTAGGAGTGACGGCACACGATCACCAAAGTTTGCATTTGCGGTGAAAGTATAATCAATATGCAATCAATTATAGAGAAATTGAACCAATAATAAATATTAGAAATATGTATATTCAATACCCGATAAACTGGACGGGGGAGCTTGCATGGGTTTTTGGCCTGCGGAACGTACGGTTATGATTGTCAATATTGTCCGTATTCGTTATTGAAATAAATGAACTCTGCCAAGCTGCTGTGCTGAGAAATAGGGCTATGAGTAAATCGCCTCTTTCTTGTATTGAAGAGACAACAATCAGAGTTGGAATAAATTTCTTTAACAAAATTGTAGACGGGTGTTTAAATTAAGAATATTTGAAAAAAATATCAAAAGTTTTCTTTTTAGTTTTCGGAAAACAATTTTTACCCGGTATGCAACGAGAACAGCAGAGGAAGTAACGCCAATCAGTTTAAAACTGTCACTGGCACACGTTACTTACTACATACTACCTTCCAAACGAAACGTGATTCCCGTATTTTTTCCTCCTCCACCAGCAACGGGCGGAAAGTGTTTCGGAAACGTGACATTTCCTGTTCAGATCTATCTCCGTTTCCGTGCTTAGCTTCGCGAAATGCTCCGTCTGCAAGCACCAATCGCCCGAGCGGGGTGAGGGGGGACGAACACAAATTTAACACATTTCGGGATTCTTTTGTGGGTTTCGGGATCGATAATTCGCACCCGCAGATCTCAGGGCGGGCGGGAGCGCGCTTTTGTGTATTTTTCGGAAGCTGGAAACGCTGATGCAGCAGAGCACTTTGGGCGCAATTGATCCGGAAGATGCTGGCAAATCGTTGCTAAGTGAGGACTAGGTACATACTAGGTTCTGTGTGTGCGGTGGGTTGCGCCAGCCGAGTGCTTCTGGTGCACCTTCGATTGATTGTTTTTTTTTGTGTTCAGCTGATTGTCTTAGGAAATTTTATTAAGCGATCTAGAGATGTGTAGGTTTTAAATTTTAAACAGATTAGTTTATATAGTAAGATTCTCATATTCCTAAAAACTACCTGCTGGCTTCGCAATACAGGTTAGCCAGAGTTTTTAATAGCATTTCTAGGCATTAAGAAAATGTCAGTACATAATTCAATCAATGTATTTTACAATTCCTATTTTTGCTCATACTTTGAATTACTTTCGACATTTAATTATACCATAACAACATTCTTCGTAGCAGGGGTTGATTCCGTTTGATCCTCAGAGAAAGAAAAACAACCCAAAGAATAATTTTTGTCGTGACTACGACTACGACTACGACCTTTCAATATAGGGGTTCACAATTTCGAAAGCATCCGGAGTGATAGATTTTGAACGTTAGTAACTTTAATTCTACTGTGCGGAATAACGCAATGTTTGCACTAAGCGTGCGGAAAAATGTACACCAATTTTGTATTTAATTTCGAATCATGTATGATTTCTGCAGTCCACAAGGGACACCACCGCTTTCGATAAAAATGCTAAAATATCCTTACTCCTGCGTAGAAGACAAAGGGTTAAATCATCGGGAAACTCTAATCTGGCTCATGCGACCCTATTCTACATGTTTCTAAGCTTTCATATTTTCATGTTTCTAAGCTTTCATATTTTCACATCCTTCCTTGAGTATTATGGCTCGTATTATTGAAAATACTTCACACCTTACAGTTCCTTGCTAATTGAATGTCGTTACAACATAGAAAAGTAATTTTGTCATTCCCTCCAATCGGATGCCAATTGCTGCTAAATCATATATCAGTCACATAAGTGTCTATCAATTGTTGTTTCCACTTTTATTCTCATTTATTATCCGCGCTCTATGGTTGCCAATTTATGTCCATGGAAGAATACACAATACGTGATGAAACAGCAATGCTAGAGAACAACTAAAATGTTGCGACTAGTTGCATCTTCAGGTAAGTCGAGATTAATGTTTCAACATCATCTTATCGACAACCGACTTGTCCATATACATCTTTCCTGTAGTATATTGGCACTGTGTGGGACTCACGACTCCCGTTTGTACCTAACCACTAAAAAATCCTTACTTTTCACGCCCTTCTTCCCCGCGAAACTACGTCAAGGTATTACTTTGTTGGGGTATCGTTGTGCTTTTGTCGCATTTCTTTCGGAGCCTCACTTGGTTCATGGAATGGCTCGACCTATGAGCTTTGATTTAACTCTCGATTCTTCTCTTACTTCTTGTCTCCATCTATTACGTCGCGATTAGCTCTCGTCCCCGTGAGCCGTTTGGGTGCTGATTCCTTGAGCCATTTAGCTCCTGTTTCCGTGAGTCATTCAGCTCCCGGCCCTATCACGATCTACTTGGATAGTGCCTAACGGTGAACTCTTCCTATTCCGATCGATAGTTCACTGACGGAGGAATTTTCCCCGACACCGATACCCGCTTCCTTGAGCCATTTAACTCCCAGCTTTATCGACATCAACTCAGATATTATCATACTCCGATTGAGAGTTCCCCGACAACGGAATTTCTTTCGTTACCGGTGTTTGTTTCGTGAGCCAATTAGTTCACCTTTTTGTCCCGATTCAATCGGGTAGTCAACGGCGGCGAATCTATCCTACCGTGAATTCCCCGGTGGTAGATTGTTCCCGATACCGATGTACGTTTCTGTAAGCCATTAAGCTCCCCGCTTTGTCTACTCGATCTAGTCCCCTGCGGTGGACCTAGCCTGCTCAACGGGCCAGCCAGTACGTGCTGAGGTCCATCCAGCGATTCTGGGTGGAGCGTGGCTTCCGTTTCACTGGCGCCCCAACGACCCAGTTCTAGCTATTCGACGCGGTCTACTCGGCGTAATCCCCGGCGGTGGATCTAGCTGCCTGGTAAGTGTCGAGGTCGGTCCGGCAAATCCGGTGAAGCCTGACGTCCGGTTCGCTGGCGCCCCGACGACCTGAACCCGGTACTACATCGCATAGTTTACACCGTCGGAGAGTTTCCCGGCGGCGAAATTTCTTCCGAAACCCGATTTGTGGTCCCACGGCGGCGTTCTAGCCAATGTACGCCACTTCTTCTGCAGTTTGGAAAGACGTTCGACGATATTGTCCTCTGTTATATCAGGCATACCCCTTCGGACTTCTTCGAACCTGGGGCATTCGAAGACCACGTGTTCCGGTGTTTCTTGCAAGTTCACACACTCGGGGGAAAGGAGTGACGAAGCGTGTACAAACCGATGTAGGTATTTCCGGAAGCATCCATGCCCGGACAAAAACTGCGTCAAATAGAAGTTTACCTCTCCATGTTTCCTATGTACCCAAGCAGATACATTTGGGATGAGTCGGTGAGTCCACCTTCCTTTCTCAGCGTTGTCCCACTCTTGCCGCCACTTAGCCAACGAGTCCGCTCGGACCAGTCTCCTTGCATTGCGTGCATTTCTCCGCTGGTAGCATTCCACGTCCTCAGCCAGAGTGATGCAGATGTGAATAATTCCGGCAATTACGCATACCGCCTCCGACGATATCGTTCTATACGCACTCGCGACACGAACAGCCATTAGGCGAAACGTGCTTGTCAACTTCGTCCGGTTCCGCTTTGAGTTCAGCGCAGCAGACCAGGTTGGTACGCCATACCTCAGTATTGAGGATGAGACACCCGCCAGGAGATGTCTCGTGCAGCCTCTTGCTCCTCCGTGATTCGGCATGATCCTTGCCAATGCGTTAGTTGTCCTCGCAGCCGTCTCACATACATAGTCGACATGGCTGTCGTAATTTAACCGATCGTCGACCACCACACACAGGTGCTTCAGCGCACGCATCGATGGGATGGATTGTCCTCCAACCCAGATCTCGACACGCCGGATTTTTTACGGTTGCTGACTAGCACTACCTCGGTCTTGTGGTAAGCCAACTGCAACTTGACGTCAGTCATCTCCACCTCCTCAAGAATCTCGCCGGTTATCGTCGTGACAACATCATCTGCAAAGCCGACTATCTCAACTCCCCTGGGCAGTTCCAGCGTTAACACTCCGTTGTACTTTATATTTCAGTGCGTTGGGCGGAGTATGAAGCCCTGATGTACTCCTGCTATGACCCTAATCGACCTCTGTCCCATGTTCGTTTCGTAGACCAGTACTCGGTTCTGGAGGTGACTTTTCAGAACCTCGCACCGATAGTCCGGTACCCGCGTTCTGTGCAGCGCTACGGCGTTGAACGCGTCTATCGTAACCGCGGCGCAGTAGCGATTACCCCTTCTCTTTTGCTTCAATGCTTTATCCGCGTGCGCGATGACTGTGCGGATGGCGTCCACCATCGATATCCCTTTCCGAGACCCAAACTACCTCTGCGATAGTCCGTTCTTACTCTTAGCGTAGGTCGTCAGCGTGTTGAGGATGACCCTTTCCAGCAGCTTACCGAGAGTATCCAGCTGGCATATAGGCCGATACGATGCTGGATCTCCTGGTAGTTTCCCTGGTTTTGGCAGCAACACCAACTTCTGGATCTTCCATCTATCCGGGAAATAACCATCGTCCAGGCATTTTTGTAGGACTATCCTGAACATGCCCGGAAACGCCAGGTTAGCAGTCTTCAGTGCCACGTTGGGGATACCATCCGGTCCGGGAGCTTTCTTCGCTTTCAGCCCTTTTGCCGCAATAACGAGGTCTTCGTTGGAAACTTTATTGTCACCTGCATTTCCGCCGTCTGCATCAACGTACAGTGTAGGCGGCCTTGCGGTTGGGTCGTGCTTCGGGAAAAAGCCCTCCACGATAATTTTCAGCTTGTCACATTTCGACTGGTGTCATTGGACCGCTGATCCTGGCCATAACGACACGGTAAGCATTGCACCAGGAGTTAGCGTCTACTTCTCTGCACAGCTCCTTGTAGCAGATGGATTTGATAAGCACTATCTCGCGTTTAAAAGCGGCCCTGGCCGCCAGGAATGTTACCTTACACTCTCCTCTAACTGCCTCATATCTTGCTCTCTTGAAGCGTCTTCTGGCTTTTAGCCAGGCAGCCCGGAAGATGCTTAGCCTTTCGTTCCACCAGTACGCCGGACGCCCCTCAGCTCAATTTTCCTCGACATTGTTACATCGCATGCCCTAACTACTGTGTCCGACAGCTCATCCGCACTCGGAATTGAAGTGACAAAAAGGTAAGCCAGGCCTCACTCTTGGCGTTACCGTACAATTTCGTCGACCATTTATGTAGTGGATCGCTTGGTGGTCACTATGCGTGTACTGCTCAGTAACTCGCCAATTCCTGTTATCCATCAGCGACTCACTGCAGAATGTTACGTCGATTATAGATTCCCGGCCGTCTTTACAGAATGTGCTAGCGGAACCTTCATTGTACAGCTTTACTTCCAGCTTTGCCAGTGCTTCTAATAGAATGTAACCTCTTGCGTTGGTCAGCCTGCTACCCCACTCCACGGCCCAATTCTCCTCCTATAACAACCGGCGTTCGCCCGGCTAACGAGTCGGTTAATACGTCCAACATACGGTTGTACTGCTCTGGTGTCCACCGTAGAGGAGCATAACAGCACGAATACGCCGTTGATCCTGACGATCACGAAACCTTCGTGTGAGCTATCCACCACCTCTTGAACCAGTTACCAGATACGGCTGTGCAATAATTGCAACTTCGCACTTCGTTTCTATTCTTGACTGCCACAACAGTTGCTGTGCAATGTCACAATGATTCAGATTAAGCTAGGTTATCTCCATCATCATCGGCCTGCCTTCGCCTTTTTGTAGTCTGGGCATAAGCCTCCTGTCACGTGATCTTTACCGCCCTCATTTGTGCAGAGCAAGAACTTCGGTTATTTCGTGCAGTCTCTAGCAATGTGTCCCTTCTCCCCACATTTTCTGCACAGATCAGATCTGTCCGGTCCTATACAGTTTCTTGCCTGATGACCGAAACCCAGGCACCTTCAGCACGCCTCTTGATTTGTTTAGTGGCTCTATGGATCAACCGTAATGAGACCACCGACCATCCGATTTTGATTTAAACTTGTTGAATGCGGTTGGCGATGAGCGTGTCACTGCTGTCTGTGTGCCACTGTACGCGTACCTCTACCTGATTGATATCAGCTCTTTCTCCCGGTTGTCTATTAGCGCGCTTCTCACTCCGTCTTCCATTGTGATCTAGTCCAGATTCTTGCACTCGACCACTGCTTCCTGAACTAAAGCTCTCACATTCGCTTCTCCTTTCTGAGTACGCCTGGTTTTTATAACGTTCTCCCCCAGCTCCTTCAACTTGGGACCCTCTCTCACCCTTTTGAGGATCGCAGCATACGTCACGCCGTCGTTTGCTTTGGCGACTAGAGCGTCTCCCCTATTCTTCTACTGGCGTGGCCGAAGGTCTTCTTTCTTCTTTTTCTCATGTTCTTTTTGTTTTTCCTCCTCTCTCCTACGGTTTCTACGGTTCGCCATTCACTCTGCGATTGTCGGCTGTTTCGCTGTCCTTCCCGACCTTCTTGGGCTTCTTCGGTTCCTCTTCCTCTCCTGGCGTTTCCCTTATTCTTTTCACAGAACGAGAATACCGATAACCCTTCGGCGTCTCATGGGCGCTATCTCTGTGATCTTCAGCGTCCTTTCGGCGTTTTCAGCTCGCTCTAGTAACACCATCTGTTCGCATTCAGCTGCTGCTACGGCGGATTTGATGCTAATCACTAGATCCTTAATCTTTCCGTGCAGGTTGCCCCTGCTATTCACGAATTCGTGAAAGAGTTCTTCGATTTTTTGCCTCAACTTCGTCACTTTAGGTAACCCAGACTACTGGTCTTCTTGGTTAATGCTTGGTTTCGGCGTGCGCACCTGAAATCCTAGCTTTCCTTGGCGCCCAGTTGGTTTGTCGCCGCTCGTACTCGGTGTGGCCTCTCTCGGCTGCTCTCGCTGCTGCTGCTGTTGCGAAAATGTCTGCGTGTGCGTATGTTTTCTACATGTATGTGACAAACAATTGCGCTTCGGTTATTCGGAGATGACCGAACCGATTTTATCAAACTTAGTCTCAAATGGAAGGTATAACGGGTCGAAGAGTTCGATCATGCATGCAATTTACTTATAAATTGGAAACAATATGTTTTCGACTAGATACAAAACCTCTTGAATTTATAGCTTCAGCTCACTGATGCCCCATCAAACCCACTTTGGACACCTTCGGCGGAACCGGAAGCTTAGAGAAAGTATTAACATCTACTTCTCAGAAATGTCTCATTCGATTTTCACAAATTTTGTCTCAAATGAAAGCTACAGCATTGATTGCTACCAAATTTCATTTTAATCGAAGAACTGGTTCCGGAGTTATGAGTAAAGCAAACCGATCAAACGTGCACCTTTATGCCTTCCTCCTATAGAAAGGTTATGCAATCACACTGAAAATCAACTTTTTACCGAGGCCCGGAAGGCTGAGTCTCTTATACCTTTCGACTCGCTTCATCGAGTTCGGCAAATGTCTGTGTGTACTTGTGGTAAGGTTTGAAAAGCTCAAAAAACCTGGCTTGTAGTGTGTTGGTATTGTGTGGGATGCACGACTCACTTTCATACCTAACCACTAAAAACATTCCTTACTCTTTTTTCGCCCTTTTTCTCCACAAAACTACATAAATGTATTACTTCGTAGGGGGGGGGGGTTCTTTATGCTTTCGTCTCAACCTTTTTTTGCTTACGAGCTTTCCGGAGCTATCTCGGAGCAATGTAATTCTCTTTAGGTCTCACCTCTGTGAGCCGTTTAGCTGCCATTTTTTCGAGCCATTTTGCTCTTGTTTCCGTGAGTCATTCAGCTCCTAGGTTTATCACGATCTACTTGGATAGTCTCCGGCGGTGAACACATCCTACTCCGACTGAGAATTCTCCGACGGAGGAATTTCTCCCGACACCGATACCCACTTTCTCGAGATATTTAGCTCCCAGCTTTATTGAAATCTACTCGGATATTATCCAGCGGTGAAACTACCCTACTCCGACTGAGAGTTCCCCGGTGGTGAAATTTATTTCGATACCGATGTCTGTTTCATGAACCAATTAGCTCACTGCCCTGCATGTATGTATGTATGTATCACACACTTATTACTCACTTATCGCAGAGACGACTGAGTCGATTATTACAAACTTAAGCTCAAATACAACGTTCCCATCAGCTACTATTGAATTTCTAATAGATCCGACTACTAGTTTCGGAATTGTATACTGCGAAAAATGAATATGGGCTTTTTTTCCTCCAAAATGCTGCCCACAACAGCTTAAATTTGTAGTTCTAGGTAACTAACAGCCACCATTATCGGTTGCAGAAGCCCCGGTGGAAATATTCAGAATAACAGTCAGATCGGTTTCTTGAAGATGGGTAAACTGATTTGACCAAACTTAGCCTTAAATAAAAAATTTTGCATCTTCGTGAACGGCTAATAAATTTCATTCCGATCCAACTTTCAGTTCCGGAGTTACGGGTTGTAGAGTGCGGTCACATTTACATTTACCATTCGACTCAGTTAGTCGAGATCAACAAATGTCTGTATGTGTGGGTATGTATTTTCTAAACTTACTCATTTTTCTCAGAGATGGCTGAGCCAAATTTCTCAAACTTAGTTTTCTATGAATTGTGTTCACGCTCCCATAATCTGCTATTGATTTTTTGTTTATCGGACTTCCGGTTCCGGAATTACGGGTTGAAGAGTTTGGTTATACAGCAAATTCCCATATAAACTGGTAACACCACGATGTCCAAATGGTGTAATACATATTAAAAAGGTTCCAACAGAACTTGGATTTGCAGGTCTAGTTCACTAATGATCATTCTAAGCAGCTTTGACCACATTGGCCACCTACGACGGTTCTTGATGCCCCATGGGAACTAACCAAGTTCCACAGTTAATGTCACACCTTTTTCTCAGCGAATTTTTGGCTCATTTTAACGAACTTGATTTTAAATGAAAGATACTCCCATGGACAGCCATTGAACTTCATAATTATCTGATATTTGGTTCCGGAGTTACAGGATGGTTACTACGGCCACATAAGAATTTCTAATATTAACCGGTACAATCGTACTACTTCAAATGTTAAAAATCCATCAAATTACTTCTCTTTGTAAGCCTGGATCACTGATGGCAAATCAAATATACCTTGAATACATTTTTTTCCGGTCATTCTTTCTCTGTCTATTTTCCATTGGACATATTCCTAAACCCCTTTTTTATGAGCAGCTGATGAAGAGGTGCCCACAATCAATTATCAGCTACAAAAAATTTTATGGGAATTTCTACACATTAATCATCTTATATATATTTTGCTATTAAGCAATATATTTCCATATAAATAAGGTTTACGGCGTAAGTACATTTAGTTAAACTTTCTTGATAACAAGGTTCATCTAGAATTATGAGGTGAGCAATGCGCATTGTAGATTGCTCTGAAGCAACATTTGCATATTCTTCAGAAATATTAAATATGCAAGGAAGCCACATGAATCCACCAATATTTCTGCTTTTCTTAAATGATATGCATCTAGTGCTGAAGGCTTTAGGATTGTCATTCGCGTGCTTCTTTTATTTACTGTCAACAAACGTGCTCAGTAAGCAATGGTTCGTTCTAAAATTTCCCAAGTTTTTTTGACAATCTGCTTTAACGCCACGAGTTACTGGAAAACTGGTCGAATGTTATTAAAGATCAAATGTAACAAAATTTATGTGCTTATCCTCTCGAAGAAATTACTAATTTCGCGAAAGCAATTTTTTAAATGGAATAGGTTTTATCATGGGATTCCTAAGTCCGATGAAAATTGCATGAGTACTTTGCATTTTCTTCAGTAATTATTCGAAGCATTTTTTCTCGCTTTATGCGGATCGTAAGAACCATGTTCTTAATTAAAATAAAATCGAACATTCCTATACTAAGGCACTGGATACGGCAACAAAAGAGCCCTCCCTGCCTTCAGAAGCGGGCAGCGGTCCCGGAAACCAGGAACTAGGAGAAAGACGAGATCCATATTTATGATGAGGAAATGCGTCGTCGTCGTCGTCTCTTGTCGGTACTGCCGTTGAAAGCATCTCTCATTCAAAGATCGCTGTTCTAATATTGGAATCAGCACGTAAACCGACAGAAAAATCTTCGATTTGCGAAGTGAGGTGCATCTTTCGACTCGTCGTCGCAACATGCTGCACCATGCTTCGTATGCAGCACTATCAAGAATCGGAAGCACGGTAGAAGGCATAGCTGAGTACCTACATCTTTTTGCCGGCGCACGTTGGAATGCACCGTTGCGTTGCATCGGGTAGAAGAGAGAAGAAAAAAAATCAAGTGAAAAATGCTTTTAACATCAATTCCACTTCCATATTCATTGCGGAAAGACAGACACGGGATTGGGGGTGTGGAAGCGCCTGTTTCATTGAATTTCCCTGTCCGATGGTACCTAGCTGTTCTTTCTTTCTTTCGAATGGGTTTCCCATTCCCCCCCAGCGCCAACACATCAGAAGGTTTGCTCTATTCTCGATGCTCATCGATTAGCGATAACCTAGGTGCGGGTGCGCTTATGTTTCGATGTGTGATTTGAAATGTAGAGGAAGCGGCTGCCCTATTTTCGTATGCGCGCCGGCAGTGCCACTGAATGTATCCAGCGTTGATGTATTGCGAGTAATTTGATAGTGCAACCGAAGCGAATCCTGGGAAAAGGATCTGCGTGTGTGTGATCCGCGCTACCGCGAACACTCGAGAATGGAAACATGTTGACTTTGCTGCTGCTGCTGCAGGAATGTTTACTCGAGTTGTGTTCTTTGGTTTGTGCGGGTAACTTCACGTCGTGCAGGGTCACGTGCATAACTTTCACGGATATGAGATTGAAGATACATAAATAAGAGCGATGCATAATGAGCTTTTCTGTTCTGATACATGGAACGTGCATTCCTCTCAGCATGCACTTTGCAATAACCAGCTGAAGCAAAAACTATTTTCACAGCTGTAGTGCTGGGAAAAAATGTTTTCAAATATGTAGTAATCAAATTTCAATCATCACTGATGCTTGTGATCACTTGCGATCTTTTATAAAATTCTCACTGAATGGGTACTACAATTTACCAACGGTAGCTCTAATAAATGGATGAAATTGTTAACTAAGAACAGGGTATCTGACATGTCTTTTCCGCAGCGAATGATACGCCTTGATTGCTCCTTAATAAGGTTCAACAAAATAGTTAAGGTAACTTGAATAAACCAAATGGGAATTTTTGATGAATGTTGGATGAAGAGATAAGTAGGAGCCCCTTCATTCAACACTGCGCCAAAGACTTCGCGTACAAACGGCATAACAGAGTCACTGTTTTAGCATGTAATGGAATCTCTAAGATCTGTTCTGAATGTTCCTTCGTTGCTCAAGTTCCTCCCATATGTACTTGATCGGATTAAGGTCCGGTGATTGTGATGGTCACGCTAAAACAGACACTTTTAGATTCGGAAACCTTGACTTGAGCCGTCTTTGGGTATGTTTGGGCTGGTTATATTGCTGCAAATCCACTCATCTTCCATATTTTTGCCTGCATATAGAAGCATTGTGATATCTAACAGATCCTAAAACCACAGAGAACAGACGTCCATCTTCAGCATTCAACTTGTGTAAAATCTCTTAACGGTTTGAATTCCAGCTCAAATGCACCAACCGATAGAGTCGGAATCGGTTGTTTTCTTTGAGCAAGATTCCATACTGAATCCATTCAGGATTTCGAACCGGTTCCGGAATGGATTTGACGGATAGGTTGGTGTGGCGGCGCTAGTGTTTATCGTATATTAATTCAAATGTTTACACACGTTTTTTAAATATTTTTGTTCGATCATTGATGTCTGTTCTCTGTGCTAAAACTGTTACTTGTTAGCAAAGAAATATTTTCAAAAAATATTTTATGGGCTTACCGCAAACCATGAACTTTTACCTCCATGTTTAACCATACAAATCTGGTATCTGGAGTCATATCGGTGCACTTGTGGCCTTTATTTTCGTCAGGTGCCACCTGACGCATATAGATTGAATTTATTTTCATCAGACCAAAGAACAGCAAATCTCGAACGGGCATTCCGGTTTTTGATATTATTCACTTCTTTGTTGACATTTGATTTTGCTTTACAGAGGCGACAACAAATAGTTCGGGAGCTCAGATTGTGCTGCAAGCATAGTGTAGCATATTGGGTGACGTCAGTTGCAGTTTTTTCATGAATCATCTTTCTAGTTTCCTTTCGACCGAGTTGGACCGGAAAAGAACCTATTATAAGTCATCCCTATCGTTATATGACAGTTGCCAAACTACTCAGGGATCACGATATTTTTTTCCCACAACATTTAGCCCGAAGGATGGCTTAACACACATAATTACTGCACTATTTCTTCATAACTAGTTGTTTTGAATAATAACAAAAGACAAATCGTTTTGAGAGAAAAAGCGAACTGAAACAAAATAACAAAATTTGATTAATTAACCCATTATTGCCCAACCTACTATATATAGTAGGTGCTAATAATAACTCCTATTACTCAATTAATAACGCAGAACAGGCATTATCAACGAGTTAATATTGTTCATATACTCTTGCAGAATGTGTTTAGAGAAGTTAGAGTTGTTAAATCGGTGTTTATGTTTTGTTTTTAATCAATTTTCCCTTAAGGGGTTACACATTTTTGTTAGGATGAAAAAAATCGAATTTTTGCAAATTAGATATTCTGAAACTACATACGCTGAGGAAAATTTTCTCAAAGTTTCATTACGATCGGAATACTACAACTTGAGTTACAGCTATTCATAGACCGCTACCCATTGACCACTCGTAGGCGGTGCGTAGTGTTTGATACGCTCGACCGTTGGCTCGCTGCACCGACAGTAAAACTCGATTATCTCGGAGTTGTATTTTGTTGAAAAGTTCATCCGCGGCGATCACGATATCTCAGGAACCGATTAACCGATCAATCTTAAATTTTCACTGGTTGTTCCTTATCATTTCAGCTGCTTTGAGTACAAAAATAATTTTACTGGGATGACCACATCATTTTTCTTCGATCGGAAAACACAATTTGTGATGCGCGTGAAAAATAAGTTGGGTAATAATGGGTTAAATTAATTAAATTAAAGGCATTTAATGCCTTGGTCCATTTTTGTTATCCGACCCTTATTTTGACAGTTGTGTAGTTCATCAGATACACGCTAAAATCGATTAACCAAATGTTTGATGATGGTACACCATGTCATTTGTAATCAGAGTTACGAATATTCAAAGCTATTGAATGAAAATTTATTAAAATCAGCCGCATTCATATTCAATACAGTCGTGATTCGTTGGTTGGGCCACAGCCTATGTCCGACTAACGAATTTAATTCGCTAGTTGGACCGATTGATAAATGTCAAACACTCTCCAAAGAAGACATTAGTAGTGTAAAGGATTGTTAGAGATTGTCAATTTGACATGAGATTTTGACGTTCAGATGCTTTTTAGTTGGACAATGGTCCAACTAATAGAGGTCCAACTAAAAAGCGGCCCAGTTAAAAAGTGTCCAACCAGCGAATCATGACTGTATGTAGTTACGCTATCGAAAACGTCAAACGAACCAGTTGCCCATTCATTATATGCAGGGTTCCATACGTCTCCGAATGTTGCACGAAGCGAACGTGCAAAAACGAATTAAACGCATCAAAGTAGGCCCTGGCACAATGTAAGCGATGATAAAAGCTCGCGTGTTTTTTGAGACGGGTCAATAAGCATGCTGTCGAAATTCACTTTGAGAGGAAATTCTAGACAAACCATTCTCGGCGAGTTACGGTTTGTCTGGAATTTCCGCTCAAAGTGAATTTTGACAGCATAATTATTGGCGGTTCTTAAACAACACGCAAGAAAGTGGCTTTACCAGCACTTGAAAACATTTACCCCGATATTACTGTACGATAATTGAATGAATAACACGGATTTTTGAATGAATATTTTTTTCCATTCTCACGAGTCAGGTTCATTTTCAGCCGTCAAAAGCTTCGAATATTTTTAACCCTGTTGACTGACCATATCACATGACGGCAGAATCTGTTGGTGAGTGAGGCAATATCAAGCACGTAAAGTGTATAGACGCTTTATATAACAGACTAGCGGAGAGAAAAACAGTAAAACTAGCAACCATGAATGTAAACTGGCATCACGAAAGCTCCCATAAGCTTTGCATGGGCTTCCTCTTGTACTTCCCCTCTCAAAACCCTCATGCTCGTTTGGTTGCACTTTTTGACACTTCGCTAGTCTCTGTATAAAGTGTCAGTAGTAAAGTGAAGTGCGCGCTATGACTAAATCTCCTGGCAACGCGGTCGTAATTTTTCTGTACAAGTGAACTGCATAGGGAAGACAACCATGAATAAGGAACTTGCGACCTTACCAGATAGCTCGGGTCTTCAAAAAATCTGAGATTCCGGAAAGTGTTAAACTTGCCACCACTCTCCCCCTGGCTGTATCGGAGACCCCTTCATCAGTCATTCCCTTCCGATTTGCGTAAACTCCGGGGATGTGATGGACCGGCAAACTCTTCTGATGAAGGTAGATGAAGTAGTCGGACAAGACGAACAACGCCTGCCATCGTACTTGTTTATACGTTCAGTACGAGATGTCCCTCAAGCTGACCCAACCCAAGGTTGGTCAGTGCCACCAAAGAAGCACGGGGATCGAGATATGTACTCCGTGTTACCTCTTAGTCCGTAATTGGGAAACCGCTACACTTCCGATGCCAACATTGGGTACAACATATTCCAGACTGTCGGACTCTGTATCTGAGCTTGATAGTCGTCGCACGAATTATCTCCCATCTGGTCAGGAGCACCGTAGTTTCGATGTATCTCACAGACGACGTCGAAACGAAACATGCTGTAGCAGCTCGAAACTACCTTCCTGGTGATGAGAGATTTTAATGCCAACGACACCTTGTAGGGATCCAACAGATGGGACCAACGTGTAAGTAAGGGTTTCCCCAGTACTTGGGTTCTTGTTTCACCTGCCCGGCAGACTCTAGGTGACAGGGCGGCGAATTTCGCGCTAAATCGTATTCAGAGTTGGCAGCACACTCTCATATTTTAATGAAACTTTCTGTACATGAAGACTTTGTCACAAAAAGCCGCTTTGCATACAAGCCGCTTGTTTTTCCAAAAATGATCTAGACAGTTTTTTGAAAAGGATCAAACTTTTTTTTACCAATTTTTTTTCAAATGGTTATAGTCTAAAAATGACAAATCCTACAAAAAAATGTTGCAAAAGCGATTTTCACAAAATAAGTCAAATTTTTGAATAAAAATATTGAAAAAATTCTTCATCAAATCCTACCGTCTTTGATTTGGATGAAGCTTTGTTCCAAAATAGGTAATTATGTTCCCTACCCACCGTTTAAAATTCAAGTTTGGCACTTTTAGGGAAAAAAAAGTTATTTGAAAAAAAAACTTTTCCTTGTCAAAACTGAATTTTTCGGTGTTTTTTTTATTCAGTGACCAGTCCCCACAAATAAAACTATCCTATCTTATCATACCCCAAAGATCGGAACCCGGAATCCCGAGGAGAGAACCCAGGCTCCAGATTCCATAGCCCAGAGTCCCAAGGAGAGAGACCAGAATCCAGAGACACGAGTCCTTAACCCAAAATGCTGAGGCGAGTCTAGAGTGCAAAATCCAAAGTTCAGTGTCGAGAATGCAGAATCCATAGCGCAGCGATCAGAACCCAGAGTTCCGAAGACAGAGCTCAGAGTCCAGAGCGCGGGGTTCAGATGCCAGAGCCAAGAGTTCAAAACCTAGAGTCCAGAGACCAGAAACCAGAGTCTAGAGTTCTTCCCAAAATACTGAGCCCAGAGTCATCAGCATACAATCTAGAGCCCAGAGTTCCTAACCCAAAATAGTGAGACCAGAGCCCAGACTCTAGAGCTCAGAGTCAAGAATCCAGAGTTCAGATTCAATAATCCAGAGTTTAGATCCATAGTCCAGCGACCAGAACCCAGAGCCCCGAGAAGAAAGTTCAGAGTCCGGAATCCAGAGGCCAGAGTGCAGAGTGCATATTCCAGAGTTTAGAGTCCAGAAGCAAAACCCAGAGCCCATAGCTTAGAGACCACAGTCTACAGTCCAGACTCCATAGCACAAAATCTCGAGGCAAGAGCTCAGAATCCAGAGTTAAGAATGCAGAGTCCAGAGTTCAGAGTGCAAAGAATAAGTCGAGAATCCTAGATACAGAGTCTAGAGCCCAGAGCCCTCAATCCAAATTGCAGTGGCCAGAGTCCAGAGCTGTGAGACCAGATTCCAGAGCCCGAAGTACTTAACCGAAAATACTGAGGCAAGAGTTCAGAGCACAGAGCCCAGAACTCAGGGGCCAGAATCCAGAGTCCATAACACAGAATCTCGAGGCGAGAGTCCAGAACCAAGCGTGAAGAGTGCAGCATCCAGAGTTAAAAGCACAGAATCTAGAGCTCAGAGTCCAGAAACGAGAATCCAGAGTCCAGAAACGAGAATCCTGAAACCAGAGTCCAGAAACCTGAGTCCTTAACCAAAAATACTGAGCTCAGTATCCCGAGTTCGGAACCCAGAGTCCAGAGCCTAGTGTCCAGAGCTCAGATCCCAGAATTCGGAGTCCAGAGTGCCGAGAAGAAAGTCTGCCGTCCAGAATCCAGAGACCCGAGTGCAGAGCCCAAAGTTCAGAGTCCATAGTCTAGAGTTTAGATTCCAGAGTGATGGATCAAGACCACAGATACCATAGCCCATGGTTCAGAGTCCAGAGTGCATAGTATAGAAATTCGAAGCCAGCGCCAAGAGTTCATCATCCAGCGATGAGAGTGAAGAGCCCAGAATCAAAAGTTCAGTGTCCATAGTCCAGAGACCAAACCCCAGAATCCAAAGTCCCTAGGGAAGAGGGAAAAGTCCAAAATCCAGGGTCCCGAGTGCAGATTTCAGAGCTCAGAGTCTAGAGTTCGGATTCCAGAGGCCAGAATCAAGACCCCAGCGACCATAGTTCAAAGTCCAGAGTCCGTAACACAGAATAGCACCAGCGTGAAGAGTGCAGAATCCAGAGTTCACAGTCTAGAATCTAGACTGACTGGATATTTTCGGAATGGTCTTGACGAGTGGGTGCCAGAAAGTTTTATCTGACGCCATGTTGAAATCCAAGATGGCGACTTCTGGACGTAAATTGTTACGATTACACTTCGGATTGTTTATCTTTGCACAGCACTTGATACTGGTTAACTTTGATTAATACAATTAATCCATAATGATAATTTTACTAGAACTGCTCTTGACAACTGTTGTTACTAGACTGCTTTAAGGCCTTATTTTTATAGTACTGTTATTTGGTAAAATGAGTATTGATGCAGGTGAGGTACAGGTAACCAGAGGGGAAATTTGATTTTGGGATGATTATGACTTTCATTGGTTAAGTTTTCGATAAAAATACACTGAAAAAAATTCAGTTTGGACAAGGAAAAGTTTTTTTTCGAATGGCCTTTTTCCTTGAAAGTGCCAAACTTGAATTTTTGACGGTAAGTAGGGAACATAATTACCCATCTTGGAACAAAATTTCATCCAAATCAAAGATATTTTTTTTGTAAATCGACTTTAAATTTGAAAAATCGATTTTTTCAGTGTAGGAGTCGATAAAGAATTCTTCCAAATTTTTTATTTAAAAATTTTGCTAATTTTGTTAAAATTAGCTGGTTTTAGAAAAATTCCAAATGGTGATCGACGATGACCGGCAGTGCGCAGTGTCATCCACATCCAAACGGTTTCAGCTCTAAATCGACAATGTCAGAGATGTTTTTTAGCTTCATTTTAAAAAATCCCAAACTTGAAGTAGCCCTTCTCGTCATTTCTCGCGTTTTTTTTTTTTGGAAAGGGCCAATAAGCATACTGTCAAAATTTACTTTAAGAGCGAATCCCGGACAAAACATTACCCCATACCTCCCGCGACAACCGATTAAGTGTGACTGACGGAATTTGTTGAAATCGGTCTATTTCAACCTATTAAATCGGTTACTTACTTGGTAGTTTAAAACTGGAACCAGATTTACACAGATTAAATCTGGTGATAAATATGCCGACGGATATTGTTTACCGACGAAACCCAACTTAGTCAGTTAACTAATCGGTCGACCTCGAAGCACCCGATTTAGTCGGTCGACTGGGAAATTTCACAACTGTCAAATTTTCTATGGAGTACTCACCAGCCCCCTGGCAACTCTATACCATCATATGGAGTTTGACAGCGACCACCATATAGGGGGCGTTATAGCTATAAAGCCTCAAACAAAGAATTATGTTCGGCACTATACACGATATTCAAGCATTCCACACGACGTTTCGTATCTTGTAGGATGATTTAAGGACATTATACATGCGAGCCACAACATAGCTCCTACGTCGTACACACCCCTCTCCCCTGCTTAACCATGTATCTGACATTGTCAAATATAAAAATACGTTTTTCAATACACTAACCTTGCAGGTGTACCACGAAACTGCTATTTGAGGAAGCTAGAACATTTTCCTATACAATCAACCCGAGTTTTTGACGGAATTCCATCTGTAGCTCTTATTTTGTGCGAAAATATCACGCCTTGGGGTTTCCTTTCAAAACACTTTTTTTTTCTTCTCTTTTTCAGAACACTTTTTCAAATGCACTTTAATCACACAGCACTGAAAAAAACACCCGCGAAACTTTAATCGTTTACTAACTAAACTTCAAATTTCCTGCAATGTGCAGATGACCGAAGAAAAATGTCCGAAAACTCTCATTTGTGCATTTGAATTTTCACTTCGAATTCCATTTTTTCTCAATGTAAACAAGCGCGTCGGTGCCTAGCAACAAACGTGCGTTCCTGGCTTCCACATATCTTCACCTTAATACCACATTATTCAGAAAATCAACATTTAGTAACTAATTACAGCTTTTAATCATTCGATTTAAAATTAATGTTTTGATTTTCATGACAGTGATGCTGGCTGTACAGAGGCGTCGTTCGGGACAGGGAGCTGGTACTCACCGATTACAAATCACAGCAGTAGACGAAAGAGAAAACTTTTACCTTACATAAAATATTGACATCCGTTCTCGGCACGTTACGGTTTGTCTGGAATTTTCTCTCAAGGACCTTGAGTCAAGGTGAATTTTGACAGTATGCTTATTGGCCGTTTACAAAAAATGCGCGAGAATTTATTATTAGGTCTGTTCCAGTACCAGGAGAAACTGGAAGTACTCCGGAGAAAATCGTTCCTGTACTCTCTTCTTCTCTTTTTTCTTCTTCTGGTGGCAAACCGGAGTAAAAAGGAGCAAAGATTTTTCGCTCCTGTTTACTCCGGAGTGACTTCCGTGTACTGAAACAAACCTATTATTGTCTAAGTTTGACAGCAGTGTTGCGCGATTTTGCTGAATGGTTTTCTGAATACACGCTAATTTGTTAATCGCTAATTTATTATTCTCTTACTACTAATATACATCAAAATGTTGCTGATGAATGTTATAATGACGTTTTGGTGGTTGTGATCATGAAGAATGTAATTATGTGATACTTAGCACTGATGGTTTTGGATGACATCACATACCTAAATGTCGCGAGTCTTCGTTAATATACTTCTTTGATTTTGCAATTGCATAGATACTTTCATTATAGTTGATACCATAAGCCAATGCTAAAAAATAAAATAAATTAACCCATTCTCATACGAATCAAACCAAAGACCCTCACTGGAGCAAGTATTAATCGAAAACTTCTATTTGACTTTTCTGTTAGAGAAAAAGGGCCCAAAAACGGATTAAGTTCAAAATCTTCTATCCAACTACCGAATGTGTTTTTGTTCACTTCTCGCTCCCTAAATTGCTGTAGATAGGTATGTACGACCATTTAAGTGTTCTAGAAGAAACCTCTGCTGGCGGTATCATCGGCCTCCACAACCACCGCCACCACGGCCACCTCCGCTGCTGACGTTGGTTTGTCTGCGGACATAAATTCTCCTCCGTAAGCATATTAGCGCGATAATAGAGAGATCCGACTTTCTGAACTTCGCTAACTAGCTTTCGAAGCAAAATCCCCGGCCCGGCCAGGCCAGGCCCGGCACACCGACTACCGAGGAACCCGAAGGGAGCTTTCAATAATCAGTTATCGCCCCGTTACACACCATCGGAGCTAGAATCCTTCCTTGATCACCTCCGGGGGCCCCATGGGAGCAGTCAGTTCCCCCCCGCGCCAGCTGCTAAACTAATCTATGAGACCAGAAGGATGCAGTTTTGTTCTGTCATGTGTGTGTGGTGTGCTTTCTACGGGGAAGGAAGAAAGAAAAAAAACGAACCCATCGGAAACAGTGCATTTATGTGGGCAGGAAAGAGTTTGAACATTTCGGCGAAGGAGGTAGATTTTTTTGGCGAAGGAGGGCGAACTAGCAGAAGGCGCAAAATAGTTGCTGTAATACATTAGTCTAGTCAACTGACAAGGGGGAAATTTATGCCTGTTTCTTATCGAATTTCCTTTCCATTGCTCGCTTTCTGCACTATCCATACGGGGTTTGTCAGGTTGAATCGTGTTTTAGGTTCGTTGACTTTTGCTGGAATTGTGCGACGATATTTCTTAGTACATTCGGGATCATCACTTTTAAGGTAATAGAATTCAATACGAACTTCATACCTGAATTCGTCTCAATAGAAGCTTACATTGGCAAATTTCATCTAAACTCAATAAATAGTTTTCATCAAACTTAACTTGCTTAAAAATCAGATCTTAACCCGCTACACCATGGTTTAAAAGTCACCGTCTTGCACCCATTCATATCTAAATCTATGGTTTTTTATCTTAAGGTTCAAGTTACCTTTTTTAAGCATGTGTTAGATTTGAACGCTGGGTAGTATGGGTAGGAAAAATTGTGTTCAGCTTTGCCACCGGATTATCCATTTAAACCTTTTCAAAACTCTAAAAGAAGAATATCAGCCGATTCATTAGATCACAACGATTAAAATCATACAAAATAGCTGCTGGAAAAACTATCGGTTTCGCTAAATGGTGCTTTTGAAAAAGGGGCTGTGATTTTTTGTAACACTACCACACCGTGCTGGGGTACGCAACACAACTGCGCAATGAAAAAACCACAGCCACTTTTTCAAAAGCACCATTCAGCTAAGCCGATGGTTTTTCCAGCAGGTATTTTGCATGAATTGAATCGTGATGATCTAATAAATCGACTGATATTCTTCTTTTAGAGTTTTGAAAAGGTTTAAATGGATAATCCGGTGGCAAAGCTGAACACAATTTTTCTCACGCACACTACCAAGCCTTGAGGTAACTTGAGCCTTAATCCCTAGTGTTCATGTGATTTTTTTTGCATAACGTAGGGCTCAATTGCATACAAGTTGTGCACAAGTTGACTATACAAGTGCCCAAATATTGAACGCGTTTCCATAGTCACCTGTCATACTAAAGAGTCACATTTTATTTTAGTAGCGAATTGAATGCGAAAAAATCTTTAAGTTCCATTTAAAGATCATTAATTTTGGAATAAAAAGTACTCATTATTTCTACGCCATGTGGAATAAATGAGTTATAAATGCCATTCTAGTTTGAAGAATTCACCGACCGTGTGCCAAATCTTTCTCCATTCGAAAGCTTCATTGTTTTTTTTTTCGAAAAACGCCGAAATAATGCTTCACATACCACACTGACTGCAAGCTGCGACTCGAATGATCCACCATCGAGTAATGGCTCTTCTGCGTTTTATTTTCCCTTGTTCCACGCTCTCAGATGGGCGCCCATCGATGGCACACTCGGTGGTTGAAATTAAATTCACTCCCATCAAGTTCGGTTTTTAATGAGACCTCCAAAAACCCCACGATCCAGCCCATAATGGATCGAAAAGAGGCGGCAGCAGCAGCAGCAGCAGCCCTCGCTGAAGCAGCACCATTCAATCGCAGACCATGTTTCTCAGCGAAGCTTGAAAACCATCAAGTTCCATCAGGGCTAAAAAATAACCATGAAAGGGACGTTCCGATGAAATAATAATAAAAAAAAGTCGGATCTGCCCAGCCCAACGCAACGGGGGATATCCCGGTTCGGTTCGGTGTAACTTGCCACACCGTCCCGTGCCGTGACCAGGAAGGAAAAGTGCTGTGGAGATTTAACGCCACATTATTTGAAGCCACCACATCATCGCCACTGCTGCCTGTGCTGATGAGTGATGAAGTTTCACCATCCCCCTCCCTCCCTGTCCCTGTCCAGCATCAGTGCCAGTCCGAAGTCCCCGGAGTTCGCTCACTAGGATGAATGGGGGGCAAAATGCTGGACATTGGGATTATCAGCCGAAAACTTTTTTTTTCACACCCTGCTCGCGGCTGCAGGCCTCTGAGCCATTGCTGCTGGCTGGAAAAAGGGTGCAACATGACTGCAAACAAGCGTTCAGGATGCGGATGGATGGCAAACGGAACGAACCGAGCAGTATAGTTGTGTACCACCTAGAGCAGTCAGACGGCTAACGGAATGAGCAGCTGGCAGCGGGATAGGACAAAAAAATGCAATTTATTAGAAATTATTAACGGGTCAAAGCATAATGCAATTCATACATATAAATTTTTCCTTGTATGTTTGAGTCGGTGCTAAAAAGTCAGTTGGCATTTGGGAGTTCCGGTGTGCCAGACGAGGGGCGGTTTTTTTTTGAGAAGCGAACAACGAGGGTGCAATCCGATCGAAGGAGATGACGATGAAAATTTGGCACTTTCTAGAGTCAAGTGCTCGACAAGCTCGCTGGAGAATGTCACAGTGAAAATGTTGCTAGTATTTTCGATCCAAAATATGTCCTCTTCCCCGCAGATATGGCTGGAATGAATATGTTAGACGGAAATTAAGTTTGGTTTTGTGTTCCGAATTCGAAACACAAAAATCAAACTTTATTTATTTTGGGTCTTGTGTCCTTAATGCACAAAATGGTATAATCTAATTCTTCCGTTTTGAAAAATTATATTGCTTAAATGGAAAAGCTAAGCTAGAGAAGAAAGGAAGGTTCGTATGATGATATAAGATATATTAGACATACTAAAAACCATTCGTTCCGTGACTCTCGGACACTTCTGGTGTTTTTTTAATCTAGGTGAGGTGTGTGATTGGATGCTTTGTTTCTATCTCGCTTTGCTTTTTTTTCAATGCCACATTTCTCAGCCTTTTGTTCACGCAGTGAGGATTAAACAATAACCAGCTAAATAACCTGCATTGGTGCATCATGAGAAACCAATTTTAAGATAAGTGATCGTTACTTATTTTTACACATTTACTGCTTTTACTGCCCGTCTATGCAGGTGCTGATCCCGTGCGTTGACGGTGTCGATGGCTCCCTCCCCGGACGGTCAAATGGAGGACATCGACTCCCAAGGCTTACCTCCCCGAGCTAAACAATATCCAAGGCTCTTGACCGGTTCCTTTGTGGTCTGAATCTCTTACAGATTTCAAAAGACCTGACAGAACGCTTCTCGGTTGTGACCGAAATATCAAATGTGTGCACAGACAAAGTTAGGGTCGTATTAACTAACTCAAAGCAGGCAACTGATATTGCTTGCTTCGAGCACTTTACGCGGTACTATTGTGTGTATATTCCAGCAGTAAAGGTACAGATTGAAGGCGTCGTCAACAATAAGAGTTTTACATGCGAGGATCTGCTGCAGTACGGGGTTGATTGTTTTAGAGACCGCTTACGCTTAGCCTGTGAAAATACTTGATTGTAAGCGTTTTCATTCAGTAGTACTCGCGAGAGATGGTGGGGAAACATATCTCAAATCAAATTAATATCGCGTGACCTTTGCTGGAATCGTCTTATCGAACTACATCATCTTGCGTAAGGTCCGTTTGCCTGTCCGTCTCTTCGTACCGTGGGTGATGAATTGAACTAGGTGTAAACAATTTGATCCCACAGGCAGGGTGGCCAGACCTACCGATTTATCGGTAGTCCTACCGATTTTGGTCTTCCCTACCGATTCACAGACGGCCAAGGCAAAACTACCGATATTTTGTTATTCCTACCGAAAACTACCGATTTTTATTGATTTTGGACACATTCTACTCAACATTCATTTTTTGGGTTGGATTTGGTCAGAGATCTGTGTTGTCAGTATTTTACAATTCTATGTCAATACTACGTTTTTGGGACAACAACCCGGCCTACCGATAACTACCGATAAACTTTTAGTGACCCTACCGATATTAAGGAATTCTATCTGGCCACCCTGCCACGGGTACCCATTGTAACAATAAGTAGAAAGTGCTGCGAGAATCGTGTGGATGATTCGTGCAGTGGGAATGCTGAAAAGTGTCCTTACTGTGCAGAGCGTCTGCTTGAGATCTCGGAATGTCCCGCGTACAAACTACGCGGGGATAAACTAAAACGTTCCCTTGCAAGATGTTCCAGGTGTTCTTTCGTAGAAGCTACGCCACCACCCTCAACGAACAAATATGTTCTCTTATCTCCTAACGAAGGCGAGGCTGAAGGGCCACAAGAGGGTACATCTACTACGGTGGCTAGAAGCTATAGGAATAAGACAAACATTTCCTCTTCTAAACTTCCTTCTAAAGGCCAGAAGGTATCCCTTGACGGGACTCCGAAAGTGACATCTTCTGGAACTTTCAACCAAACCGAAGCAAGTAGATCCTGGTCTCAGAGGATTAAACTGTTCCCAGCACTTCTCGGGACACCAAACAACCCAAGTGTTCCTTTGTGTTCGAGAATAATCGCAGCATTGGAATTAACAAACTCTTGAACATTGTATTTGATCAAATTAAAAGTCTGTTGAAAGCTTTTCTACCTATAGTAAGAACATTTTTGAAGTAGTTGATTGCGAAATGGCCCCTCCTTCGATGACGCTACGTTAGAAACGCGAATGAAGAGATTGATGAAAACCAAAAAACGTAGTTACTGGCGCCGGTTCGTTGGCGGACTAACGAGAGAAACATCGATAAGTTGCGCTATGGAGAGTCATGTAACCAAAAATCGAAGACTACATCAACTCCAATTTAACTCAATTCTTTACTCAGCTTTTATATATAGGCGAGACTGAGGGGACTTGATCCCCTTTTCTACTATTCAATCCAACTCCGTGAAATGATTAAAAATATATATTTTGGGCATTTTTATATGGTTTCTAGGAACGACTAATAATACTATAATAATACATAAAAAAAATACAAATGGAAAATGCTTAGATTAGAGGATACCCGATCCCTAATTTGAGGACACTTGATTCCTCTTTGAAAACATTTTTAAAAGAGTGTAGGGTAATGAGTCCATTTTTGCCCAGTTTTAATTATCACCCTACCCATTTGATTAGAGCAGCGTCTGCCATCTTTTCTCAACGCATTGGCTCAAGCGGTAATGCGATAATTGGAGCCCTCGATTCGAGATTTCGCTGTGCTCAAACTGAAGAATTTCACCCTTCTCAAGCCATTTCTGTAATTGTATTGGAACACAGCAAAGACGCTGAATTAATGAAAGTTTTCCACAATCCACATAGACTGGCAATTTCTGCATAGCAGTCGGAAGTCTGGCTGTGAGTCGAGACTTAGTACTCCTCCCCCACGAAGACAGTCTGGGCGGCAAACTTCAGATTGTCTAATTCACCGAGCCCTTGGACTCCCTTTTGCCATTCAGCACCACGACTCGGCTCCCTTGTGCCAGTTAGCACCGCAACTCCCTTCTCATACAATTCAGCGCCGTTTACTCGTTGAGCTCCCGACTTGTTGGCAAAGTACTCGGTCTAGTCCCCGACGGTGGACTTAGTCTACTCCGACGGAGAGTTCCCCGGCGAGAGAAGTTCTCCCAAAACCGAGCCAACCAGCCAGGTGTCGAGGTCAGTTCGGCGATTCCGGTGGAACAGAGCGTCCAGTTCAACTCCGCTAGCGAATGAAGGATCTCAATAGTAGCATGTCCGTAATAACCTACGTACTTGGAACTATTGAGAACCAGAGCTACAGGTCCGAAGCCCTGGTAAAGGAGGATGGTTGTGATGATCTGGGCCGCGGTCACCACGTAAAGCAAAAAAGGTCATAACCCCAAGTCCAAGGCGTGAAGCGACCCGTACCGAGGGATGAGTGATCGAGGGGGTGAAAAAGATGCTCAATCGTTAACGGAGCCTGTGGGGTACCTGGGCAACCCCCACAGTAAGCGTCCCTTACCACGTTACTGGACCTTTCTTTCTCGTGCGACTCGTGGGATCAATGAGCGACGTGAAAAACAACAAAAATCAAAAAACGGAGGTGCCGAACCCCTTTACTAAAGGTGGTTTGATGAGGTCTCCCCCCAGTGGGGAGAGTAGTGGAGCGACGGGGGCTGCATCCGACAGCACCAGTGATCCCCCAGCAGTGGTAGTAAATAGCCCTACCAACGCGCTGGACGGGCCACTAACCGCGATGCGTAAAGTGGTGGAGCAGCTCAATATTATAATCGAGTTCACTAACGCGAAGCAAAATATGTTTGTGCCGCAAGACTGGAACAGCTTACGCCAAGAGGGTGGAATGTCGCGAAAAGTCCGACAGAGGAACCCAGACAGTGGCCTCCAAGAGGGAGGGAAGAGAGAAGACCGACATAGGTACCCAGACAGGGGTCTTCCCCTTCCCCTTCTATGGAGCGGCCAAGTCGCTCGAAGCGGCGGCTGAGTTCCCCTCGAAGGGTAAGGGCAAGCGCAAGACGACGTCGAATGCAAAGCGTCCTAGGAAGTCACCAGGCGAGGGTGCAAAAACCAACACCGTACGGCGTGCAACCGTCACGGCCAAACGCCGTTTGGTCGAGGTAAACCGGGGCGCAAATGACCCCGCCGGGCAGAAAGAAGGCACCAGCAACTCGGCGCATCCGGGACAGGGGGCGTAAATCCCTGGACGCTGGTCACTAAGATGAAGCCGACACCGGATGCACCGCGGCCCGCGAAGAAGGCCAAGGACAGAGGCGAGGCCTTGTGGTTAAAGATCGACAAGGGCAAATATACCGACGTCTTAAAGTCGATGAGGGCGGCCGAAAGCCTCTCGGCCCTCGGACAAGACGTGTGCAGCGTGAGACGGAGAAATGCTTTTGGTGCTGAAGCGAGGCGCACAATCCAATGCAGTCTATAAGGCCTTGTCCCAAGAGGTCCTGCGTGAAGCATCTGGACGAGTTCACGACCGCAGACGATGTCGTCGCAGCCGTCAAGGAGCAATGCGACGTAAGCACCCAAGTAGCCTAGGCTACTGAAAGCAGATGCAAAAAAGGTTACCGTGATAGGTAAACTGAAGATCGACTGGTCAGTATGCCCAGTTAGCATACCCCAGCCGCCTTCAGTGGATAGGTGCTATCGGTGCCTTGAGTCCGGCCATAAATCGTACGAATGTAAGGGTACAGACAGGAGCAAACTATGTCGTCGCTGCGGCGAGAAGGGGCATAAGAAGCGGGGCTGCACTAAGGAGCATAAATGCCTTATCTGTACCGCTAAGAAGCAAGCCCGTAACCATGCTATGGGTGGACCTTCGTGTCCCTTCAGTGAGGTAAATAAGAAGAAGCCGTGAACGTCACACAGCTAAATCTTAACCATTGTGCAGCAGCCCAACAGCTGTTGTGGCAGTCGGTCTCGGAGTCGAGGACAGATGTCGCCCTCCTATCAGACCCGTACAACATCCCTGCCGGCAACGGCAATTGGGTGTCGGACGGGTCTGGGATGGCGGCAATCTGTACAACGGGACGGTTACCGGTTCAAGAGGTAATACACTCCTCCGCCGAGGGTGTTGCGATTGCCAAGATCAATTGTGTTTTATTGTAGCTGCTACGCTCCACCAAGGTGGCCAATAGAACAGTTCAACCAGACAGGCTCTCGTCGGACCTAGTGGGCCGGAAACCGGTAGTCATAGCGGGAGACTTTAACGCTTGGGCAGTGGAGTGGGGCAGTCGCTGCACAAATAGCGATACTGTGCTAGCTAATAATGGCTCCGCTAGTACATTCCGTAGAAACGGGGTGGAGGCGTGGATTGACGTAACATTTGCCAGCCCGAGTCTGGTTCCAGGCATGGAATGGAGGGTTGACGAAGGCTACACCCATAGCGATCATTTAGCAATCCGCTTTAGGATCAACTATGGTGTGCAGCATCCGAGGGCGGGAAATCCCTGTCAGGTACGCGTGTGGAAGTCCAATCACTTCGACATTGAAGCTTTCAACGCGGCCCTGGGACTGGAGGCCAACACCGACAGTCTAAGCGGGGATGCGCTGGTAGCTGTTCTATCACGCGCGTGCGACGCCACTATGCCGAGGAAAACCCTGCCAACAAACGGCAGACGCCCGGTATACTGGTGGAGTGCCGAGATTGCAGTTTTACGATCAGCCTGCCTCAGAGCTAGACGTAGGATGCAAAGAGCCCGAACCGAGGATGCAAGAGAGAACCGCCGTGAAGTGTTTCGAGCTGCGAAATTGGCCCTTAACAAGGCCATTAAAAGCAGCAAGAGAGCGTGTTTCGACAACCTGTGTGAGAGTGCCAACCTGCGCCACGAGGCAGTGTGGGTGCGGCCGAAATGGTGGCTCCGGTGACGAATGATAACTACTCGCAGTGGCAAAATCTCTAGCAATGAACAAAGCTCCAGGGCCGGATGGAGTTCCAAACGGCGCTCTCAAGGCAGCGATCATAGCGAACCCGAACATGTTCAGACTAGCTATGCAGAGGTGCCTTGACGAGTGCCGTTGCCCCGATAGATGGAAAAGGCAGAAATTGGTGCTGTTGCCGAAGTCCGGGAAGCCGCCAGGCGACCCATCGGCCTACAGACCAATCTGTCTGATCGATACAACTGGCAAACTGCTTGAGAGGATTATCCTCAACAGGCTAACCCCGTACGCAGAAGGTACGGACGGCCTGTCAAGCAACCAGTTTGGCTTTCGAAAGGGTAAGTCCACGGTGGACGCTCTCAACTCAGTGATAAAGACTGCCGAGATAGCGATCCAACGAAAAAGCCGAGGCATTCGATACTGTGCGTTAGTGACACTGGACGTGAAGAACGCATTCAACAGCGCAAGCTGGGATGCCATCGCGCTCTCGTTACACCGCCTTAGCCTACCGGTGGGTCTGTACCGGATCCTGGAAAGTTACTTCCAAAACCGCGTACTGCTATACGAGACCGATGCCGGTCAGAACAGGGTTCCTATTACCGCCGGAGTCCCGCAGGGCTCGATCCTAGGCCCGGTGCTATGGAACCTCATGTATGACGGGGTTCTGAGACTGAAGTTCCCTCCTGGGGTCAAGATCGTCGGCTTTGCCGACGACGTAACCTTGGAGGTCTATGGGAAGTCAGTCCCTGAGGTAGAACTAACCGCAGAACACACGATCAACATGGTGGCGGAATGGATGAGTGCGAGAGGCCTGGTGTTCGCTCGGCATAAGACAGAGGTAGTTATCGTCAACAACCGCAAGTCGGCACAACATGCAGTTATCCATGTGGGAGAAGTCGTGATCACTTCACAGCGAAGTCTGAAGTCTCTCGGAGTCATCATAGACGACAAGGTGACCTTCGGCAGCCATGTCGACTATACGTGCAAGAGAGCTTCGACTGCTGTTGCGGCATTATCGAGGATGATGTCTAACAGCTCAAAGGTGTGTACCAGTAGACGTAGGCGGCGGCCCGTCATGGTCAAGAGCACTGAGGGTAACCCCGTACCTACAGAAACTGGAGAGCACCTACCGCGTGATGTGCCTCAGAGTGATATCTGCTTACCGCACGGTATCACACGATGCATCCTGCGTGATAGCGAGCATGATGCCAGTCGGGCTGGTCATCCGGGAAGATGAGGAGTGCTTTGAGCTACGGTCGCCAGATGGCAGCGTGAGTGGGATAACTCCTCGAAAGGTAGGTGGACCCACCGGCTGATACCTAACATATCGAGCAAGGTGGGCAGACCCTATGGGAAGTTCACTTCCATCTGACACAATTCCTGTCAGGCCATGGCTGCTTCCGACAGTACCTCCACAGGCTCGGGCACGCGAAGGTCTCCGACTGCCCTGACTGCCCAGGTGTCGACGAAACTGCCGAGCACATACTGTTCGTATGTTCTCGTTTCGACGTCGAAAGAAGAGCAATGCTCGACGTCTGCGGCTAGGACACAACCCCTGATACCCTTATTCAGCGGACGTGTCAAGAGGTGGAGAAGTGGAACGCAGTCTCGACTGCAACCACCCAGATTGCCAGCAGGCTACAGGGAATCTGGAGTACCGAGCAACAGACGATGGGGGCACGACTGACTAGTGATTGGTTAGTTGGAGCGGAACGGGCCGAGCGCAAAAAAAGTGAGTGAATGGTCTGTTCATGCTGAGGCAGGCTTGGCGCAGCGACTGGCAACCGCGTAAGGGGTAAACCCAGCCACCCCGAAGCAAGACAGATGAACGAGTGTATAGGCGTATATGTGGACTGCTTCATGCCAAGATGGGAGGGTCGTAGCGTAGTATGTTGGGACTTCGAGCTATCGATGCCTCGTTGCGTGGCGTGGCAGAGGAGCGACAGGGTGAGTCAGTCTCACACGGTATGTTAGAGGTGAGCACAAAAGTCAGTCTCATGTGGAGTGTTAGAGAGTGAATCAGGGTGTGACAGAGCGTGCACCCAAGTAAGCCTCATACAGGATGTATGAACGCGAGAGCGAGAGTGAGTGAGTACATCAAGTACAGCCATCCCCTCAGATGTAATACCGAGAGGTAGTCCCTGGGGGGAACAATAGCGGTGCCCAACAGAGTTTAGTCGGTATTACCTAGTCATGGTGTCACCATGAGAGCCCGACACACCCCGTGTGGCATCTACTAATAGCACGTGTACTGGGTAAGTACGTAAATTGTATTCTCCATTGTAAAAAAGAGGTCATTCCCCTATCTCGTAGGTCATTGCCCTCGCCCAGTACACAGGGCCGCAGAGAGAAAATACGGGCCCGGGGGGGTCCAACGTATGGGCCCCCACCACTGTGTATTGCCTGAGTACAACAAAGTCAATGTTTGAAATCCATTGGAGTTCACAGATATTATGTATAGCACACTGAAATTTTATGTTTATGTTCCTTTTTTTGCTCTAGTTGTTTGTAGTGCCAATGAAAGAAAAAACGTATAGTTTTTTATACTTTGGGAGTTTTTAATACCTCTTCGACAGTTTTGGTGACTTTGAAAAGCGCTATTTTTGTTAATAGTATTTATGAAAGTAAGGAAATGGCAAGATTAAAAATGTAGTAATTACAAAAATGTCTGAACGGCAATCATCGGCAAAAGATTAAAAAAAGCAATAGGAAAATTAAATATTAAAAGAATGTACAAAAGAGCTAAAAACAACAAAATCAACCAAGTAAACAAATTAATGTCAATTGTCAAAAAATGTTTAATCGAGAAAAACCAAAACAAAACCTAAAAAAATTGATAAAGGCAAACAGGAAACTAGAAAAGCATATTACGAAGATTAAAAAAGTCAAACATTATTGAGCAAATGGTGAAAATAATAAAAATCGATAGGAAAGTAGGAAAAATTTTTAGAATCAATGAAAATAAAAAAAATACTAAAAAGAATACAAACATTAATATAAAAAATGCTTAAAACTGAAAAACTCGATGAATCAAGTATAATAAAATTTATTTAACATTAAAAACAAGACATATTTAAAGCAATATAAAAAATAAATAAAACATTAAGAATGCATAAAACTAGAGGAGTATATATAAAAGACAATAATAAAATAACCATAGAAAAATTAAAAAAATGGACGAATTAGAAAATTTTGAAAAACTGGAAAATTGAAATGATGAAAAGACGAAAAAGTAAAGAAAATTGGAAGTATTGAGCAAAAACGGAGCAAACAGACAAAATACAAAACAAAAAATAGTAGAAAAAAGCCAACATGGTATACTATAGAAACACAAAAATGAAGATATCAGCACGAAAAAAATGAATAAAATGGATATTATATAAAGAATGGCAATGAAACGAACTAAATGTAAAATTACGTAAAAGTACGCATAGTATCAAGAAAAGATAAATCAAATGTTTTTTTAGGAAAATAAAAAAAATCAAACGTATATTTTTAGGAAAATAAAAAAAAATCAAACGTATAGGAAACGTTTTAGGAAAATAAAAAAAATCAAACGTATAGGAAAATGGTCAACAGAAAAAGTACTTTCAAAATAGGTTAAATGGAAAACATGAAGAAATAACAATAACGAATTAAATCTTAAGAAAAAGGTATAAAAAATAAATAAAATTATATTAAATGAACAATGGGAAAAAATAAAAATGCGATAAACGGAAAGCTAAAAACTAGAAAATGAAGAAGAAAATAGGAGAAAGTTAATAAAATAAACAATAAGACAAATTGGAATGAATTTGAATAAGTAAAATTGCTTTTCGAAATGCAAAAAATAAAAAAAAGGAAATAGAAAAAGGCTGTGGAAAAAATAAATGTAGTAAATAGACAAATTCTAAAAACTAGATGGAATGACAAAAGAAACAATTAAAAAAGCAGGGTATTAAAATATGAAACAATAAAAAAAAAATAAAGAAAGCAGAATTTTCTCAAAAAATTGCGAATAAAATTCAATAACAGAGAAAAAACTATAAATTAAAGTAAAGGATAGTGATAGCAATAGAAAAAAGCAAAAGTAAGGAACGTAAAGAGATGGATAAAGTAAAAGTATGCAAATAGATAAAAATGCAGAATCTTACAATTGTAGAAATACGAATACAACCCACAACTTGAAAAAATAGATCAGTGAAATTTTAACAAAATTAAAAAAATCCATGTAAGAATAAAAAAATGAGAAACATGGATCAAATTTAAAATAAGGATTTTGGTTAGATTTTACGCTATGCTGGATTCGAAAACATTCATAATTCTATAAAAACATGAATTATTCTTTTATTTGTATTGGTGTGTTGGCATACCTTAAAATATTTTACAAGAATGTTGTAACTGATTTCTAGAAAAAAGTTCAAAAATAAAAATAAAATCGTTACGTTCAGGAAGCGACGTTCAAAATCTCACGCTCACTCCTCCAAAACGAAAAGATTTTGTATGCGGATTTAACTTGCTACATTAGTTAGCTAATCTTGTTAACTAGTTGATTTAGTTTGGTAGCAGAGTTAAATTTTCTCTTCGAAATCAATCAAACACAATTTAGTAATTTAGTTGAACGTATGCTTCTTAGAATCATTGGCAGCTGCAGGATTGTGAACTGAGAGATCTTCTCTTCATGCTCCATGACATATAAAATTCAAAACAAAACTATTAACACTATACTCGTTAGGAAAGGGGCTTGTGGTGTACGCAATTTGCTGTTCTAATGAAAATGTTGATAAAAGGCCGTATTTGAAAGAATTGTAAAACGTATTTATTTTTTCCATCCCTGGCCTCTTTGCTAGGGGGAATTGGTAGTCGAAAATCGCCGAAAAAAGCTACGTCATTTGAGTATGACCCCTCTACAAAAATATTTTTATGTATCATGTCGTATCTGAATATGATTTTTTATAAATTTTGTATCAATGAACGGCAAACCAAATATATTAAATTTCAAATTTAAATTTTTGAATTAATTTTGAATTCTTTTGACCAATTGAGCCTTCAAATAGAGGTAGGGTTACCGCCTCTAGTGTTACTTTGACTAGCAGAATTTTACTGAGCAGGGGATAGACTTCAAGAGACACATGGGCATGCGTTGAAATAAAATAGAATTTCGAATTAAAGTGATCTCGACTCGACAGAATTTTGGAGCGCTTCCATTGCTTTTTATTATATACGCTTAAAAACAAATAAATATGCACTGTTTAATTTCTTATGTAGCTCGTAGCACTAGGAGAAAAAATATCTTATTTTCTTCACATTCACCGCAGAGTGTAATGTTTTGGTAAAGCACTGCACCTTCTGTGCCGTTCACATTTACTTTGTATATTTTTGCATTTGTTAACAGTTTTGTTGGTTTAGTTGGATGTTGTAACTGATGTCGCTTTCTCGGATATTCACAAAGCATCCAAAAGCACCAACCACTCTCGCTGTGAAGGATAACCCGAGCGAGCTTTGCTCTGCTCCTCAGTAAACAAACACGTGGTGTGAAATCACACTTCTGTTACTTTCGAGAACCTTTGTGAAGAACATTAATCCATTGAAGCGAAGGTTCAATGGGGTGAAGTTAACCCAAATGGCACATTTAAAATAATATTTGTCAACGCCAAGAGGGGCCCTCCTTAACAATTAGGGCCTGCAACCCGAGAATGATGTTTATGAGGACTGGATGCTGGGCGATTCCTGGTAAAAAAGTGCAACGCAAAATTGCAAAATAATCCAATGGATTCTTCCGGGCGAATTCGGATTTACCTGAACGAAGACACGGAATTCGCCCTCAAAACCGGTGTTGCAACCCTAAGCAAGGTTTTTTCTTTCAATGATTACTTTCGATACTAATCCAGCGCTTTCGAAGATTGGAAATAATTCCTCCATGAGTCGCTCATTGCTTCCTAAAAATAAACCGTTATGTGGCTTTTGTAGGAAATTTAAAAAAGAAACAAAGTCTCGAAAACTTTGAAACGATCTGACGCTTGAGAAAAAAGTTATTAAGCAGAAACCGTTTGATGCTCTGACAATTGATAAAATATTCATTTTTTCTAGCACCACTGTTGTAGACTGACCAATTATACGCAATTTCGTTTTAATCTTCTCTTAATGTGTCTAAATCATTTATCTATGCTGTTTGGCCACTTCGCAAGAGTTTTGAGGGATAAATTAAGGCTTCTTTTGTACATAATAAGATAAAGTTAAAATATTTGTATATAATTCGACCGTCAGCAGCAGTGATGCTATGAAAAGTGAAATTTTCATCAATCTTCAGGGCATCAATCGGTTTTTGCTTAATATTTTTTCCACAAACATCAGTCTTCTAGATTTTGTTTCCTTGACAAATTTTTTATAAAATTCAGACATCTATTTATTTTTAGGAGGTAACGGGGGACTCTTGGAAGAATTAATTCCCAAAAGACGTTTTCCTCACACGAAATCCCATGTAAACTTTAACCGTGGGCGCAAAAATATAATTTCACCGATCGAACTAAAAATTTGCAGAGTTGTTCTGGGAGCTAAATGGGACCCAAAAAGTTACTCGGAGCGAATTTTTTTTTTCATGTAACCATGTCCCACTCTAGCCCGCTCGAGTCTGATCTTCTTTCGATGCGAGAATTAGGTTGGTATAAACATAGTTTATATCAAATATGCAGTAGTTTAGAATTTTCGCTATTCCAGTTACCTGATACACAAGATATTGAATTTTTAATTATATCCTCAAATAAATTTTTGTCGAAAAAGTATTTGTCAAAATTTTAGTTTCTGTTAAAAATCCGGGCCCCCTTCAAAACTCCGGGCCCGGGGGGAAATACCCCGGTCCCCCCCCTCTCGGCGGCCCTGCAGTACATATAGCGAATATTTCCATCGCTAGTTTGTGACATTAGTCATCTTTTTTGCGCTTATTGCCCCCTCAATGACCGCCCGCGATTTCAGTTTTCTTTGGCGCAAAGGTGAAAGCCTGTTGGGTGGTTGGCTGCGTTCTTGCGGTAAGCTGCCTAATTGTTGCCTACCGCTACTCCAGGAGATTTGGAGGAAGGTTAACATCAAACACAAAACAAACATTTCCCCACTCAACATTTTACAAATTTATACAAAAACGACATAAAATACGCATTAATCCCAGTAGCGTTCTTGGAGGAAGCTACCAACGCTTACATATATTTAATTTACGTTTAAACTGAGACAAATATCACAACAAATATTCTTTCGTGTTGGATCGTTCCGTGTATCACACGACATATCTCGCAATTATTATTTTTGCTGTCGCCCTGTCGGTTCGTACAGCCTGGTCCAACCAGCACCTGTACTTCACAGAAATATCATGAAATAATAAATTCAGGGCAAGATGTTGGTGAGATCGTTCCATATTATTTTCCAATACTTCTATAATTTGCCCAAATCTTTTTCTCGTACTATAGTAATAATTTGATAGTCATAATTTTAATCTTTTAAGAGCTCATTTTTGCAGAATATTATTGAAGAAACGTCCGAAACGCCACAATGAAATCCAACATGATTAAACATTCATCATATACTATAAACGAACTTTGTTACAGTGGTCAATCTTTCACGGCTGGTGTCGCCTCTTCATTGGCTCTCGATCCCGTGCTCAATGCATTTCTCACAGATAAACTTTTTACCAGTGCATCCAATCTACTCTGGTATTTCAGTTCCCTAAGCACACGTACACAACACACATACACAAATCGAAGCGCGTCTGTCTGCACCATCGCATAGTCACATCTGGTTGATCTGATGGCGAATGGCGATGGTTCCGTATAGCTGAAATGTGTAAACATTTGAAGAAGACCATTTAATTTTTACTGCACTCCGATGGCATGGGGTGTGTCCACCCTTTCAGTACCCCCAAACCCCACAGTTTCATTCCGAGGGGGTCATTGAAGATTCACTTCGAGTGCCGGTGCAGATTGAAAAGTTTGGTCAGGAGTGAGAACCAATAACGTTCGAGAAGGCACGGAATAGGTGAAGGTGAAGGCGGAAAGATGCGGATTTCGAAATAGAGAAATTGGTTTTCGGATGAGTTTTGCTGGCTGTTCGGGACAGTTCTTGACTTCTGCGTCTGAAATGCGCTTCGAATAGGTGGCAACGTTTGCTTTTGTCTAATTTTGATTAACTTCTGTTGCCGGAGTTATTACCAATTGGTTTGACCATAAGGCCCGGCTAGGAAATTTGCTAAAATCCCACATTTCGCACGGAGCAATATTTGTTGCTTCACTCCAATCCAACTTTTTTTTCGTTGGAAACATTACGCTCACTGACTGCAAGAGCTATACCATTCAGTAGTTTCCAATTTCTCTGATAGCTCTACTACCATTACAATAAACCCCATTTTCAAATTGCTCCGGTTTTTTTCCCCTGGTTCAGCCTTTCAAAATACGGCCATCCAATGACCCCATTTGCTGCTGTCGGCAAGATTGATTGAGTTGTAATGGTCGTCCTTCTGGAATGAAGCATCGGGAGCAGCGCGCCCTTCTCGCACACGCCTCATCACCTTCGAACTCGATGAAACACCCGATTCTGTTCGGGTTGGGGGGGAGAAAATGGCCAAAAAATCGGACCACACGTGGCTCAAGTTCATGAAATGATTGGATGTGCAGCCCCGTTCCCATCTGGTGGATCCTCGATTCGCACTTGTGTACATACAGCAATCGGGGAACTGCTACTGATTCGATCCCGGGCGAGGATGCGAATGAACGAACGGCAGACGTTTATGTTTTATTCATCACTAATCAATTTCGGAAAAGTGCGGCGAAAGAACCGGGAATCCAGTGTGCGGTCGAGGATAAATAAGTTCAGCCAAAATTGATTAGTGCTGGAGGAGGGAATCGTTTCTTTTGAAACGAGGCGAGACGAAAGTTGAAACAAAATCTACTAATTGTTGCATTCTGGCGTTTGATTGATCATTCACTTGTTTGCTGATGGAGTAAAGGAACGCTTTCATCATTGCAGATTCTTATAATTAAAGTGAAAAGTTTCGTTCAGTTCTACCCATGGCCGTGAAGTCTTTCACTGCTCATATTGCTCTCAAACCGAGACGAACGCAGCGAAAAGAGCACCTTTTCTTTCTCGAAACTTCGTTTTTGTAGAATTATTGAAAAACAACACTTAGTCGTGAAGTCACGTGAAGACACGTGATGTCACGTGACGTCACGTCATTCTATTTTAGCTCCTAAAAATAGTTAAAAAATAACTGTTTTGTTATTTTCAAAACACAAATATAGCAACCCTCAGATCACTTTCAACTTATTGGAGTAAACGGAAGCGATTCCAGGACAGTCCGCTTCGGGCAACACAAACTCTAGCACGCGTGGTCAAAAAACGGTCCACCACTATACATATGTGGTACGGCTGCAGTTTTCGGCTGTAGCCGACCCATATTCACCACCGGGCAAATGGAATGTGGAGTGTTCCAATTTCGCACTGTGCAAAAGTGAAGCTTCCGAGCTCCGTTTCCGCACTTGTCGCAAGAAACATACATTCATTCATTGGCAAGAAAGTATAGACTACTTCCGCCAAAAACACGATAATGCTCTTAAATATGAAGGTTTTGCAGTGGATAGTTTCCGGTTTTTGCTTGCCCCGTTCGATGACGACGACGACGATGGTCTTTTCCGTCCGCTGCCTGCAATGAGATTGGTTTCACTGCTTTTTGCTATCACCGGAAGGGGTCATCGGATTTTAAGAGAAATGAGACCGAATTTTACATTCACCGCAGTAAGTTAGAACTGAGGGTTATGCATTCGGTACTATCAAGTGGTTTTTGTCTTCTGTCATTATACATACGATGTCACGAAAGTTTGGCAGTATTTTTGTTCAATGTTGAAGATATCTGATTATTTATTGGAAAACATAATTTAAAAATAGTTAAATGTAGAACAATTTGGTCATCATGAAAAAATCAACGTATTATGCACTTTACTTCAAATCTAACACGAATACTAAGTTGCGTTCGCATAGAAAGATATTGGAAATAACTCACTCAGACACATCAATGCGTATTTCCCCCGCACTGACATATCCGTTAAAGTACTTAGTGACCCTGACAAAGTCTGCAACAACTATAAAAAAAAACCTTTCTTTGTGCCTTAAATAGACGCAGTTGAAACGCAGATTCAGCATTTGTTTCGGTAAAATAATACAATTTATTGCTAGAAATTTAATTTGAAAGTCATCAATCACACTGAAATGGATTCAATCCGACAAATCAGAACGCGCGCTTTCCCTTTCATCCTCACGGCATTCAACATAAACGCCAGGCCCTTCGCTAGTAAGCCAACGATGTGTTGGCAGCTGCTTTCCCCATTGTCTCGAATACCGACCGGTGGGTCGGTCGCATACCATTCTGCAGTGTAGCTGTAGAGTGCGGTAACATAGCAACGGCCCAATCAAAGCTGACTTTTTATTTAATGAAATATTTGATTTTCCCCCGCGCACTTCCCCTGCACATATGTGGCATCCTTTCCTGGCGCAGCTCCGGTACACAAACCTGTTTCTCTGCGGGCAGCGTAAATTCCGAGGGGGTGAACCTTCCTCCGCAATGACTTCTTTCGACTCTAACCGCCCCGCCGCCACCGTGCCATTGTTGTCATTGTTGCGTTTATTTGAATAAATCGGATTAGCACACACACGCACACACGATCATGAAAACACCAAAGGGGAAGCCGGGTGGCATAAGTATTCATACATACAGTTGCTTCCAGTGTGGCATTGGTGGAGCTTTAATGTGCAAGGTGTAGTATAAAAGGTGTAAACATTTTTCTGCATGTGACAGTTGTGGGATACGAGCCCGTAAAGGGTAATCTGTATGGAACCACTCGATTGACTGTCAACGCGGTTCTAAGGTCAATGTACATATCTCGACAAATATATCGGGCGCTTTTTTTTTGTAAACGACAAATAAGCATACTGTCAAAGTTCTTTTTGAGGCAAATTCTGGACAAACCGTAACTCGCCGAGAACGGTTGTTAACATTTATAGAAAGAGAAAAGTTTTCTCTTTCGTCTACTACTGTGATATTTACCGGCCATCCATTGAATTTTTTTTATTCATTTCGTTTATTTGATAGGCACAAATGCGTTAGCATGGCGGTGCCAAATTCTTTTGTTTTTACATTTTGGATATTTTAAAACTAGGAGGTTACAATGTTGAAATACTTTTTTATAAAAGAGAAAAATTTTACAGCTATCTTAAGACTAGAAATAAGATTCTATATACAAGAGAGGTGGCAAAAGATTTTTTTTATTAAAATTTTTAAAACAATGAATTCAATAGTAATAGTTTTTTAGGAAATATTTACAGTTATCTTAAAACTAACAATATAGTTTGGTACACAAAAGGGCATCCATTGAATTCCACTGTTAATAAGACTTGAGTTATAACTCCTTAACTTTTTTTTTATTCAATTCGTTTATTTGATAAGGCACGTTAGCGTTAGCTTAGGTGTTATACTTCTGGGTATAAGAGTCTAGGGACAAAGATGACAGGGGGAGAAAATTATAAACTTTCAGCTTCAGGAATCGGGACATCAACGGCATAGATTACAGACTCGGGTGGCCTTCTCAGGAAGAATCATGTACTGGGACGCTGGGTTGTCCTCCTCAACACGGCAGAGGTTTCGATTTCGTAGTACGGCTCAGATGTGGATTGGTGACACTTCGAGTTGCGCGTGTGATGTTCGTACTGTAGGTCCCGTGTTTGTTTGCTCATTCGACAGAGATGTTTTGTGTCGCCTTGGAGTCGCATCAAACCTTCGTGGGTGTATGGTATAGGTGGAAGAGAGCGTTTCTGAGAATGATAAGGAAAATAAGAAGGGGCAGTTAGACTTGTATATTGATGGGTTTCACAAAGGTGTATATAAGGGACATATAGAGGACATCGCGGCTTGCCAGCACATCTCGAACCGGGACGTTGGTTGGTCTTCCTCGGGCTCGCAGGGTATCCATTAGCCGAGACCTGGCGGAACTGTACTCGGTGCACGCCCAGACAATGTGCTCGATGTCGTGATAGCCGTCGCCACAAGCGCAGATACCACTATCCACGAGCCCAATACGCCGGAGATGTGCATCCAGCGTGTAATGGTTTGCCATGAGTCGGGACATCACACGAATGAAGTCACGACCCACATCCATCCCCTTGAACCAAGGTTTTGTCGACACCTTAGGGACTATCGAATGTAGCCACCTTCCTAGCTCGCCATTGCTCCACTAGTTTTGCCAACTTTCGAGGGTTCTCTGATGAGTAATACTGAAAAATTCGCTGAAGCAAATTGGTCTTTCATAAACGTCGCTATAAAACATCTTAGAGCAGTCGACTTCTCGGAATTTATTATAAAAAAATGTTTGGAGCCACTTGTGGGCGTATGTGGTTCGGAATTCCACAGATCTCGTCTTTCATGGATGTGTCGAAGAAAACAGTAGATTCAGAAGTATTTATGAAATGCACACGGTTTGGATTGTAAGAAGAAGGATTAATACTCTGCGCCATGTAGTCAAAGTACAGTGACATGAAACGGGTCCGAGAATTGAGCTCAACAAGCCTTTCGAAATTTTCAATCACCACCGGGTTCAAGATATCGCATCGAATGAGCAATCGATATGAGAGTTCCCAAAATCGATTTTTCAACGGGAGAACGCCCGACAGGACTTCGAGACTCATCGTATGGGTCGACTGCATGCACCCTAAGGCGATACGCAAACAACGATACTGAATTCTTTCGAGTTTGATGAAATGTATGTTCGCGGCGGATCGAAAGCAGAAGCATCCGTATTCCAGTACCGACAGTATCGTTGTTTGATACAACCTAATTAGGTCTCCTGGGTGGGCACCCCACCACGTTCCGGTTATTGTACGAAGAAAGTTGATCCTTTGTTGGCATTTCTGTTTCAGATACCGAATATGGCATCCCCAAGTACCTTTCGAGTCGAACCAGACCCCTAGATATTTTACTGTGAAGACCTGAGCTATAGTTTGACCCATTAATAGAAGCTGTAGTTGTGCTGGTTCACGCTTCCTAGAAAATACAACTAGCTCAGTTTTCTCCGTGGAGAATTCGATACCCAGCTTAATAGCCCATGCAGACAAATTGTCCAAGGTATTCTGTAATGGTCCTTGTAGATCGACAGCTTTGGGTCCCGTAACAGACACCACGCCATCATCTGCAAGTTGTCTTAACGTGCAGGAATTGTCAAGACATTCATCAATGTCGTTGACGTAGAAATTGTATAACAGGGGGCTTAGACATGAGCCCTGGGGAAGGCCCATGTAGCTAAATCGTGATGTCGATAAGTCACCATGCGAAAAATGCATGTGCTTTTCCGACAACAAGTTTAGTAAAAAGTTGTTTAAAGTCGCTGAAAGACCATGCTGGTGCAGCTTCTCTGAAAGAATGTTGATAGAAACTGAATCAAAAGCCCCCTTTATATCTAGGAACACTGATGCCATCTGCTCTTTACTAGCATAGGCCATTTGAATTTCGGTTGAGAGCAACGCAAGACAATCGTTCGTCCCTTTGCCTTTGCGAAAGCCAAACTGTGTATCTGACAGTAAGCCATTTGCTTCGACCCAATTGTCGAGGCGGGATAGGATCATTTTCTCGAACAACTTCCGGATACAGGATAGCATTGCGATCGGTCGATACGAATTGTGGTCGGAGGCTGGTTTTCCTGGTTTTTGGATGGCGATGACCTTCACTTGCCTCCAATCGTGTGGGACAATGTTAGCCTCAAGAAACTTATTAAATAAGTTCAACAAGCGTCTCTTGAAAGAGTCTGGCAGATTCTTCAACAAGTTGAATTTGATTCTGTCTGGACCTGGAGCTTTATTGTTACACGACAAGAGAGCAAGTGAGAACTCCACCATCGAAAAAGGTGTTTCGTTCGAGTTATCGTGAGGACACGCAGCGGCGGTAGATGTTCTGTGCTGGGGCGGAATCCGAACAAACCTTCTTGGCAAAATCGAATATCCAACGGATTGAATATTCCACGCTCTCATTAGTGCTGTTTCGGTTTCGCATACGTCGGGCTGTTCCCCAAAGAGTGCTCATCGATGTTTCTCTCGGTAATCCGTCGACGAACCGGCGCCAATAATCGCGGTTCTTGGCTTTCATCAAACTCTTCATCCGCTTGTCTAACGTCGCGTACTGTCGAAAACTAGCGACAATTTCAATGCCTGGTATCGAGGGAAGGTTAATTCTGTAGAAGGAATAGCACTTTTTGATCCCCAAAAGTACTCCTCCGTAGGGAGTATCTCGATCCAAGCGAATAGTCTTAAAATCGTAGATGCTTGGGTTTACATCGGAAGTTAACCAAGTTTCACATAAAGCGAATGCATCGAATCTCAAGCAATTTATTAAAAATTTGAAAGAATCTTTTTTTGGAATTATACTTCTGAAATTCCACTGTAGAACAGTGATCAAGTCCGTGACCTCGTTCGATGAGTTACCCATCGAGAGATAAAATCGTTGAAAGGAGGGGCCATTTCGCAGTCAACTGCTTTAAAAAAGTTCTTACTGTATGCAAAAGAGTTAACAACAGACTTTTAATAGGATCAGTTACATTGAAAATTTTTATTATCCAGTCCACAATGTCCGAGAGTTTGATAATTCCAGTGCGGCGATTATTCTCGAACTGAAACAGAGGAACACTTGGGATTTTTGATGTTCCGGGAAGTGCTGGGAACTCTTTCTCTGAGTTTAATCCTCCGAGACTTGTTTCGGCTTGGTTGCACCACTTCCAAGAGATGTCACTATCGGAGCCCCGTCTAGGGACAACTTCTGGCCTTTACAAGGATCTTTGGGAGAGGAAATGTCTTCCTATAACTTCTAGGCACCCTAGTAGATGTTCCCTCTTGTGGGTCATCAGCCTCGCCCTCGTCAGGAGGCATACATGTTTGTAGAGGCTGGTGACGTAGCTTTCTTTAGCATTTTCGGATCGTCCTGCAAGGGAACGTGTTAGTTTATCGCCGCGTAGTTTATATTCTTTATCGAACACTGACGGACTGGAAAAAACACTTGCTTCTCGATAGACCGCTCGTAAACGAATGAGTCAGTGGTAGTTGATTTTGAGTGATACAGGATTCATGGGGTGGAATATTTATTGAGAGAAAAAAATGCAGGTTAGTTCCCCGTCACTTGTGTCAATCTTCATCATGTAATGAATATAGAACCGTTTTAATAATTAGAGTAGAGTGGGGTCAAGTAGGTCAGTTTTTTGTTCTTGCAAATGACTTCTTCGGTGTACTCGTCGTCGCCAGAGTTTGGAATTGAAGGTGCGCATTCCGGCTCACGAGGTTACTTAACGTTTGCACTTCGGAGAATCTTTTGGATTCCTTTTCCTTCTCTTTTTCAAACCTTTTTTTCGATTATCTACTTTCCATTCACACGAGCACGTAATGTTTCGAACGGAACCTTGAATTATTGATAGGCAGATCGGATACTGGCGCCATCTTGAACAGATGCAATTGCGTTCTTCACTTAGTTTTGGCATTTTTTCGCACGAAATTACGCACAATTTTGTACGCATAATTGTGTAACAAAAAGTGGTTAGGTTCTGAACGCTTATAAATCAGCCTTTTCACGATAAAATTTTGATATTCTTGCTCGTATAGCGCAGACTTACTTCTAAGAATTGATTCCAATATAAGAAAACGACAGATTTTTGATATCAGGGCGTTGAAAATTTTAATTATATAAAGCACTAGCTAATACCCATCGCACATTGCTGCGACTTTCAACGAAATAGGAGTACAACACAATTTGTTCCGAAGCGCCATCTAGCGTGTAGATAATCCCCAACCAATAGCATACAAACACGCTCCATAACAATTGTCTACTAAGTATACATTTTTACGGCAAGCGGTTAAGCCGTTTGGGGGTCCATAAATCACATACGTAGATAGTGAAAACGGGACGGATTTACACAGTAGCGCTTCCCTGGTCTTGGACGACGAACTGGAGCACTTGACACGCTATGCTTCTCTGGATAACATCATCCTAGACTATCTAAGGAATAGCATTGCTCGGATGAGTTCATTCTCCTGTCGAACGTTGGGCCGGAAAGTTGCCGTCGGGCAGTGGACCAGATTGTTGTTGTTGCAATCTGTATTTGAAGATGTTTTTCAAACCGTGTGTATATTCAATCAAATGGAATCGAATTCATTCGATTACTTCTGTTGGGTCTCGAAGTAATCGCTTAAATACCGATTAATTATTTCTAACTCTCATATATCTCTAACGAAAAAAACAATACATATTATGAAAATATTGACAAACGATGTAAAAATGTTTGAAGTACATATTTTAAAGTCCATATTCATTTCATATATTTCAAACCGGAATCTTACGCCAAGAAAACAAACGCTTGATATTTCGATTTAAATTCTACATCCAAATACACTTACAAATTCATATTATAATAACAATAACATATATTTAAAAAGGTAGTTCTATGTTAACAGTCCGTGCAACCCCATCGGGCTTCCCTTTGTTGTATTTAATATCAACCAACCGGTTCTTGTCTTCTGTAGAATCCGCTTCAACAGGAATTTATTAAAACAACTTTCATTTTTTAACATTTCAACGACATTCAATTAGCTAGAGATTACTGGGTAGGGAAAGTTATGAAAATTAGAGCCATAGTACTCAAGTGAGAGCAAGGAAGTGAAGTAAACATCGGATCGGAAAATTATAAGTGGCAGGGTCATTAGAACAGGCTTAATATCGTACGGGCTTAATCTTTGTCTTCTGCTAATGAGGGTCGAGCTTAGGCAGCATAACTACGAATCACCCGAGTTCACTAGCATGTGTCCTGGTATAGATAGACGTGTTCATCTTTGCCGTGACAACCGACTGTCAATAATATACCACAGACTAACAGACATAATACACGAAAACAAGCCTTCGCCCGCTTTATATATGACATATGGGTCATTCCACGCGAAGTGATCAAAAAAAGATGCAAACTTGAAATCGACCTTCACGGATTTGAACAAAATTTGGAGGAATTGTTCATCTAGGGTCACTATATAAAAAACCCAAATTTTTGTGTCAATTGAACCACCCCTCGGGTCATGGGAGCACCCCCCGTTTTGGAAAATTGCCAAAACCCTTGATTTCTTTTGATCATATCTCCGGTTCTATTTACTCTAGAATCAAACCACAAGATGGCTTTTGAAGAAAATTGTTTAAGGAGTCTATAAAAATATTATTTTTTTGCTGACAGTGTTGCCAACTTGTGAGATACACCCTATGGTTTCGGTATACATGGGCTGCAGTACACCCCTCGGCGAGCCATCAACTGACGTTGACAATACAAAAAGGTTTGGAAGGTTTGCCAACACTGCTTCTGCTGTCGTAATAAAACTAGGGAGAGAATCTGCCTCTTTTGTCTACGTGCCGTCGAATAGGTAAGTTGTGTTTGGTGCAAAGCTCCGTGTCCTTTCCCCATTTTGCCAGACAATTGATGTGGCATAATGGCAAAACTCCACAATGGCGATCCTGCCAGGAATGTTGCGTCATCGCAACTATAAGGTTGACCGGAAACGACATCAATTGTCTGGGATGGACATGAAGGACTACGAAATTAAGCACTTAGTTTAGTGCTGCTAAAGAAAGTGCAAGTCGCCATTTTGGTATTAGTTTTTTTTTCCATCTACGGTGCGCATGGAGTGTGAAAATCGCCATTTTGGTAAACTGTTTCTCGAAGAGTACGCAAGTGAAAATGATTTTATCCGCCAAAAATACTTCGGTTCGGGATTTAACAGTAATTATGTTTTATCATTTTTGCATAGTTTTCGATCTAAATTTAAAACTGCTTCGTATATGGAATCATTTTTTTTGTGATATCTGTGTGTAATACTTATATGCTTTCCGGAAGGTGGTTCAGATGGGAAGCAGTACCGGACGAATACTCCCAGCAAAAGCCTGTTGCGAGATGGGACAGCTCGTATAAATGGTTTGAGACGACCGCCTTCGCTTCAAATGGGATGTTTGATGGCAAGGTTATGAATCAATCTTTGATCAAGGATTGAAATATTCCCTACGAAGTGGGACCCTGTCGGGAGTGACCACAAGTGGGACGCTTGGTGGCAAGGTTATGAATCAATCCTTGATCAAGAATTGGAATATTCTCTACGAAGTGGGACGCTGTCGGTGACCACAAGTGGGACGCTTGGTGGCAAGGTTATGAATATCCTTGATCAAGGATTGGAATACGAAGTGGGACGCTGTCGGTGACCACAAGTGGGACGCTTGGTGGCAAGGTTATGAATACCCTTGATCAAGGATTGAAATATTCGCTACGAAGTAGGACGCTGTCATGAGTGACCTCAAGTGGGACGCTTGGTGGTAAAATGAATCCATCCTTGATCAAGGATTGAAATATTCTCTACGAAGTGGGACGCTGTCGGAAGTGGTATAGGATATCCACATAAATAATCATTCGCCTTTGGAGTGGGACGCTCCAGTGGATAGAATAATACTTTAACAAATTTTGATATAGCGGGACGCTCGATATGAATTTAGTATGTATTATATATACATCGCGAGATGGGACATCCGCGTAAAACCATTGCCATTGTGTGGGACTCACAATGGAATGAGCAAAATCTTTGCCGCAAAGTGGGACACTTGTTGGAAAGATTAAGTGCAAAATCTTCGCGACGCTTCTGATCCTTTTTTTTCTACTATTTTCTCGGCAGTGGATTAATATGGAAGACAGTGGAAAATACGTAAGAATTGCGACCGAGGACAGAGACGAAGACGATAACTCTTCCAATTATTCCGTTACATGTGAAGAAGCGGCAGAAAGCCATTCAAGTGATGAAGAAAAGTCCCAAGAAGATCACGAGTACCCAGCGGAGACTGAAATTGTACGCTCTTCAGTGGATTCTTTTACGGACTCGACGAACAAAGAAAATGGAAAATTGGGTACCACTGTTAACACTGTTCTAACCGAGTCTCTGAATACCGGTACAGACCAGAGAAATGCTAATAGTATGGGAATAGCGAATCCAGATGTTAATGACACGAGTGCTAGACTGGATATCTTGCAAAAAGCTCTGATCGACTTGACGCAGATCGTACGTGAAAAGATAACGGAGCAAAGACCTTTCTCAACAGATCAAGATTGGACAGAACTAACCGCTAATCGGGTACCTGTGGCCAGCTCTCCCATTAGATTCGATAACATTCCACCATTTCCAAAGACAGAGAAAACAGCATGCATGTGGGAAGCATTTACAAGGTATATGGAGAAGTTCGAGATAGCGATCTCCTTAAACGGCATTACCAACTCTGCCCAGCAGGCTCAGTTGTTGTACTTGGCGGTAGGGGATGAGCTTCAAGAGATAATCCGCGCCGCAGGTCTACGCCCTAGCCTTTCTGACCCGGATTGCTACAGACGAATGGTAGGAAACATTTCAAATTATTTCCGAGCAATGACAGACGTTAGTGCTGAACATGACAAGTTCACTGCCATGAAGCAAAACCGTGGAGAGTCGGCTGTGGTCTTCCGCGCAAGATTAGTATCACAAGTTCGGCTCTGTAAATATAGCGAGGAAGATCAAATCCGTTTTGTGAGATCCCAACTTTTGAAAGGGATGTTGAATAGGGAGTTGGCGAGGACGGCTCGAATGTTCAACTACGACACTGAGTTTGTTGTTCAGTCGGCTACTCGTTGTGAAGCCTTCGAGGGGGAGACAAGCTCGACCGCAGGCGAAGTGTTAACAATTGGAGTTTCAAAACCAGGACAAAACGGAAAGGCTATACATCATCCGAATAAGCAGCAGTGGAATAAGTCGTGTGACAATAAGCGTAGTGGCCAACACCTCAATTCGCATTGCGACTCACTACCCAACCATTTCTCTAAAGGACCGCTTGCTAAACGTCCGACTATGGGAAGACAAGAAAACAATACAGCTTCTAACAGACCGAGTAAAAGGAACCGATGTTCGCGTTGTGATCGCCCCGCTCACATTGGAAGGCAGTGTCCAGCTTTGAACAAAAACTGTCGTCGGTGTGGTAAGCTCGGGCACTTTGAGTCATGTTGTCGTCAAAAGATGAGGGTTGACCAGCTCACACAACAAAATCCGATAGAACCAGAGAATGAGGAAAAACAGGTATGAAAACACAATCATAATTATTATTAATATTATATTTTTGCCCCAAAGCATGGGGATTTTATGAGATTAATACGGTCTGAAGAACCGTTTGTCTAGTAGGCAGCTTGAATTCGAAATTTATTAAAATGCAGTTAATATATCTTACGTTTTTCATTTCCGTTACTTTTTTCCTTGGTGATTATATCTTAATATTGACCACTTGAATGCATGATTTTCACTATTCTTGGTACTCATTTCTTGGGATGGATACAATATATACCATTAGCTCAGGTCTTTAATTACAAAGTTCAGTATGTTTCCAAATAGCAACAGTATGCATTTACTGGTTTTTTTTAAACTTTGAATGTAATGTTTCATTAAGTTTCACTGACGCTTGAACGATAAAAAAAACTATTGATATCTTAAGGGAATACTCTTGTAACAAAGGTTGCAAAATTACACGCTAGTTTAAAGTTAAGATTTAAAAGTAAGAGCTCAATGTCTTGAAACGCACAGTAAGCACGGAGAAGCCCAATGTAATACAATATTTTCTGCACTTTTCTTTTCTCCTCAATTCAATTGCAGTACATCAACGCACTTTCTCTACAAGATGTACTTGTCAGCTGCAAATTGGACTCTTCTAGTCCGATAAAATTTCTTATTGATTCAGGCGCAGACGTTAACATAATTGGAAGAAAAGATTGGGAGCAGTTGCAAATGGACTGTGAAATGGGCCTATTTACGATTCGTCAGATAAACTTTCCTGAAAATACAAACCTTAAAGCTTATGCAGCGAAGCAGCCGTTACATGTAGAATGTGCATTTAAATCAGTTATTACAGTGCTTGGCACAAACAATCCTGCTATACAAGCAGATTTTTTAGTAGTACCGAACGGAGAAAGATCACTTCTTGGAAGGATTACATCAAGCGATATGAATCTCCTCAAAGTGGGTCCGTTTATTAATAATTGCGGAAATGCGGATGAAACGAAACTATTTCCCAAGATGCCAGGGGTGAGGGTCAGATTCAGTATAGACCCATCTGTACCTCCGGAGCGTAATGCCTATTTTAACATTCCTGCTGCATTCCGAGAAGCAGCAAGGCTCCGGCTCCAGGATATGGAAACACGAGGTATTATTGAAAAGGTTACCTCAGCACCAAAGTGGATTAGTGGGATGTCAGCGGTAGCAAAGGGGAGAGGCGACTTCAGACTAGTCGTGAACATGCGAGGTCCCAATAAGGCTATAAAACGGGAATATTTCAGACTACCGCTTATTCACGAGATGAAGGTAAAGCTGCACGGTTCAAAATTTTTCACCAAGCTGGACTTAACCAGTGCTTATTATCATCTTGAGTTGGCAAAGGACTCCCGCGAGCTGACAACTTTTCTCACCGAGGGTGGAATGTACCGCTTCACACGTCTCATGTTCGGAGTTAACTGCACTCCGGAGATTTTCCAGCGTGAGATGACAAGAATTTTAGTTGGAATTGAAAACGTTATTATATACATAGACGATATATTGGTGTTTGCCAGTTCAATAGAACAGCTGCACAAGACGGTTGCAAAAGTATTGAGGATCTTACGAGAAAACAATCTTAGCTTAAATGTTTCTAAATGTGAATTTGACAAGGAAAGCATACAGTTCCTCGGACATCGGATTGATGAGAATGGCTTTCATATTGAAGATGCAAAAATACGTCACGTACTGAAATTCCGGGAACCCTCAACCGCCTCTGAACTACGGAGTTTTTTGGGGTTAGCAGCTTTCCTCAGTCCGTACATACAGAATTTCGCGGACCTAACTCGCTCCCTATGGGAAGTGGCAACAACGAAGTCTTGGACTTGGGGACCTCGTCAATCGGAAGCCTTCGAGGCCACAAAACAGAAAATTATTCATTGTACGACCACTTTGGGATATTTTTCGGATGCGGACAAAACAGTATTGTATACTGATGCCTCACCGATTGCCCTGGGTGCGGTTCTTGTACAGGAGAGTAGGAACGGAACTCCTCGAATAATCAGTTTTGCTTCGAAAGCACTAACACCCACAGAGAAGAAATATGCCCAAAACCAGCGAGAGGCCTTGGGTGCTGTTTGGGCAGTCGAATATTTTTCATATTATTTGCTGGGAAGACACTTCACTCTGCGTACAGATGCTAAGGGAATTACCTTCATGCTTAATCGTTCAAGAGAGGATTCTAAAAGGGCACTCACTAGAGCCGATGGCTGGGCCTTACGGCTTACCCCATATGACTATGTGGTTGAATATGTCGAAGGAAGGTTCAACATAGCCGATCCATCGTCACGTCTGTATGATGGACACGATGGAGCTTTCAATGAAACCATGGGAGATCGCGAAACTAGAGGCTAACGCTGTTGGTTTCTTGACAGAAGAAGAAATTAAGAAAGCAACTGTAGTGGACAGCACCCTAACTCAAGTATCGTTAGCCCTAGAAACCGGAATTTGGCCAAAGCACTTACGGAAATTCGAAGTACTGGCTGATAATCTTCACACCATGGACGGATTAATAACCAAAGAAGGACGTGTGGTTATTCCGGAAGCTCTTCGCCCTAAGGCTCTGGAAGTTGCTCATGACGGTCACCCGATGGCTGGGAAACTAAAAACGATACTCAGAGAGCGTGTGTGGTGGCCTGGAATGACGAAGGATGCTGAGGAGTGGGTGAAATCTTGTCAAACATGTGCCACCAACGGAAATCCTGAAAGAACCACCCCTATGCAACGTATATTTGCCCCCAAAAATATATGGGAAACAATCGCCGTAGATTTCAACGGGCCATACTCAAGGTTTGGTGGAATCTACATACTGGTATTAGTTGAGTACAGATCTAGATATATAATTGCCCACCCGGTGAAATCGACCAGCTTTGAACATACAAGAAGTGTATTGGACGATATATTTTACAGAGAAGGATTTCCTAAAAACATCAAGACCGATAATGGCCCGCCCTTCAATGGTCAAGAATTTTCTCAATACTGTGCTGATCGGGGGATTAAGACTGTTTACTCGACTCCGCTGTTTCCCCAGCAAAACGGCCTTGTTGAAAGGTACATGAAACTCATCAATAAGGCCATGATAACTGCTGCCTCAAATGGAACCCACTATATGGATGAACTTAAAGCCGCTGTCAAAGCTCACAATTGTGCAGCTCTTGCGGTTACAAAAGTCGCACCGGAAGAGTTGATGAATGGCAGAAAAATTCACCGCGGACTTCCACTTTTGATGCGGGGCAAGGTGATTTATATAGTCCGATATATGATACGCTATGATCTCCCATTCAATCATGTTTATTCTATAATGTTCAGCAATTTGAAGATAATTTATTTTGTTTCGGAAATAAATTGCGTTACTGTAGTCATGCGTTTTTTAACAGTGTACTTGTGGCAATGAAACAGGATAACAGTAACGCTGTTTATGTATTTTTATAGCGATTGGTGATATTTTCTTTGATCGAATTTTTTCATTCGTATATAATTGAAAGGTAAACGTTCAAGATGAATTGATCGACCAACGAGATCAAGAAGCTAAGCTGGAAGGTAAGAAACGTGAAGATACTCGTCGGGGCGCCAAGGAGTGCCATGTCCTACCAGGACATCGTGTCATCGTTGCGAGACATTCCCACGCAAAAGGTGATAGTAGATTTGATCCGAAGAAATTTACTGTTATGGAACAGTCCAACGGTAATTTGCTACTTTCTGATGACGACGGTCAACTTTTGAAGCGACACGTATCCCAAACGAGGAGAGTTCATGATTGGAGAGCTCCAATTACAGGATCAAGGCCAATCGTAGTAGAACCCCAGACTCGCCGTCCGAGAGAAAGGAAAACTCCTTCCTACCTCCAGGACTATGTGAGGCTGGTAGAGTTGGAAAAGGCGAATATGCGTGCAGTCACTCAACCAGATCGACATAGTTGGACACTTCGATATGTAAGATCCTAGCTATGAATCTTCATCGATAATCGATAATAAAAAAATTTCACAATGACATTATTAGATTATTCACGTACACTTTTCAGAAAATAATCTGAATAGGGAGCCGAGCACCTTTTTTTTAGAGAAGGAGTGGGATGTGAGATACACCCTATGGTTTCGGTATACATGGGCTGCAGTACACCCCTCGGCGAGCCATCAACTGACGTTGACAATACAAAAAGGTTTGGAAGGTTTGCCAACACTGCTTCTGCTGTCGTAATAAAACTAGGGAGAGAATCTGCCTCTTTTGTCTACGTGCCGTCGAATAGGTAAGTTGTGTTTGGTGCAAAGCTCCGTGTCCTTTCCCCATTTTGCCAGACAATTGATGTGGCATAATGGCAAAACTCCACACAACTATGCAATTTTTTCAGTTAAATATTAAAAGTTAATTTTCTTCTCAATACGTATATTTTAATTTTGAAAATTTTAATGCCATCGCGTTCCTCAGACATTTTTACATAAAAAACACTTATCGTCCCAATATAATAAGAGCGCATCCTGAGATATACCGTTTTGAAGGGAAAAACTCCGATTTTCTCATATAAAAATCCATTTTATTGGCCAAAATTGAGAAAATCTTCAAACTGTCATAAAAATTGACCCTGATCTGCTAGGAGCAAACCAAATATGTAGTTTTTCATCATTTCTCGTCTACTTCACATGTTTGAACTCAGAATACTCAAGTTGGTTTTTTAGTGTTGCGCGCTTGCAATTTTATATGGAAAATTGCGGTTTTTTTTCTTCAAAACGGTGTATCTCAGGATGCGCTCATATTATATTGGGATGATAAGTGTTTTTTATGTAAAAATGTCTGAGGAACGCGATGGCATTAAAATTTTCAAAATTAAAATATACGTATTGAGAGAAAAATTAACTTTTAATATTTAACTGAAAAAATTGTATAGTTGGCAACACTGCCAGCAAAAAATTATATTTTTTATAGACTCCTTGAACAATTTTCTTCAAAAGTCATCTTGTGGTTTGATTCTAGAGTAAATAGAACCGGAGATATGATCAAAAGAAAATCAAGGGTTTTGGCAATTTGCCAAAACGTGGGGTGCTCCCATGACCCGAGGGGTGGTTCAATTATCACAAAAATTTGGGTTTTTACATATATATTGACCCTAGATGAACAATTCCTCTAAATTTTGTTCAAATCCGTGGAGGTGGATTACACGTGCCTTGATCACTTCGCATGGAATGACCCATATGCAATGTCAAATGCGTTATCTTACGGAGGAAGCGAAAAAGTGTTCCTAAACCCATTTGCAAAGGAGTGTTTGGGATTGTGAACTAAAGGGTGCAGCTTGTGTTCTGGACAGAGATGCCAGATTTGCAGACATGTCTGTAAATTCGCAGACTTTTGATTTTAGCTGCAGATGTTTTCGATGTCGCAGATATTTGAGATTTTTTAGTTTGGTTACAGATATTTACAGATTTTTGAAAATAAAAGCTTTTGGTTTCACTAGTTTCAACTCTACTTTAGGTCTTTCCTCCATAAGCTATTTCTTTCTATTTGTCTTGGGCTATAAATGCACTATTTTCATTTAATAAGTCATTTTTGGTCAAGAAAAGTTTTCCTGACATTTTTTGTTCTTTTCAGACTTTTAAATTATTATTGCAGACATTTGAAAAAAGTATCTGGCATCTCTGGTTCTGGAAAAAATAGCGGAGAACTAAATCTTTCTAGTCGAAAGAAAAATAAATATATTGTTGTTATTCTCACTTGCAATTATAATGTAATTCGTACAGTATCACCTAGCGCTAAAAATGTAAGCTAGATTCGTCAACCTTGGTTCAAATTTTGAACAGATTTCTCGACTAAGAATCGACGGAGGGATGGACCGATTAAATTGTCAAATATTCATTGTTTTCTGGGTAGTTCACAATATTTTACACCTCAAATGTTTACCTCAGATTTTCGCCGAACCACCAGAAAGCCTTGAAATGCTGTTTTAAAAGTTTTTTTTTTTTAAATTCGTTTGTTTGACACTGTTAAAGGTTAATTATGGGTATACACGCGCGGAGATCTTGATGCTTCAGATTGGTAATCCCACCAAGAAGCCTTCTTAACGGTATCAATCTGCAGCTTGCATGATTGGCTGTGTATCCAGATCGTGCAGTCGCACCTCGATTGCACATTCCAAAAATACACGGTAATCTGGACCTTAATTTTTTTCTGGTCTTCAAAATTAAATTTTAAAAGTCAAACATGTAGCTTCAAAATAAAAAATAAAAATTCGAGATTTATTCTGACGGCGCTGGTGGTTCAGTGGTAAGCGTCACCGTTACTCACCCCGTTGGGTCTTGGTTCAATCCCAGCCGTGGTCGTTGAGATTTTTCTGAGTTGAAAGATATCTGTGGTCACGCCTTTCTTCGGAAGGGAAGTAAAGCTCAATTTCAGGCCTCAAGAGTAGAGGATTTCCTTAATAAAAAAAATGTATAAAAAGATCACTTGAAAACGCTTAATTTTAAGTAACATTTTCGTTTAGCTCCGCTTGAAATGGTTTATTTTGTATATGTTTGGATCCACGGGGCCACCATGCTTAATTTCGCTTTCAGGAAACCAACATACTCTAATACTACAAATGTTCCCACCTTTCTTTTCCCACATCGTGTTCAGTGTGCGGCAAACGAGAAGACCCTCAGTGGAAGTGAAGTGGCAAATCGGTGCCACGTTCCAAACAATAGGAAAATACCTCCGGCAGAGGTACATCGATCAAAATGATACTTGTCTATTATTGAGTGCTGGGTTACGGGATGCGATGGAGCTGGTGATGAAAGGGATCGTGACTTGCATGCATTCCGTTTTGCGCGGTACTTAAACGATTGTTAATTTCATATAGTGACTTTCTTTTGATTTGATTATATAGGTTTTAATTTTGGAGTCATTAACTTCTTATTTAGATTAAGAAAAAAAATTCTCACTCTATGGGCTAGTTGTTAGGAATCAAACCCAGATGAGCTGCGTTCTAGATAACCGATATTTCATACTGATTGTGAAAGTAAAAGCACTAAATGACAGAATTAAATTCCTTTTTTAATCAGGATTAAATCACTTCAACGACATACTTACAACTTCAACAACGTGGCATCAGAGATCATCACCCAGAACAGTATCGATCCGCTACAGAACGAAGGGGGTATTTTCGGTACTGCGGGGAAAAGCGGCAGTGCGAGAGGGGTATTTTTCAACCTTGGAAAAACATTTGTCAAAAAGTGGACGATGCAGATTGGCTACGGTGGCGGAACATTTGGCGCAAACCCTGTCTGTCACATCATCATTGACACGAAGACACCGCGGGAACTTCCAAAGATGCCGTATCGTCACAAAAAATGTTGACTGTGGTTCTCGCGATTTAAACGAAATGGTTTGTTTTATTTGACAGGTTTGTCGTGTGGGAGCTGGGAGTTGTAAAAAGTCAGTCAATTTTTGTCGTGACTAACGACTTACCTTTCAATATAGGGGCCCCTTTTCAAAATTTCGGAAGAAAAATGATGTAAGATTTTGAACGCTTATATCTTTTGTTGTACTGAATGGATTTAATCAATTTCTTCGGCATTTTGTCGAAAATATTTGTACCAATGTTGTATTAAATTTTGGAATATGTAGGACATTCATTATCAACGGAAACATAGTGTTTTGAATAATCTTTCGAAAACGACTCGGAAAAGTGAAAATTTTCAGCCCATCCCGCACACAGCCGTCAATATTGTGCAGCAACCGAACAATAAAATAATGAAAAGTTTATATATAGGTCCACTACATGTTTGTTCCTATGATTATTCGTATTGGGTTGCTTGACGAGAGCAGTTGGTGGGGGAAAGCCGGCATATTAGTTTTGGTTATGCCATTAGAAGCCGGACGGAAAGGAAAGGCCCATGCACGCCACGAGAACGAGCGAGAAAGCGATAGTAGTGAATATTAGCGAAAGCGTTACGTACAATTTGAACCTTAATAACTTTTCTTCTACTAAACGGATTGCCAATCTTGTTTCATAAATCGGAAGGAAAACGTTCAACGCTTGCTACCGATACGTTGTTTGCTATATAAAATTTGTTTAAATAGTTCAAAAACTACTTTAAATGAGAATCAACATTAATGATAAAACCTATAAATAGGGGTGTCGCAGCTTTTCTCAAAGCCAGACGTGTGTAAGACGCAGTGCATAACAGACGTGCGTGGTCGTGAGAAGCTGCATCGGACGACCAATCAAATTGGCTGCCACCGGAGAGAGGAAAAACGGTGGTGGCGGTGAGAAGGCCAAAAAGCCAAAGGCTAAGAAACGCAGTCACTGAAAAGGCGGTAGTAACTGCCACTAAAAATGCTACCAAAACATCGAAGGCTGCAAAGCGTACTCATTCGGTGTGAGCTACGAAAGGGGAAAGATCGTATGGATGTACGCAGTAAAAACAATCGTCGGCAAGGTTTGAATTGTTTCAAAAGATTCCCGTCTTGTATCAACATAGTTATCTACATAGTGGTTAAAGCCTTAATAAACATAATAATAATAATAATAATAGTTATCTACAAACCGTCCTTATTAGGACGAATGCAAAATGGAAAAAGAATTTAATTAGAAAGTTTCTTTTATTAACCAGTATTAAGTTTGCGCTTGGTAATTCTGTACTTTTACCAGTGAATCATGAGAAAATGTTTTTCTAATCTACAAACTCGAAGGTTTTTGCAAATCCTTCCAAGAAAATCAGTGAATGTGGCAACTCTGCTACTAAGCGAAAGCTACACCAAAACGAATGATGAAAATATTTTCATTTATCGAACAAAAGGACGGCCTTCCATCTGCATTGTAAAGTCTATAAATAGGAACACCATGATGAAAACTGTGCTCATTCGGTGTGAGCTGCGAAAGGGGAAAGATGTATGTACGCAGTAAAAACAATCGTCGGCAAGGTTTGAATTGTTTTAAAAGATTCCCGTCTTGTTTCACATAGACAAACCGGCCTTATCAGGACGAAGGCAAAATGGAAAAAGAATTTAATTAGAAAGTTTCTTTTATTAACTAGTATTAAGTTTGCGCTTGGTAATTCTGTACTTTTACCAGTGAATCATGAGAAAATGTTTTTCTAATCTACAAACTCGAAGGTTTTTGCAAATCCTTCCAAGAAAATCAGTGAATGTGGCAACTCTGCTACTAAGCGAAAGCTACACCAAAACGAATGATGAAAATATTTTCATTTATCGAACAAAAGGACGGCCTTCCATCTGCATTGTAAAGTCTATAAATAGGAACACCATGATGAAAACTGTGCTCATTCGGTGTGAGCTGCGAAAGGGGAAAGATGTATGTACGCAGTAATAACAATCGTCGGCAAGGTTTGAATTGTTTTAAAAGATTCCCGTCTTGTATCAACATAGACAAACCGTCCTTATCAGGACGAAGGCAAAATGGAAAAAGAATTTAATTAGAAAGTTTCTTTTATTAACCAGTATTAAGTTTGCGCTTGGTAATTCTGTACTTTTACCAGTGAATCATGAGAAAATGTTTTTCTAATCTACAAATCCGAAGGTTTTTGCAAATCCTTCCAAGAAAATCAGTGAATGTGGCAACTGCCACTAAGCGAAAGCTACACCAAAACGAATGATGAAAACATTTTCATTTATCGAACAAAAGGACGGCCTTCCATCTGCATTGTAAAGTCTATAAATAGGAACACCATGATGAAAACTGTGCTCATTCGGTGTGAGCTGCGAAAGGGGAAAGATGTATGTACGCAGTAAAAACAATCGTCGGCAAGGTTTGAATTGTTTTAAAAGATTCCCGTCTTGTTTCACATAGACAAACCGGCCTTATCAGGACGAAGGCAAAATGGAAAAAGAATTTAATTAGAAAGTTTCTTTTATTAACTAGTATTAAGTTTGCGCTTGGTAATTCTGTACTTTTACCAGTGAATCATGAGAAAATGTTTTTCTAATCTACAAACTCGAAGGTTTTTGCAAATCCTTCCAAGAAAATCAGTGAATGTGGCAACTCTGCTACTAAGCGAAAGCTACACCAAAACGAATGATGAAAATATTTTCATTTATCGAACAAAAGGACGGCCTTCCATCTGCATTGTAAAGTCTATAAATAGGAACACCATGATGAAAACTGTGCTCATTCGGTGTGAGCTGCGAAAGGGGAAAGATGTATGTACGCAGTAAAAACAATCGTCGGCAAGGTTTGAATTTTTTTAAAAGATTCCCGTCTTGTATCAACATAGACAAACATAGAATTTAATTAGAAAGTTTCTTTTATTAACTAGTATTAAGTTTGCGCTTGGTAATTCTGTACTTTTACCAGTGAATCATGAGAAAATGTTTTTCTAATCTACAAACTCGAAGGTTTTTGCAAATCCTTCCAAGAAAATCAGTGAATGTCGCAACTCTGCCACTAAGCGAAAGCTACACCAAAACGAATGATGAAAAGATGGGTTGGTGATGTATATGACATAACAGGGGTGTCGTGACCACACTTCGAAGTTATTTCAAATCTTGCAAAGCATAAATTGACATAATTTCAATGATTGTTCCTTTATGAATGAAATGACAAATTTTCAGGTCAACGCGGCAATAACTTTGCAATTTATAGAACAATTTTATATTTTTAGTTATCATATATTAACTGTCATCTCTTCCAAACAACTTAACCCTCTGCTGCCAACCCCGTGGTTTTGCAGGGTTAAGGAGAATCATTGTAAAATGTCCAATACATGATTTTATGTTGTTACCTCCACTAAAACCACTTCAGAACACTCCCACCTGTCATACATGCACATTGTCTGCTTGTTGAAATCATTATATGAAATTATTGACCTGTATTCAATGCGGAGAACTCGGTAATAAAATTGTTTTGCTGAATATACCAACGAACGGGATCCCCAGGAAAATTTCGCTGAGCCCGGTGAATCGAACTTAATGCGTAAAATTTAGCCATTTGAAAGAGATACAAGCAGAATTTTAAGAATATGATCATCGCGGTTATGTCCCGGACATTACCCGCTCCTAGTTTTTTGCTAAGTGTGTTCATTTCTGTACGAAAAAGATTCCGATGGTTGTTTCGAGAGATTTTAACATTGATATTTCAAAGCAAGAAAATTGTTCATTTCATGAATGAATGTCTCAACCAGCTTAGAATCCAGCGCATCCCCTATCAACGCAGACGCCAACAATAAAGGTTCTTTTCAAAACCACCATAATTATTATAAAGAATAACTTGAAACATTCCCACATATTTCATTGAGTATCATTCGATTTGAATTACAAGTCAAACGAGTAGTCACGACACTCCGGTTATGTCCTAGACATTACCCACCCATCTTTTTTTATTCGAAACATCTTTTTCTAGAATGGAAAATGCCTTGTCATTATGTTGCGCAAATTACTGTGACGTTATGATCATTCAATTCATCGTTTCGTCGCCATTCATTTTCTAGTCTAGAAAAATACAACAAAAAATCTACGTCATTCATGGTTGTTCCCTAGGGTCACCGAAATGCATGATATGCTATATTTGGAGCTCGGCATGTGCAATGGTGATGTTGATTTTTCTCGTGTCGCTTTAGGATAGATGGGTGTCCTCGCTCATAAAGCGGTTTGTTGATTTTCGGCTCTGCATGATATTCAACGAAAAAAATAGGTAAATGTTGATCTCTGATAGATATCGATTAAATTTGTGCATACACTATGTGTTATACTGTGATTTCAAACAAAGTAAAATGTGTTAAAATAAAGAGCAAATTCAGTTATCTCGTTTTGAGCACCATTCCAATACTAAGATTAACTTAATCTTTCTAAATCGTTTGAACCTAACCAAACAATGCCATACTTTCGCACTTATTAATATCTTACTTCCCAACGAAAAGGAAACTTCTCTTCTTCCAAGCGTTGTAAGCACTGTGTGTTTTTCTGGTTGGTCTCTGCCCAATTACCGCCAGCTCAAATAATATCCCATGCTAACAGCAACCCACACCGCTCCAATGCAAAGCGCTTCGATTATTTCCATAAATGCGACGCACGTACCACGAGCTGGGTTGCATTGTTTTTCGTACAATCCCGTTTGGGAATTGTATTGTACACATTCCGGAAAAAAATGGTATCGCGGATAGCGAGAAACGCTACCCGCTACCATTCCCCGGTCAATGCACCAATAGGTATACCGCGAGCAAAAACTGAGCTGCTGTAGGATGTAATTTCAATTCTCTTTTTGGGACACATTTTTCAAATAGTGTATAAAATTCTAACATGGCAATATTGGTTTTAGGGAACGGGTTCGATTTCTATTCAATAACGTTTTTTTCGGCATTTAGAAGCGAGAGAAATCACCATATTCAAGTGTTTTGTTACATTTACATTATACGTTTCAATGAAGGTCCAGTTCCAGCTGGGATGTTTTGCCAAGAAATAGATGAAACAGATGATGACATACCAATACGCGGAAACATTTTAGTGCCCTTTTTCTGCTGCCGTCTTAAAACAGTTGCTGCCATCTTTATATATGCTTGAAAAGTTTCTTGAAATTTATCATTTTGAAATTAAAAATTTTAAAAGTTCCTCGCCAATCCTGCCGCTGTTGAATTATGGAAACTGATTGAAAACAGAGCACAGAATTAAAAAAAAAAACTAAACAGGATATTTTCTTTTTTCAGTGATCGTGCACTAGAAAACTAAATAACTACATAATAAACTCTGCTTTACAGTTTGCATCGCTTGCTTGGAGCAAATCCTAAACCTTATACCCTTTTAAACCTCCAACTCTTCTACACCTATGGAAGAGTCAGATGAATCGTCGTCCTTCCGTTAAGTAAGTGGAGCATCTACACTTCCCGTCTACCTTATCCTTTATCCTTCCCCGTGAACGATGGAGATGAGGGCGGCTGGCCACGCCGTTGAGGTTTTAATATGGGTCGGATCGATATGAATTTCTACTTACAATTTCCTAAGAAACTCTCATTAGATAATCTGCAGTCAGATATAATGAAGTCAGTGTGCAATCCGCCAAAATCATCGTCACACCGCAACGACTGCTATCGAATTTCATTTGGATCGGAGCGCTGGTTCCGAAGTTATGAGTTGAAGAGTGCGATTACACATGAAATTCCCTGAACCTTTTTGCCTTTCTCATATAATGAAAGGTCAGTCTATTCTCAACCACCAAAGGCATCAGTCACAATACCAGTGTGCTCTCTGCTGCTATCCAAGCCAGCGCAAGCAGTTGCTTTTTTCTTGTGTGCTTTGTCTAAAGAACAAAGGGAACCGATACTATAATTCTATCAAGATTACTGAGTCTCGGTGATGTGGAACATTTGCTGAAGGAGAAAATGCAGCTTCGGTTTTCAGACGTAAGTTTCATTCAGTTAGAGCACGTCAGACACGCGGTGCTGATAACATTCAACAAATTCGCCCAGGCAAAAAGATTCATTTCGCAAAGCACCTTGAAAAACGTTCTGTATTGTGACAACGCAAAAATCAAGATCCCTGTGTATATGGATAACGGAAACGTGGAAGTTAAATTACATGATTTGGCACCACGTACTTGCAAAGTGGCCATTAAAAGATTCATGTCGTATTTCGGAGAAGTGGAATCCATTTCAGAGGATAAGTGGAGGAACTACTTTCCAGGTATTTCAAATGGTGTTTTTGTGGTGAGAATACGGGTAGACCAACCCATTCCCTCTTATCTTACCCTGCAGTACACAACAGAAGGGGCTGATACCATTATACAGCGAACTCTATGTACATATCAAGGACAAACTAACACGTGCCAGTTCTGTGAACAAACGGCACATTACGGACAACCCTGACCAGAAACCGCTAAGAAAAGCTCATCTGCAGAAAGAAATACCAATACTCAGTCTCCAGTATCATTCCCTGAGCCACAAACGGTTGCCAAATTTGTGGCTGCTGTTCAAGCAATAATGACAACTGCGAAAGCCACGTCAAGTACCACAAACTCAACAGCTAATTCCAGCAATGAGGGAGCAGCTAATTCTAGCAATGACGGAGGGTTCACGCTCGTGACCCGAAAGGGAAAGCAGTTAGGAACAACACCTGATCGCGATCATCAAGGCAGTAACCCCGATGATGACCTGGACATGTGCGAAGACGACAGAGATACAAATGACCCCCATGATATAGTTGAGGTGGATGCAAATATTTCCCCGATACGAAAACGGATCTCCGCGCGCAATGGCAAGTCGCGCGTACGGGATCGATCTTAGCATTAATTGTTTATTATTTTTATTGTTTACATTATGTAAAAATATAAAAGAACAACGGCTCCGTGAAGCTAACGCCTTGAGCCGTGCCAAATAAACGAATTAAAAAAAATATAATGAAAGGAAATGCATGCAGTCCAAAAATCGACTTTCAAACTGGGTTAGTCTTTATATTACTCCCTGGGAATTTCGGTCTGGTTCATTTATCGAAATTTAATAGAACGTGTTCATAAGGTCACTTGTTACTGCTATCGGGTACTGACGGCATGCAACACGACGCCGATTATGAAAACGTCAACGGTAAGAATCCCTTGTATATGTATGCTGATCGTACGGAAATTCGCCTACACGATTTGGCACCTCGTACTAGCACGGATTATACTAAACGATTCATGTCGAAGTATGGAGAAGTGTAATCCGTCACAAATGTCACCTAAAGAAACCTTTTCTCTGGCGTTCTCAACGGTGCTCGGGTGGTGCGAATGTGGCTGAACTAACCAATACCGTCTTACTTAACTTTTGAGGGTAGATCATCTTAAGGTGTTAACTATATACAAAGACGTGGGCAGACGCCCACGTGCCTGTTTTGTAGCCAAATGGCAAACTATGGTAAACCATGCGCCAAAACAACTAAAGAAAATTACCTACTACAACCAACACCATTAAATAGCCTCCGACATCAGCAGATACACCACAGACAGTCGACCAAAAAGTAAATGACGGATAATGTTCCACGGTATCCACAAGCCAATAGTTAACATACCTAGGGAAGAAATTGACGAGAAATAAGCTACATCAGAGTCAGTCGAAAACACAAAAAAGCACCAAGCATGTAACAACGAAAATCAATACTCTAGCGACGACGACATGGACACAAACACAAGTGAGAAAGAAAATTATTACAAGAAGGGGAAAGCAGTGCGCCCAGAATAGACGTCAGTGATAATAATTGTTTTTCTATCTTGGAATTGTGAATTGTATTATGTCGTTGAATTGTATATGACTTAAAAAAGGGTTAAAACCCTAATAAATAAACAAACAGCAATCTGTATGTCTTTTTCGCTTTTCATTTTCTGACAGCTGAATCTTTACTATTATGACATCGTAGCCTTCCCCATTGATGTAGTCCTCTACGGTGTTGATAAGGCTTTCGCATTCGCAAACATGAAAATTATATTCCTTTGTTCTGCGTTCGCCCAGTAAATACCCATAAACGGCCCATCCCAGCCTAGTTCCCTACCATACATTCCTTCTTTAATTTTTTGCGATACCGCCAACGATAAGTCCCGAAGACCGATCAGAAACTGTGGCATAGCAGCCTGATAACTGAGTATCCTTAGACCATTCCGATAAGCAAATCTCTTCTGAAGTTCTTCAAATCTTAACGTTTTCAAAGGAAGCTTGAGGCTTTTAACAGTTCAGGCGTTTCTCGAAACAAAGCAACATTGACTTTCCGGTAGAAGATTGTTCTCAGTGATATTACCGGTACACTTCAAGCATGGTGGTAGGTCAGGTACCTTCACCAGGCGCGTAGCCAGAGGGAGGGCTACGGGGCAAAAGCCCCCCCCCCCGAAATTTTTCAAAAATAAATTTAAGAAGCAACATGTTTTTCGGTAACTCGTAAAAAAATTGTATCTTGTTTGGTTTCAACAAATTAATGGGAGAATGGTGAGGAAGATTGCTATTTCGAGCCACCGAAGACATCGGTCACGATATCTACTCAGTATGCCGAGTCTGATAACACACTTCCTTTCATATTGTGTGACTCGTCGGAAGAACAAAAGAAACTGTTACTTTAATTCTTGCTGGGGTGATCCGTCGGATGATTGAATCGCAGAAGCAAGAAGTGGTGCTCTAGCCAAACGTGGAGGCTATTGACTTCCATAACCGCATTTGCATAACCGAATTTCATGATGGGAAATATTTGCTGAAGGTGAAAATAGAGGTTATGCTTACGAACTTCGCCTTTAACGAGTTCTACCTTGTCAGGCATTCAGTACTTATGTTATTCAACAAATTAGCCCAGGCGAAACCAGTCATTTTGCAACTTGTAACACGTGGTTGATTCTCATATATATATATGGATGATGAGAAAATCAATGTTCGGCTACAAGATCTGATACCACTTACTTGAACCGCGGACGAACGACCAGGAGGTTAAAGCCCCAATAAACAAACTTAACTTATTTGAATCGTGGCCGTTAAAAGATTCCTGTCACAATTGGAAAAAATGGAATTTATTATAAAGGACACATCTAGGAATTAGACGGGCAGGGTCAGCTAGAATTTCGTCTTAGCTGACCCTGCACGTACAAAGCGCAATGCGGTAGTATCATTATACACGTTACATCTTTGCACATCCATAGTCTCCAATACGATTACCTGAAAAACAAACAATTGCCAAATTTGTTGCGGCTGTTCATATAATATTGACGGCAAAAACTGCGTCTAGTATCTCAAAATTAACAGTCAGCATCATCATTGAGGAAGTCGACACTGGTGGCCCGTAAGGGGACAAAACAAAAATGAAATCAGATATTCGCGAACATGGACATGGCAGTTACCACGATAATAATACGGAAGTGTTCAAGATAGATATGAACGACCACCAAGATGCGGTTGGTTATGAAAAATATTTCTCAGTCAGTAAACAGGTCAATCGCACGAGATCTGTTGGACAACTATTAGCGTTTTATCATTTTCATTGTTTACATTGTGGAAATATATTAAAGACTCAAGGCTTCATTTAGCTAATGCATTGAACCGACTCAAATAAACGAATTATATGATAAAAATTTAGAAGTTTCATAGAAAACTGAGTCCAAAAACTGTCCCAAAATTAACATTTATCGCTAGTGATGGCATCTAACAAAACTCATTTTATGCTAGATTTTGGCCTTAATAAAGAAAGTTAGTTAAATCATACGCAAATTGGAGTTCTGTAATAGATTAGAGCACTGTACGCTTAATACAAACGTCAGGCATCTCACTCAAGCGTGCCAAACAAAAGCATTTCAATTAGCAGATGACATAGTTGTAGCCGAGACGACAGTTTTTTTTATTTTCGCATCATTTTAATGCAATAGTATTTCTATTGACACTCCATTTCATTTTATGTGGGGAATGCGGGCCGCATTGAAACACTGTTAGTCTGGAAAATCGAACAATAAGCAAGAAAAACGTGAAAAAGTAAACAAGCCAAAAAGTGGTAAACCAGCGGTTTTCCTGAGGTGTTCATCAACCCACGAATCGTATATTACTAATTTTGTTGATATACAGAAACGTACACAGTAGCGGTAGGACTAACTGACGTGATTTTACACTTACTTTCCTTCGGATGTCAATTGATCAATTGATGCTAAACCACATATTAGTCAATCAACCATAATAAACTAAATGTTGCAACCACCAGCAGCATTTTAGTCGCTTTCGATGGTTTCTAATTAATGCCTATGTAAGTTTGAAAACGACGTGTCGATAAATTGATCAGACATCAGTAGGTTATCACGGAGAGCGACTAAAATGTTGTAACTAGTTGAGTCTATAAGTCAATAAGGTGGGATTATTGTTTCGATTTCATGTTTTCATTATATTACAGCCTTTCATTTTATTTTTGGTCTTTATGGAAAAAGATGATAAGACATCACGGAGAAAAAAAAGCAAAAAGGAATCAATAGTGCGATGTATTCCCTTCTATGTGTCGAAATTAAGAGATGCTGAAATTATTGAGGTTGTTCGCATTTATAGTTTCTAGTTATGTTGTCAGCAATGAAGCATTTAGTAAAATTTTACGTAAATTGGATGATAGTAGTAACAGAGTTAAGTGATTTTCATTCGATTTGTGGACAATTTTCTTGAATAGATTAAATTCCGGGCAGTTCCCTTTAGTTGATTAAATCATTGAAATACATTAGTCATTCCACGTCAGTTTTACAACCAAAATTTCAATTCCTTCCAAAATGTTATTTTACATTCTTTAGCTAAAAATAATTGACACGTATTTTTTGGTTTGGCTAAATATTATATTTTTTTTCAAGTTATTCGCTTTTGAACTTTTGAAGTCTATAAAATTGAACATTTTTCAATGACTGATAACTCGGAAACGACTCGATATATGGAAAAAAAAATCTTAAATAAAAAAGTTGCGTTTTCAAATAAGCTTATCAAAAAAAATCACAATTTTTTTGTTATATAACTTATGAAAATTGCAATTACGTGAAACAAATTGAATTTTTTTAAGGTTGGACCAAATTTATTTATTATTTTCTTTAAGTATTAAAATCATGTTAAAAAGATTGTGTAAAAATTTGGCAGTGGAATTCTTTGCGAGATTTTGCAATTATAAACATAAAACAAGGCAATTTTACACTAAACGCCCAGTGAAAGGCCTGTTATAACTGAAATATCTCGTAAAACACTTCGAGTTCCACCCCCAAAAAAGTCTTAAATTTGCAGAATGCGAGTTATTCCACGATTTACAACTATAATTTTAGTTCCCTCCAATTTTTTTGCATTCTTTAGCTGAAAATTATAGACACGATTTTTTTACTTTGGCTGAATTTGATTTTTTTTCATGTTATGAGTTTTTGAACTTTATAAAATACTAGCTAATATCCATCGCGCGTTGATGCGATTTTCAACGAAATAGGAGGAAAACACAATTTGTTCCGAAGCGCCATCTTGTAGGCAGATAATCCCCACCAATAGCACACAAACCCGCTCCATAACAAATTCCTACTATGCATAAATTTTTACGGCAATCAAGCCGTTTGGGAGTTCATAAATCATATACATACAAATATCGACTTTTAATAACATAGTGATTTTTTAACGTTTTATAAATTTAATAGAATTGGACATTTTTCAGTCCCTGATAACTGAGAAACTATTAGATTTCTGGGAAAAGCATTAAATAATAAAAGCTGCGTTTTCGGAAGATCTCATCGGATTTTTTTTTGTAATATATGTTTTTGTTAAATAATTTATGTATTATGCAAATATTAGTAACTAATAATTTTTTTTCAATTACAATAGGCCTATCACTAGGCGTTTGGTGTAAAATTGCCTTGTTTTAAGTTTATAATTGTAATATCTCGCAAAGTATTTTGATATTCACTCCCAAATTTTTGCACAATTATTTTAACATGATTCTTAATATTTAAAGAAAATAATAAGTAAAAAAATTGGTCCAGCTTTGAAAAATTCAATTTGTTTCAAACAATTGCAAATTTCATAAGTTATATAACAAAAAGAAATTGCAATTTTTTTCAGTAAGCTCATTGAGTACATAACTTTTTTATTTAATATTTTTTTCCATATATCGAATCGTTTCCGAGTTATAAGTGATTGAAAAATGATCAATGTTATAAACTTCAAAAGTTCAAAAACTAATAACTTGAAAAAAAAATCATATTCAGACAAAATAAAAAATACATGTCAATTATTTTCAGCTAATGAATGCAAGAAAAAAAAATTGGAAGGAATTCAAATTTTGGTTGTAAATCAGACGTGGAATGACCCATATATTTTGATCCTATTGATCGCCAAAGATCCTCCTTCCTAACTGGTGTATGCCAAAAAATTATGTTAGCATGATGCATTAGAACTGGTAATAGTTACAGGACGCCAGATCAAGAAAATAGAAGTTGAACCATCTACAATTCGTTTGCTAAATCAGAAGATTTTGTGCAAATTTCGACATTCTCTTCGATCGAATATTTTATGGATATTTTTCTACTCATTTCGATTTAGCGTCTTCTACACCTTTCAAACGTGTAGCTTAGAACACCTTGCGTTTTCCAGCACGGTCAAGGATTGTCATATTCGGTTCGCGCATAAATACTGAGAGCTCTAGAATATCCATTGTTGCAACGAGAGTAAATTGTAACTTGTAAATAAAAATAAATAATAAAAATCAAATTAAACATCAATAATTCGTTGATGTACTATAGCCTTTCTTGTGACTAAGAACATGGATTGTCTTAGATTTGGCTTTGTTTTCATTAAGAACTTTTCAAAATTTCGTTTAGTTTCTAGTGACAATATGAAGTAATTAGAACTAAAAGCTTTATGCAGGGGCGGGTAAAGCGTAGTTGGTAAATCGATTGCCTTGTACGCAGCCCATCACGGTTCGTTCATCAATCCCGCACATGTGGGGTTAGAAATTTTTCTAAAGAAATTTTCTAACCCAAAAAGAGGCGAATAACCATAAGGTTAAAACCTCTATAATCGAAATAAAAAAAGCTTTATGCAACAATTGTTTAAGCCCCTCCCGAAATAAACTCCTGGCTACGGGCCTGCTTCACATTCAGCAGCTCGGTAATGCTTTGCTTAACAAACGTCATGGATGACGCTTCATCTAAAAAGGCGTATGTATCCACTGAGTTAGAAGCATCAAATAAGTTTACGGGCACTGTAGTTTCACATGTGCCGATAGCCGATAGAAGAAGGACTGGATTCGATAGATGAACACATTGTCCTGCAACAATGAGGTGTTGTGTTAGATTCCATTCGGTCATCCCAAATTCAATAGAAGTTTCAATTCGCTCGCTTTTCGCTGCTGGACACTCTCGTACTCCTCAAATGAAACTTGTTGGTTATGATACCTGGACGACCGTAGAGCGTAGTGTGAAAAGTTTTTATGACGTCTATCCGGAATTAACAAGTAATATCGTACTGATTTCAAGACATCTCCTGTCAAACAACGCTGCAACCGCGAAATGCTAACGAAGATCCTTCATTCTTCGAGATTCCTAGAGAACTCCGGTAGATCACGAGGCGTCACCAGTCTGGTAGAAATTTGTTCCGAAGAGGTTCTTTACAGCGGAGGCTGTCTAGATGGGATATCCGGAGGCGGCAGCTGATTCAGATCTAAGCTTGAGCACGCACTGGCTCAATCGATGATACGAAGTTTTCTGTACCCGCATACATGATACGTTGAACGTAGTTTGAGAGTTCACCATCATGGTTGACATTTTCATGCTCGACTACCATCCTTGTTGCTTCCCTGACGGTACCGTACTGTCCTTGGCTTCGGGATTGTTTCTTGGAATTGGTCCTGGTAAAAATAATTGTGGTGAGTTGGGTGGCGGCTGTGTTAATTGCGATGGATTGTGTGGTTGAACCTGTTGTAGCTGAGCCGAGCACCTCTACAACTTTTCTCGATGCTGTTCGAACTGTTCGGAAGTTGGTACCGTGGTTTCCTAGCATTTTTGCAGCTGTTGCTGGCGAATTTGTTCAACTAGAATTGTAGGTTTCGAATTTATCGGCACGTTTTCCTGAGTTTACTGTGTCCGATAGTTGTTTTTTTGATTCAATCTAAAAACGCACAAGGACCCAACAAACAATGAAAGCTGAACAAGCCTTTAATCCGAGAGAATAAGCTGAACAAGAACTGTTTAAGCTTTTATCCAGCTAAGTTGTTTGTTGGGGAGCTCTTATCATCATTCACGATTACGGCTGGGTTTCCACACTGAGAACTGATATACAAGTAAAGTTTTCAACTTGTGTAAGAAATTAAACTGTCGCTTTGAAATGACAACAGCAAGTAGCAACTTGCCACTGCTCGGCGCTTCGATCGGCCAGCAATCGCTATACGGGACTTGTATGCAAACTTGGATACAATGGTGACTCACGCATGCAAACCTGTATGCGATGGTGATTTTCAACGTATTTTCATTTAAATGTTTACACAGGTTTTTCGGGAAAGTTTGTTCTAGCTTATATGTCTGTTCTCTGTGGTTTCCATGACCGCATTGGCTAATCGCCTTGATTGCATCTACATGACATGATTACATCTAATGCCTCTTCCTCCAGTAGTGATGTCTCCATGTACTTGTGATCAATAATGAACTTCTATAGATCCACCTACGATTGTTTTGCCAGCTCCTTCCGTTGTTCAATTCGTTTAAGGATACGTTCCAAACGAGCCTTTCGATTGGAAGATTTGGATGGAGTGGAATTTCGATGAAACGGGAAAGCATCTTGGACATATCCAGTCATGACGTTTGTGCCCAGTCAAAAAGGGCAAGTTGCTGGCTAACGGGGGGCTATTTGCCAACTCGGATGCGCTAATTGCCCTTCAATTTGCCAGCAAATTGCTGGCAATTAGGGGGCTATTTTAAATGCAACATTTGGGCGATTTGCCGCCGTCATTTTTTAGCCGCTCTACCCGCCCTTAAATCGCCCCCAAATCGCCCACGGAACGCGCCATTTAATCGCCCTTAATTGCCTAATATGAAAATTACAAATATTACTTATTTTCGGATTCATTATCTACTCACATAAACTTATCACTACACCAGGTAATCACCACCAAATTATAGGAAGAATCAATGGTTAAATTGGCATTGCACACGAAAACTTACCACAATCTGACTTTTATTAAGAGTTTAGGTCAGATATCCTGTTCCACTATATTTACACACGATTCCACAATTTCCCACATTCGTTGGCTAGTGCACTAGACAAACAAAATACAAGCGAGAACACGTCAATCGTTTAAAAAAACTATTTTAAGCTTAAGCCAAACATGAACCGCCATGTTTGAAAAACGCAAATACAACCAAGTCCATTTCAGCCGCCAGAAAATTTGTCTAAGTGTTGAAATTGCCTTTAAATCGCATTCGCTAATTGCATTTGTTCCTAGGGGCAATTAGCACAAGCGAGTTGAGTTAAACTTCAAACTGTTTAAATCGCCTGACCATGTTCGTCCGCATTTTTTGACAGGGTGTGTTTGCTATGCTATGCTATTCATTTCCGTCACTCGATGACACTCAAGTGATTCACATCCCACTGAGACGTCCAAAAAATTGTTTCAAAATCGTTCAACACGGGTCCAACGATGGACGTTCGTTGAACGGTTATTTGGACGTTGTCCAAATTGGTCCAACGAACGTCCTTCATTGGACGATTTTGAAACCAACCGTTCTTAGAGGGATGACAAGGGGGAACCCAGTGAGCAAATTTTCTGGCAGAAACCGCTCTGCTAGATATCTGTAAGTCTTAGTTTGGCAGCCCTGTCAGATTTCTGTCGGGTTAGTTGAGCTAGGGCGAACTCGATTTCGCTCGCGTTTTCTGGCAAATTTTGACAGGAACCGAGCAAAACCCTGGCATAACTTGGACATAAACTGTGCAAAGATCCTGGCAATTCCTACCTGGTAGAATTTAGCTCGAATCGAGCAAAACATCTGACAAAGATGTGTCAGGAAGCGTGCAGAGATCTTGGCCGTACATTTCTGACTGGATTCTGGATAAAAGTGAGCAGCATCGGTTGGTTTAATCGCTTCTGTCAGAAACGGTTGTTGCTTTTGAGCGTATTCGTTGCCAGAATTCGCAGAAACTCTGCCAGCTTCAATTTCGCTTTGCTCAACTTTTGCTAACTTTCTGCTTGCCACGCTGACCGGGAAGTTAATGACGGGCGCCTATTAGCCTGGAACGAGACTCGCGGATACGAAGAAGCAAACTTCACCGTCGTCGGAGTAGCTGAGAGCTAAATGCTCACAAAAACGGGCATTGGTATCGGGAGAAATTCCGCAGTCAAGAAACTCTCAGCATCAGCTAACAAATTAATATGTAAGAATGACTAGCGCCAAGAAGGATAAGAAACCCCTGCGAAGATGGTTGTAAAGCGATGTAAATCATTGTGGTTGGTACCTCCGGATCGGTTCGCATTTCGACAGGTGAAGCAGACCTGAACAGGTCAGACATACCGAGAAGGTAGGAGAGCAAGCAAGAAACAGCAGTAATAAACAAACACGAAGAATTTACACCAAATAAAAAGAACAAGGGCACTATTCCTCCTGAAATAATACTCAACGGTGGCCCCATGGGGATGAGGATTTGGAGAAACAGTCGGCTTAGGTTTAGTTGGTAGGTTTACTACAAACTGCGGTAGTATGAATCATACATTGCCGAGAATGTGAATGATATTAGCACAGAGAACAGACATCCATGATCGAACAAAAATATTTAAAAACGTGTGTAAACATTTGAATTAATATACGATAAACACTAGCGCCGCCACACCAACCTATCCCAACTATCCGTCAAATCCATTCCGAAACCGATTCGAAATCCTGAATAGATTCAGTATGGAATCTTGCTCAAAGAAAACAACCGATTCCGACTCAATCGGTTGATGCATTTGACCTGGAATTCATGCTGGAAGTCCGAATCGGTTTCGGACTAGTTTGACTGGGTAGAGGAATAACCGCTGTCAATTCTGTCGAACTCAGCCACAAAAAAACATGACGACAGTAGCGCACCTGGTTTGGATATCCCAACTACCTTCGAAACCGTTAGAGACTTTACACAAGTTGAATGCTGAAGATGGACGTCTGTTCTCTGTGCTGATTCGTTTGATGTTGGATCGAATCAACGATATTGTCGGACGTCGCACCCCTCGGAGTAATGTCAGAAGAAGCAAAAAAGAAATAATCAGCTGATCAGAAGCGTCTCATGGATTGCCTAAAAAAATCTGAAAATCAATGTAAAATTTTCAAAAAACTGTGAAGTAACTGAATATTTATAACAACCTGTAGTAAGCTATGAAATTTCCATAAAAAGCCAAAAATCTGTTATCTGTGAAAAAGGTATAGTTTTCCATTGCTAAATGATGAATGGATTCTAAAATTATTGTAGATTCTCGCCAAATTATGGATTAAAGCCAAAAACAAGCTTTTGATTTTTTTGTTTTCATTGACAAACCAGTGCTCCCGTGCTTGCTTTTCGAGACATCACTCGAGGACAACAAATTGATTAGGTGATCGCACAAGATGTGTGACTTTTAGAATTTGGTGTTTAGCTAGCTACCAAAACGATACCATTTACTGATGAGACGAATTCGAAAAAACACTCTCCAACTCTATTTATTCATTTCAACTAAAATTGTTTAAATCTCAAATTAAAAATCAATTTTAGAGAATCTTATGCCCAATTCACTATTTGTTTGATCTGTCAAAATTTTGACCGCGACTGTTGTTGCTTCCAAAGAATATGCTCCCGCGCGCTTCAACTATAGCGATTTGCAGCACGCATTTCGTATCGATTGCGGTCGTAACGGTTAAGTGGTTTAAATTTTTATTGGCAAATATAGCCATAATCAAGTACCTACGGTGCGGTTCAAACGGTTGACCCCTGTTCGATATCGTGTTGTGTGCGCTAATCTTCGATTGTGACTATTTGGTACAACTTGAATCCCTTTATTGTTATTGGTTTTGGGTCATTTTAAGGTTGATTGAGAACACTTTTCGGACAAACAGAGAACAGAACGTTCATCTCGAGCGTTTGAGTGGTGCAGAAATTAACGACGGTCTTCTCAAAAGTAAGTTGGATACTCACTGCCAGGTGCGCTATGTGGACATTTAGACTAGTATAAAATTTATTTATAAACAAGTGTAATGCGTTGTAAATCAGTGGCTCACTGCTGCCATTTACTCAATTGTTTACTACACGTAGTTTGACAGTTGTACACTACCTACAAATTTTAGCTAATCATGTTTTAATCTATATCTCCATCGGAAGCAAATCCTTTCAAATGGTTACACAATACTTATTGCACAGAGAACAGACGTCCATCTACAGCATTCAACTTGTGTATAATCTCTAACGGTTTCAAAGGTAATTGGGATCTCCAAACCAGGTGCGCTACTGTCGTCATGTTTTGTTGTGGCTGAATTCGACAGAATTGACAGCGGTTATACCTCTACCCAGTCAACCCTCTATGAACGGTTGGTTTCAAAATCGTCTAATGAAGGACGTTCGTTGGACCAATTTGAACAACGTACAAATATCCGTTCAACAAACGTCCATCGTAGGACCCGTGTTGAACGATTTTGAAAAAATTTTTTGGACGTCTCAGTAGGAAACTAGAGCACTCTAGTTCCCGGTCAAACCATTCGGAATTTGATTCGGAATCCTGAATGGAGTCAGTATGGATTCCAAATCAAATGCAACAACCGATTCTGAGTCGGAATCGGTTGTTGCATTTGATTTGGAATCCATAATGACTCCATTAAGAAATCCGAACCGGTTCCGGAATGAGTTTAACTGGGCTAGAGTGCTCTAAGTCAAACCCGGTCAAACCATTCGGAATTTGATTCGGAATCCTGAATGGAGTCAGTATGGATTCCAAATCAAATGCAACAACCGATTCTGAGTCAGAATCGGTTGTTGCATTTCATTTGGAATCCATAATGACTCCATTCAGAAATCCGAACCGGTTCCGGAATGAGTTTAACTGGGAACTAGTCCGGAACCGGTTCGGACTTCCAGCATGAATTCCAGCTCAAATGCCGATCAACCGATAGAGTCGGAATCGGTTGTTTTCTTTTAGCAAGATTCCATACTGAATCCATTCAGGATTTCGAACCGGTTCTGGAATGGATTTGACGGATAGTTGGGATAGATTGGTGTGGCGGCGCTAGTGTTTATCGTATATTAATTCAAATGTTTACACACGTTTTTTAAATATTTTTGTTCGATCATGGATGTCTGTTCTCTGTGCTTATTGGGCTAAAGATGGAAGACTCTTTATGACAGGAATTTTACCATTCAAAACAATGCAAACAAGATGGAAGACTCTTTATGACAGGAATTTTACCATTCAAAACAATGCGAGAATATGCGATATCCATTCGTCGTAAGTAATGCTGTATGCTGTTCTGGATTGCATTCCATTCCGTGTATTTTTTCAATTTTTCATACTGCACTAAATGGTTCTTAAACGGCTATCTAATGCAACACGCAATTCGGAAATTTAAAGAACATTCCATGTGTTAAATTAATCGAGAGAATCACTGATTCGCAGGAATCTCGACTTAGGATACCTCTATAGATATATTAATAATAAATCTATTGAATGTCGATGAATAACCACCTATTGAGTAGAACTCGTCCTTGACATAACTGGAAAGAAACTTCATTATGCCACTCATTCCCGCTGCTAATCCTTTTTTCCAGTATTCATCACTGGCGACTTCAAAGTGTTTGGTTCGATTAATCAGTTGCAGCCAACCAGCAGCCAGTAGCAGCAGCAGCAGCAGTGCGACAATCGAAGCAGAAAACGAGGTAGAGCTATGGAGAGCAGTTCTCATTTCCATCAAAGCATCAGCAGCAATGTGGCGGTTCCGATATCCATTAAACCACAGAGAGCAGACGTCGAACTCCAGTGTCAAAGTGGTGTAAAAGTCGAAAACATTTTCGAATATAGTTGGGATATCATCACCGGGTGCGCTACTGTCGTCACGTTCGACTGAATTGACAGCGGCTCACATTGACATTTCACAATGACCGACATAATTATACCTCGACCCAGTCAAACCATTCCGGAACCGGTTCGGAATTTTGAGTGGATTCCAGCTCAAATTCATCAACCGATTGAGTCGGAATCGGTTATCTCTTTTGAGCTCGAATCCATATTAAATCCAATCAGGATTCCGAACCGGTTCCAGAATCGTTTTAACTGGTAGTTAGGATAAGTTAGTGTGGTGGCGCTATTCTATTCTATTCTATTCTATTCTATTCTATTCTATTCTATTCTATTCTATTCTATTCTATTCTATTCTATTCTATTCTATTCTATTCTATTCTATTCTATTCTATTCTATTCTATTCTATTCTATTCTATTCTATTCTATTCTATTCTATTCTATTCTATTCTATTCTATTCTATTCTATTCTATTCTATTCTATTCTATTCTATTCTATTCTATTCTATTCTATTCTATTCTATTCTATTCTATTCTATTCTATTCTATTCTATTCTATTCTATTCTATTCTATTCTATTCTATTCTATTCTATTCTATTCTATTCTATTCTATTCTATTCTATTCTATTCTATTCTATTCTATTCTATTCTATTCTATTCTATTCTATTCTATTCTATTCTATTCTATTCTATTCTATTCTATTCTATTCTATTCTATTCTATTCTATTCTATTCTATTCTATTCTATTCTATTCTATTCTATTCTATTCTATTCTATTCTATTCTATTCTATTCTATTCTATTCTATTCTATTCTATTCTATTCTATTCTATTCTATTCTATTCTATTCTATTCTATTCTATTCTATTCTATTCTATTCTATTCTATTCTATTCTATTCTATTCTATTCTATTCTATTCTATTCTATTCTATTCTATTCTATTCTATTCTATTCTATTCTATTCTATTCTATTCTATTCTATTCTATTCTATTCTATTCTATTCTATTCTATTCTATTCTATTCTATTCTATTCTATTCTATTCTATTCTATTCTATTCTATTCTATTCTATTCTATTCTATTCTATTCTATTCTATTCTATTCTATTCTATTCTATTCTATTCTATTCTATTCTATTCTATTCTATTCTATTCTATTCTATTCTATTCTATTCTATTCTATTCTATTCTATTCTATTCTATTCTATTCTATTCTATTCTATTCTATTCTATTCTATTCTATTCTATTCTATTCTATTCTATTCTATTCTATTCTATTCTATTCTATTCTATTCTATTCTATTCTATTCTATTCTATTCTATTCTATTCTATTCTATTCTATTCTATTCTATTCTATTCTATTCTATTCTATTCTATTCTATTCTATTCTATTCTATTCTATTCTATTCTATTCTATTCTATTCTATTCTATTCTATTCTATTCTATTCTATTCTATTCTATTCTATTCTATTCTATTCTATTCTATTCTATTCTATTCTATTCTATTCTATTCTATTCTATTCTATTCTATTCTATTCTATTCTATTCTATTCTATTCTATTCTATTCTATTCTATTCTATTCTATTCTATTCTATTCTATTCTATTCTATTCTATTCTATTCTATTCTATTCTATTCTATTCTATTCTATTCTATTCTATTCTATTCTATTCTATTCTATTCTATTCTATTCTATTCTATTCTATTCTATTCTATTCTATTCTATTCTATTCTATTCTATTCTATTCTATTCTATTCTATTCTATTCTATTCTATTCTATTCTATTCTATTCTATTCTATTCTATTCTATTCTATTCTATTCTATTCTATTCTATTCTATTCTATTCTATTCTATTCTATTCTATTCTATTCTATTCTATTCTATTCTATTCTATTCTATTCTATTCTATTCTATTCTATTCTATTCTATTCTATTCTATTCTATTCTATTCTATTCTATTCTATTCTATTCTATTCTATTCTATTCTATTCTATTCTATTCTATTCTATTCTATTCTATTCTATTCTATTCTATTCTATTCTATTCTATTCTATTCTATTCTATTCTATTCTATTCTATTCTATTCTATTCTATTCTATTCTATTCTATTCTATTCTATTCTATTCTATTCTATTCTATTCTATTCTATTCTATTCTATTCTATTCTATTCTATTCTATTCTATTCTATTCTATTCTATTCTATTCTATTCTATTCTATTCTATTCTATTCTATTCTATTCTATTCTATTCTATTCTATTCTATTCTATTCTATTCTATTCTATTCTATTCTATTCTATTCTATTCTATTCTATTCTATTCTATTCTATTCTATTCTATTCTATTCTATTCTATTCTATTCTATTCTATTCTATTCTATTCTATTCTATTCTATTCTATTCTATTCTATTCTATTCTATTCTATTCTATTCTATTCTATTCTATTCTATTCTATTCTATTCTATTCTATTCTATTCTATTCTATTCTATTCTATTCTATTCTATTCTATTCTATTCTATTCTATTCTATTCTATTCTATTCTATTCTATTCTATTCTATTCTATTCTATTCTATTCTATTCTATTCTATTCTATTCTATTCTATTCTATTCTATTCTATTCTATTCTATTCTATTCTATTCTATTCTATTCTATTCTATTCTATTCTATTCTATTCTATTCTATTCTATTCTATTCTATTCTATTCTATTCTATTCTATTCTATTCTATTCTATTCTATTCTATTCTATTCTATTCTATTCTATTCTATTCTATTCTATTCTATTCTATTCTATTCTATTCTATTCTATTCTATTCTATTCTATTCTATTCTATTCTATTCTATTCTATTCTATTCTATTCTATTCTATTCTATTCTATTCTATTCTATTCTATTCTATTCTATTCTATTCTATTCTATTCTATTCTATTCTATTCTATTCTATTCTATTCTATTCTATTCTATTCTATTCTATTCTATTCTATTCTATTCTATTCTATTCTATTCTATTCTATTCTATTCTATTCTATTCTATTCTATTCTATTCTATTCTATTCTATTCTATTCTATTCTAACCCTTATACAGCCAGTATTGAAAAGCATCCTGGAAAACTTTTGCAGTTATTCTGTAGTGTTTTTCTTGTCAATATTAATATTTGAAGCATATTTTCATATGTCGCAAATATTAAAACGGCCAGGCCTACTGTGCAGAGTTGGGTTTGAAGATGTTTCAAAAATAAACGGCAATAAAATTATTAATTTAATGAATAATTTAATTAACGAATTGTTTTGAATCTTAAAGGAGGAAGAAACGAGGACAACCGTACTGACCGTTTCAATTTGAAGGGGATATGTATAATAAATCGTTGGGAGTGACTTTGCTAAGAAGGTTAATGTCACTCCTTTGGTCCTTTGGGATAGGACAGAGGTATTTACACCTTGCCCTGGCTAATAAGCCTAAGTTATAGCACCTTTACTCGCTCTTAAGTTAGTGTGGTGGCGCTAGTGTTTTAACATGAATTCATTCAAATTTCAACAAGTTTTATCAACGTATTTGTTGGATCATGGATGTCTGTTCTCTGTGATTAAACACTGGAGCTGGGGTTGTGGTAGCCATAATTGCATTATGATTGCACATCCGGATTTAAAGCCGTACAGATGTGTTCAGTCGATTTGAGATTGTGGCGAGTGCGAGGCGCAGATAGGAGGACTTTGGAGAATGGACTTTGCAGAAATTAGTTCTATTATGATGGTTTTTACAACATATAAAGCAATATATTGAGTAGCCTTAAGAACCCATTGTCTTGGGAAGAAACAGAACTGGTTGTGACAATAGGAAACTGTATATTTTCCCCTTTGTTCGATACAATAGTCTCATTCGCCTCTACATACCAGATGGATCAAATATACACGCTAGCATAAAAAAGGTTGTTCTCGCATGCTCATGAAACCAAGTCAATTGACAGCACTATGTCACCCACTCTAACCAAAAGGCACCATTTGAGCAGATAACAAAAACCACCAACCTTTTTATGGCTCCGGTAAATGAAAAAGTTGTGCTTCCCGAGCATTTCGTCCATTTACTTAAAATAATTGACCTCAATCTAACACCGTGCCGTTGTATAACGTCTTCTGGGTGCAATATTTCACGACCGCTCAGAAAGAGAGAGCGAGAAAAAAATACCAAAAAATACATACATTCACTCTAAAGGATATATCGTATGTGTGCTCTGACCCGGCTAACGACCAACAAGGACGACAGCTCGACGAAGGTTCGCAAATAAAACCGTTCTCGTCATCAGCAGCCTCAGCAGCAGCAGAACCGTTGTCATTTTTGGGTCTGGCTGTTTTTTGCCGCCACCGCTACTGAAAGCTACTGCGGCGCTGATTGCCGCACCCATTTACCAGTGATTACAACTTTTACCTTTTCGGACAACTCCCACGTGGCCACATCAGCAGCTAGCTGCCCGGCCCGCCGGTTCGCGCTGGCAACGAAATTACGCTACACCGGATCCCCCCCCCCAACTTAATGGATGTGTTCGGCGCTTACGATGAGAAGATGGTATTTGAACGGGCAGAGAAAAAAAACATGGATGCACGTGGATGATCAACTAACGGGCACGGACAACTGCCGACCACTAAATTTGAACGAATTCTCACACTTTATCAGACATGTTGGCTTCTACTGAGGATGCACATTGCACAGGACAGGAATCAGAATATATTGACTCGATTGGCACGTTTTCCACGTTATTTGCTTTCTTGATGGGAAGGAAGAGGAAGGCGTAAGAAAAAGGTTAGAAAATAGAATATGACAACACAATACAATTACGACGCAAAACAGCAAACAGCTTGGGTGGAATAATGAACCCTACTGATAAAGGCTATAACTCTTTACCACACTGGGATAGGAACGATAACATATCCTTGAATTTTAGCTCTCTGTACATAGTTTCGCCTTTGCATTGAGAATCAAAAATTCGGTTACGCAACTGCATTACTGCAGAGCAGCTACATACCGAACCGGATTCACAAAGATCACACGAACAATTCCCAACACGCTGAATAGCAGCCATGTGACAATTGAGTTTGCAGTCTACCGTCAGTGCCCTAACTGAAATACTGCAATCGGCCCGCGTAATGTCAAACCGAACTGAGCGCCATAGTTTTTCCAAGTATTTTTCATGTTAAATTGCATTTTTAGATAACTTACCATTAACATAGCAAGTTAATGAACACTTATTTGCTTTCGTTTACACTTTATCCAACCAAAAATAAATGGCTGTGCGCGTTGCCGTTGAATGCGATAGCGTTATTAGAGCATGTGTCTCAAAACGGCGCTGGGTCCTCTTTTGGCTTATCACAAATCAATTGTGCATGAGAAAAGCTCAAATTCTTTGACGTTTTCGGACAGACAAACAGACAAGTCTTTGTTTGAACGCAAGTTTGCAAGCTACGCCAATGATTGACATGTTCGGCTGCAGCCCAAAAGCAGGGCTGGCGGAACACGTGGGTAGTATTGGTAGTACTACCCACTCGAAAATTACCGAGAGGGGAATTACCCACTCGAAAGTATGGAACAGACCAAAAGCTGAGATTAACCACGTATATGTCTCTCGCACAAAATCCATGCGTCTGAAGTTCTAGATGTACAACAATTTCATATTTCTATTCAGATCCAAATATGGGATAAAAATTTGAATTTGTTTGAAATTTAAAATTATTTTTTCTATTTTTGCTAAGGGGAATACATTTCGACACATCTGCATCTTTGAATAAGGAGTTCAGATCGATATTCAATTTTATACCGTCTTAGGTTAGAAATAATTTTAAGGACTAGATATACAATTAGTAAGTTTTTAACAACAATTTATTTATTATTTGATTAAAAATTTAAACAAGGAGAAACACTAGCAGAAAGATAAAAGATATACACAAGAGGGATTGCTTCCAACATCAGTAACAGCCCAGTGAGCAAATTTTCTGGCAGAGACCGCTCTGCTAGATTTCTGTAAGTCTTGGTTTGGCAGCCCTGTCAGATTTCTGCGCGTATCCCCTCTAAGAACGGTTGGTTTCAAAATCGTCCAATGAAGGACGTTCGTTGGACCAATTTGGACAACGTCCAAATAACCGTTCAACGAACGTCCATCATTGGACCCGTGTTGAACGATTTTGAAACAATTTTTTGGACGTCTCAGTGGGTCCTGTCGGGTTAGTTGAGCTAGGGCGAACTCGGTTTCGCTCGCGTTTTCTGGCAAATTTTGACAGGAACCGAGCAAAACCCTGGCATAACTCGGATATAAACTGTGCAAAAATCCTGGCAATTCCTACATGGTAGAATTTAGCACGAATCGAGCAAAACATCTGACAAAGATGTGGCAGGAAGCGTGCAGAGATCTTGACCGTACATTCCTGGCTGGATTCTGGCTAAAAGTGAGCAGCATCGGTTGGTTTAACCGCTTCTGTCAGAAACGGTTGTTGCATTTGAGCGAATTCGTTGCCAGAATTCTCGCACAAATCGCGCAAAATGCTCGCAGAAACCCTGCCAGCATCAATTTCGCTTTGCTTAACTTTTGCTAACTTTCTGCTTGCCACACTGACCGGGAGAGACCTATCAGGGAAGATCGCTGTCAGGACATCATGAGCAAGATCGCCGACTGAACTCTTTGGATCCGCTACGAACACTTGGTATAAGATTTCCAGGTAGCTGTTAGCGTATTAACCAAAAGAGATAACTAAATTTGGATATCTATCGTCTTTAAAAATATGTGTATGACAGACATATAGGAGAGATCGAGGATAGCCAGCGCTTTTCGGACTGAAACGAGGCCAAAGGGAGATTTACGGAGATCTGGCGCTAGAACACTAGGCGCACGACCAGACAACATGTTTAATGTTGCGATAACCGTCATCACAAGCGCAGATACTGTTCTCCATGACCCCAATACGCCGAAAATGCGCATCCAACGTAAAATAACTGGACATGACCCGAGATATAACCCGAAGGAAGTCACGACCTTCGTCCATTCCCTTTAACCAAGGTTTTTTGGTACCTTTGGAATGCCTAAGATTTCATTGTCATTCATTCATTAATAGGACTGATGCACTTTTGTAACTGTTTCTGAGCTGTTTTCTTATACTCCTCGATTTTTGCTTAACGCAATAGCTTGCATACAAAAATTTTCACTGACTGAAGCCAAGGGATCTGGAAGGAACCAACCCCATATTTCGCAATTAGGGCCCCTCCCGGAGACTACACCATCAATCTCTACTTCCCGGGCGGGTATGTTGGTAAAATATTTATTCATTCATGCCCGAATGTTGTTTAGTTGAATCACGTGATATATCGATGATGTTAAATGGCTTATCTTTGGTCCGGAAGTAGACCATCCAGGAGATACCTCCACATTAGTCAATACTATCATGCGGGCTTCAGTATCTCGCTGGAAACGGCAAACCAATGCAATGAAATTTAAAAGAATGGAGTAATTGATACTTAGCTGTACAAATGTCCCATGTAGTATCAGCAATCAACAACCAAATTTTCGCTGAGCCGTTGGTCATACAACCCGTTAACAAAGGGTGTTTCCAAGTGACCCCCAAGTAATTATCAGGGAATTTTTATTTTCACATACACACGGCATGTGTGAACTTTCGTCAGTACGGGTATAAATCACTCCGAATCTTACTACCCACTCGGGAAAAAAGTGTTCCGCCGGCCCTGTATCTAGCAGTCCTGTTTAGCCTTCAAATCGACAACAGATCCACAATGAAAACATTACTCGTGTTCATTTAAAATGCGACATGATTTCGGCAGTGCAGTAACGTAGGAACTACGTCGATTTATTGAAATTTTAGTTGACGTTTCGCTTTGTGGCTGGGGTAGAAATACAGGGCCTGGATTGTTGTCTATAAACGTCTAAGTAAACATGCTAGCATCTTTTAGAAACAATAGAAAAAATACTCGAGACCACCCTACAAACACCGACCAAAATGAATAGTGACCAAGTACGCGTTCTCAGAAAATTTTGTTTTATTTTGTGTGAGCGATTTTAGACCGATGAGTAGATTCCGTAAGTTTAATTTTTTTTTTGCTGCAATCACTTCCAACTTCTACTATCCTCCAACTTGTGTTATGTCTCACAGTGAAAACATCCGATGTTAACAATCTTGAAACAGACTATTAGTTTTTTCAGTGTAGCGAGCACTGTCAAATGCCAGTTAGGAGAATCACGTGGTTTAGAATCTTGTGAAAATAAGTGATAAATCTCTAAAAAAATAATTTCTCAAGGTAGTGAGGAACGGAAGTGAATTTTGTTTTAGATATCCATTCAGCGTGGGGAATGTGTCTGAGATCAAAGTAGAGACATGCAAATCAACTCTTATTACAAACCGTTCAGTTCATTGAAGTCAACGGATTCTTCGGAACAGCTAGTCAGCTCATTCAATTTTGACAAAGCTATACCATGCATCGGTTCATTTTCTTTTCGTTCTTGTTGAACCGATGACCCGATCGGCTCTCATTCCATCATCGACTGTTTTTTCTATCCGCTCTTTCGTGAACCGAAGATTCGAAAACACACAACTCATCATGAGACAGCGCAAGAGTTGCTTTTATGTATGCCGTTCTTTTCACACCGGGACGGGAGCGATGAGAATGGTAGATGGACAGAAACGGCAAAAAAAGAGAACAAATCTGAAAGGGCTCGGAGCATATTTCCGTGGCACAAAGCTTGCAATGGCTCAAATCAGGAGCGGTTTGCTCGTCTTTTGCTCGGAGTACATTTACGAAAGCACCTAGCTCTGCCAGCTGGCTTTGGATTTTTGTACCTAATAGTGAACGGAACAATGCAGAAAATCTGCAGTGTGAAGAGGAAACGCCATGTCTTGTTTTTATTTGTATTGATAGTTGCGTACAATGATAGTTTTATATTTATTGTGAGCTGTGATTCTTTTAAAAAGAGCTGTAGCTCATACGCTCACTTTTGTGAATCGATTCTTCAAAACAGCTTAGGTGCGGATCGCCCATTTCTAAAAAATAGTGCGGTTGGAAAAGATGTTTTCGCTCCATCTTCAGAATAATATTTGGCAACACTGCAGCAGAATGAAGAGCGGTCATTAAACTTTGCAAACAGCTAGAAAATGTTCTAATCCATATGTTGTTCGTTCAAAACCCAAGCAACGAAGGGCAGAAAACGAACATGCGGTATCTATATTTAAAGCCACTCAGTCTTCGATTTGGTCCCTAATGCGACTACATACGGGGAACGTGCCATTTAAGCCAATATATTCTGATTCCTGATTCAGTCTTCGATTTGCTCCCTAATGCCTCCTATATTGACGGTTCTGCCTGAAATAGGCTGCGGAATGTTATTTTTTTCACGTTGCTTCCGAAAATCAGGCTTTGTGTTATTTATATAAATTAAGCATGCTTCAAAACTTAATTCAAAATGTACGCTTATTTTCCGTCTGATCAGTGCTGACATCGTGTAACTCTTTCTTTCGAAAATTTGAAAAGGGGCCCCAATATCGTAGTCACGACAAAAATATATAAAAAAATCATGCACAAAAAACTAAAAAACAAGTATCTGATGAACGAGCTAGTCTCCCCGATAATTGTGTACCGATAAAGCTCGAAAAATCTATGCTTTTGTAGATAAATCTGTACTTGTGGGATTAACTTTACACACACGAACGAGTGGGGTGGCATAGAGGCCAGGAAGGTAATATATAGCAGTACCGCATGTTCGTTTTCTACCATTCGTGGCTAAGGAATTGAACGAGCAACATATAGATTGAAACATGCGGTCGGTGCCGAAAAAGATTTTTAGCAGCGTTGGAATAAACCCGTACGTACACATTTGAACCGAGGACATATATTTCTGGTACCCCAGTACCGCATGCCTCCGTTTCCTAGCTGTGTACAGAGCTTATCGGGCGGTCTTTACTCCGCCGTGAGATGCTGGAATTTCCATAAACGGTGGTTTAATTTGTATTCTGCGGTATACAATACATGGTAAAATTAAAATTGGTTGACGACATAAACCAGGCATGTCAGAATCGCATTCATGAACAACAGATGAGCTTGAACTTAGACAATAGAAGTCATCCAGCAGCATCCAACGATCTTCGAATTCAGCGAATCATCTATCAAAACCAACGCCCACATTCAAGATTCATTTCACATCCACCATAATTATCATAAGGAAAAATTCAAACATGAATCCGTTGATTTAAATTGACAGACCGAAGTCACGACACTCTGATTATGGCACAGACATTACCCACTTCCCTTTTTCATAAATAACTATTGATGAAGGCATTTGTAGTATTGCAGCGAAAGTAGCGTGAAGTTAATAAATATTAATTCTGACTTTCAAATTTTTATGCACTGAAAGATGAGGTGGATTCTGAAACGTGAGTATTCTTTAGAAAGCCTTTTTTCCTTCTCACTATAAAAGTTGCCTACCAAACAGGGAGGTGTCTTATCAATCACGTTCTGTCATTCCCAAAAGAAAAAATTTCAACTACTAGTCGTTACCAGCTCTATCTATTCACGAGCTAGATTCTATTATATTTACCACAATCCACTTGTAATAACTTTCCACTCTAGTGTATACTCCAGGCAACTGCTCGCCACATCGTTTCGGTCCGAAACTTACCAACCCTGCGAGGTAGAATCGTCCCTGAGTGGCCACTTCTTTCATCAGAGGTCCACCGGAGTCTCCGTTACAGGTATCCCGACCATCATCGCTACCCGCACAGAATTGACCAAGTCCCAGCTGAACTCGCAAAGCCTTGCCGTAGGCTGCCTTGCATTCGAAATAATCTACGGCCCACAGCTTAGTATACAGTTTATATCTGCTGAAGGATGCTGAAATGAGTGAAGTATAACAGCTATACATTCCAGTTCATCTACTCAGAGACTAACCATTTTCTGTTTTCCCCCATCCTGATGCAACCATAATCCCATCGTATAACTGATCAGACTCAACATCTCCCGGTTCGGGAACACAAATCGGTTTCACGTAATTGCCAATGATTGCTTCCTTAGACAAACGCACCAACGCAATATCATGTTCCTTGTTCATATCTCTCACGGAAAACTCTTCATGCGGTATAATTTTTTCCAGGTCGAATTCTTGTACTGGAGGAGCACAATCCTCATCCTCATTGCAATCCGGATCCGCTTCGAAGTCCCACTCGCCAAGTCTAACTTTAATAGCTGCCCATCCACTGCGCAAACCCACAAAGCAATGTGCTGCGGATAGAACGTATCGTTCGTTGATCAGTGCACCCCCGCAGTGGAATCCAGTCTGTCCTCGAGGTTTCCGGTACTGAATCAACGCCATCCACGGATACTCATCCAATGCGGCCAGCTGACCTTTCACTATACGATCACTGAACTGTTGCCCGCAGCCAGCTTCATTAAGCCGCACCGGCCGACAGGCCAACAGTTTCCGCGAGCTGGTATGACCGCAAAGATGTCGCAACAGAAATTCGTTTTCGTCGTTGGTTCGATTGCGTTGCCTTAATACCTGCAGGTACTGGGGATAATCATGGATTCCCACACATTGACCGATGCTTTCACCAGCCTCGCAGATACTTCCTTCGGTGGCTGTGGGTTAAAGAAGTGTTGCATTAGGTTGTCCAATTTCTTTGAGCATTATTATCTACCGAAATTTTCTGCAATATTCAAATAGCATAAGAGTAGCACTACGCAAAATAAAATCTTATTCAAAGATTGGCTCATTTTGTCAGCTTTTGCACACTAACTGATCTACGCATCGGTGAGTGTTCAGTTTCGGCGAACATTGACCATGAAACTCTTATCAAATTGACTCGTGCTCATTGGACGGTCTTTGTTCTATTTCGTTGCAGTCACAAAATATGCATTATGCTGGGTTCTGCTGAATCTATGTGTAGCTACTGTAGCAGGAGGCAAATAAGGATGCCCACGTCAAGGAATCTTGTATAACCTGGTAGATATAGCCGCATTTAACCATTGTGCAATAACAGAATATTGCGGTTAAAAAAATATATAAAAGCGACCAAAGTAAAGTTTACTTTCTTTTCGACTATAAATAGTTAATGTTTTCATAAGTAACAGCCATAAGCTTTCCAATCATAGATCTAACGACGAACATGACATGATTGAGAAGCAATTTCAAACATACCTCGTTCTACTGTACATCAATTTTCTTGCATGCTCTCTGAGCGATTTATTAATCGGCCTACTTGTGTTCTTGACACAATTTCATGTACAGTACACGGAAAAAAATTGTTTCCAAAATCGTGAATAAAGTGCCATGACCCACACTACTTTTACAGTAAACGGCAAGATACAGCGGGTAGCCTAGAACAAAGTTTCAATAGCCTACCGATCACCAGCATATAGTTTAACCCGCCAAGCCGCCTTTTCATTTACTGGCGAAATATGGAACCATCACTTTTTACACTACGAAAACAGGACCATGAACAAAAATCATGGCTTTCATAATTATGTTCAATTTCCCTTCAGTAAAGCCCGCGTAACGCTTTTATTAGGGGAAATAATTGTTTTTGTTTTGTGAACTTTAGTCATGTTTTCCGCCATCTCATTACCAAGTCGATTATTCATAAAACCAAAGGTTGGCTTATGATGTTATTCATAGATTAGGAACATTAGTTCACAAAATCAAAACAGTCTGGATACTTTTTCGCGAACTATTTCACGCAATTCGGAATTTTATTCATGAATCCATATATTTCTCGTGAACTAATTCATGATTCTAAATATATTAGTCACGATCCAATATCCGTGCTCGAGAAATAGTTAACGAAATCATCAAATATCAATCATATATTCGTGAACTGGTTAATAATTCACGAATACATGATTAATTAATGAAATTTTCACGGGACCTATTTCACAAAATCTAGAGTATTATTAATAGAATCATTTTTGTCCCTTGCACTATTCCATGAAATGTCATATATGTCCAGCTGCTACCCAGTGAGCAAATTTTCTGGCAGAGACAGCTGTGCTAAATTTCTGTAAGTCTTGGTTTGGCAGCCCTGTTAGATTTCTGCGCGAATCCTGTCGGGTTAGTCGCAGTTAAACTCATTCCGGAACCGGTTCGGATTTCTGAATGGACCCACTGAGACGTCCAAAAAATTGTTTCAAAATCGTTCAACACGGGTCCAACGATGGACGTTCGTTGAACGGTTATTTGGACGATGTCAAAATTGGTCCAACGAATGTCCTTCATTGGACGATTTTGAAACCAACCGTTCTTAGAGGGGAGTCATTATGGATTCCAAATCAAATGCAACAACCGATTCCGACTCAGAATCGGTTGTTGCATTTGATTAGGAATCCATACTGACTCCATTCAGGATTCCGAATGGTTTGACCGGTAGCGACCACCCGGTCGAGTTATGCCAGGGTTGCCAGAAAACGCGAGCGAAACCGAGTTCGCCCTAGCTCAACTAACCCGACAGGATAGGCGCAGAAATCTGACAGGGCTGCCAAACCAAGACTTACAGAAATCTAGCAGAGCGGTCTCTGCCAGAAAATTTGCTCACTGGGCAGCACGAACAGTAGATATAAGCAGGGTGGCCAACTCTACGGATTTTCCTGTAGATATACAGATTTCTGTCTTTTCTACGGATCTACGGATTGGCTCATGGAACCTACGGAATAGGGATCTTTAATTTGGAAAAATTGAACCAGTTTTTCATATGTATTGATAGCGGGTGTCCTTACAAGTGCATTGATATCATTCTTAAACCTCAATTATTCTTTTCTGATTTTTAAATTTTAAAAAACCAAATTAAATTCAACCAACAAACTGACAGTTGTCCCACTAAATGACGTATCTGCAAATATCTCGATCGCCTCATTGTTAATCGGGACAGCACCCCACACAGCATGATTTGGTACTTTGTCAATCCGCTAGCAGCCTGCCATCCCAAGTTTCATCTGCAAACTATGGTAGATCTGATAAGGCAACCTATAGAGTCGTTCAAGTCGCATGAGTTTGGATGTGTTATTGTCCTAAAAGAAAACAAACTAAAAAATGTTTTTTTCAATAGTTTCGGGCCTAAGACTTGAAAAAGGACTGAGATATTAGCTCACGGTACTAATCTGCATCAGAATATACCGTAAACTGCACACCCCTAAAGATCCCTATTTTCATTATTTCTTCAGAATTCTGCAGGAACTTATTCATAATCGATTTGTTTATCCAATGACTATCTTGTAGCAGGGTTACCATATTCACAGATTTTTCTGTAATGTCACAGATTTTTTTCACAATTTTAGATCACCGATGATTCATTTTCACAGATTACAGATTTTTGGCATTTTGATGAAAATATCACAGATTTTTACACATTTTTGGAAATATTGTGATTTTTCGCAGATTTTTTGGAAATTTATCACAGATTTTCACAGATTTTTTTTCCTGTTTTAGTCATCACAGATGGTAAAAAGATTTTTTTGATCAAAACACAGATTTCAATGTGGCATCCCTGTCATGTAGCCAATTAATTGTTGCACTTCCTCACGCTATTCATGGTGCTTTACTCAATCGGATTCATACAGATACCGAAATCAATAAATTAAGTTGGAATCGGTTGAAGCATTTGGGCAGGAAATCGGACAGCAATAAACCGGAATTCTGAATAACATTCCAGCTGGATTCGGTTGGGATTCTATGTACCATTTTTTCACTGAACAGCTCGAAAATATACTTGTTATTTTGGAGTACAAATCAACGCGATTTCTTAGAATGCCCGTGCTAAGATTTCTTTCGCGAAGATAAATGGTTAATTTGTAGCGACCCACTTTGGGGCCGATCAAGATATAATTTCTTTTGGTTGCCAACGTAATATGATCCAATGCTATAAAAAAATTATAACATATGTTGATGGATCTTTAACTGACCTACATTAAATTTCTGACCTTTGTACTACCGATTACCGATGAATTCGGATTATTCCGAACGAAAAAGTCTCAAAATAAAATTGCTGGACAGCACACTGGCAAAGAAGGTGAAGCATATTTTTTGTGAAACCGGAAAATGTACGTCAAATCTGCATGATTTTTTTTATTTATTTCTCGAAATTTAAGTAAAAATCTCAATATAGTATATCCCTTGCCATATTTTGTAGTACGTAACTGAATTCGCAGTTTTGAACAGTTTCGAAGAAGTTGTCAGGATTTCATCTATATTTAGCTACCCGTGTAAATGAGAACCAAATTTTTATACTTGAATCAATTTTGCAGTCTGGAATGCGCTAATAAATTTAAATAAATCTGAAAATTGAACAGTGTTGGGTATTCATGATTGCACCTTCCATACGGATACGAACCATGACGAACCTTATGAAGATGAATACAACGAAGTCATGGCTCTTGATTGCAAAGGTTCCTCGTTAGAATACATAACCTGAATAAGTTTCGGAATACAGCTTGCTTCATCCGTTTTTGGATTTCAAGGCAGAGTACGATTCAGTGCAACGAAACAAACTGACATGCGGTTTTCCAACAAGACTGATTAAGTAATCAGTTAATCAGTCTTGTTGGAAAGCCGCATGGATGGATGATTTGAAAAAATTGCGTCAGAATAGCCGAAAAACATATGACTCATTTGTGACGTTTGATGGATTGAATTAGAGCGATGCACGAAGATATATTTTTCAAAGGAACGGAACTTTCATCACGAGATCTCACATGCTTCTGTACGACATCGACAACATTGGCGACGATCAACAACATTGACGACGAAAGGAATGTTAGTGTGCCAAACGTGGAGACCGTGTATACCTCTGCATCTCCACGTTTGCCACGGTAAGGAGTTTTTGTTAGTGAGATGAGATAGAGTTACACAAATTTGGATTCACCTTGTTAAGTGATACGATCTATGTAACTCTCAGAAGTGTATCTGCCGGCCTGTTACAATAATTGTCTATATTATACCGCACCGAACCACCAAATAGGAGCTATTTTGACAAGAAAACTCAGTCCTATTTTGCTAAATATTGAATTAGCACGTGATCCGTGATGATAAAAAATTCGCGTACATTGAATCACATATTTGTGCACCCCTAACGATCGTTTGTGCTCATCTGCAGCAAACAACCTCACAATTCAAAGGAAATCCACAGGGGTACACTCATGAAAACACAGAATCGCACTTCTGCCTTTCGCATTCACTGCAATTCTCGCGGGGCTATCCCCGGAATAAAAAAAATCCGGGCGTAAATTGCTCGACCAAACTCTGCCTGACCGCTTTTAGCATGAATCTGAAGAGAATCACTTGTTAGACCCTCCATCACTCTACGTTGAGGATGGTGCAGAAAAAAAAGTTGCTAAATGGTGCCAAGTTTTAATTTTTCCACGAATACTGTGAGGGCAAAGTACGTTTTTGCTGGATAACGAGAGTTATTTTAGATCTCTCGAGAAAACAGCAGGCTCTGGTTTTAAGCGTCATTTCACGTTGCGGTTTTTTTGAACTGTGAGGAATATGTGCTCACTTTGATTATACGAGGTAAACTATTCAATAATTTCGAAATTTGACTGGTGAAAATAGATAATACGGGCTTGAAGATATAATAAATACCATGAACTTATACCTTAAATTGGAAGAATTGGACCTAGATAGTAATAACAATTCTAAATAGCCTAATAAAAAAAATTAGAAGTAGGAGAAATATTAACTGAACACTTAAATGTGCAGAGAACCTCAAAATGCTCAAACCTCAAATCGATAATTTCAAGCTTCGAAACATGAACGCACTGTATCGAATAATTTTTAACTTAAGAAATTCCTATTTACTTCCGCGAAAATGAAAGTCCCACCGCGAAGCGTGTGTTGCGTACAGTGCGTAATGACACACACTGCATCAAACACAAAGCTGTTTTTGTTCAAATAGAATACGAAGCTTCGTTCTTCGTATCCTGCCAAATCCCTTAACTAATTAAAAGTTCGTAAAATCTTGATGAGACCAAATTTTCATTAACTTCCGGTCCCTCACTTCCTGCCAAAACTGCGTAACCCGTCCGAAAGCAGATCATTTCTCCTGGCGGTGGCTTTAAAAACGCCATCTGCTGGTTGGTACCCCCCCCCCCAAATATTTTCAACTAAAAGTCGATAAATATTATAGTGTGGTGTGTTGTTATCTTGCTTCAACCACATTAAATGGCGAAACACTAATTTCGTGGGGTGAGTGGCGCACGTTTGCCAATGGTTGACGATATGTATTAGGCTGCATTAGGCAGCCTCCGTCCGATGCAACGGGAATGGTCAGCGCTGATGGTCGGTTTATATCGGCAATGTTGGCATAACCGCAAGCACATATTGCACCCCGACCGGCATTGCGATCCGCAGTTTATCGCAGATAATTATATGGCAGAGATGAAATGACTAGGCTATGCCGGAAGGTGTTCGTTGGAAAAAGTCCACATTACGCGATTGGGATTATTCGGGATTATCTTCATATAGTAATGACAATTGGAAGAACTGGGTGTAATAAACACAATTAGCATTTTTTTCTACTGTATGCAAATAGTACCCACTGAGAGGTCCAAAAAATTGTTTCAAAATCGTTCAACACGGGTCCTACGATGGACGTTCGTTGAACGGTTATTTGGACGTTGTCCAAATTTGTCCAACGAACGTCCTTCATTAGACAATTTTGAAACCAACCGTTCTTAGAGGGTAGTTACAAACAACGGTCTGAACCGTTTTCTTTGTAGTAAGGAAACGACCACCTAATCGGTGGGTTATGGTAAGATGAGCGTTCTAGTTTAGTTTAATTCCAGCAACTGAGTATAAAGCGTATCATGGATAAGAGGGAGAGAGAGAGAGTGCTGATAACGATTGTAGGTGAAAGAAGAACATCAAATTTGCAGCTTTACGGCAAACTGACAATCAACGGCACCAATGACAACCTCGGATTGCCAAGGCATCACGACCTGGTACACCGCATGTAAAACCTCGGACCCGTACAGATTCCTTTAAAAGGGTTATAACTTCAGGGTTGCTATTCTCACTAGATTTTCACTTCTGCAGTTAAGTTTCTTTCAGACGATCTCGTAGTAGGGCTCTGATGCGGATCGGCAGCACACCGAGTTGAGATTCCAGCTCGCACTAAATCATCGGTGGTATGTGGTATAGAGTGAAAAAGGTTGTATAGGGTACCCCTGAGAGTGAGAAATAAGAAAAGAGAGCTTAATTTGTAGATCCAGATTTCCAGAATTTTCATCTTTAGATGTTTAGGTGGTGGTTTGTATCTATTGGATTTTAACATTACCAGTAAAACTATCGATTCCTTCCCGGAAGCAAGAAATCGACGCGCATTTAGTGTATAGCTTTGATTTATATACAATTTAGACATGATGATAATACACGGTTATAATAAATGTTATATACTGTCAATTAGCGCACCTAGTGGAGATATCCCAACTACCTTCGAAACCGTTAGGGATTCTTACACAAGTTGAATGCTGAAGTGAGACGTCTGTTCTCTGTGGTACTGCACTGGATGATTTTGAAAAGAGGACCAGGAATGCGATTTTACCAAATATTTGGCTTCCGATGGCCCACATGTTCTGACAGAGTGAAGTTCTGTAGTGTTGAAATGTTTACCACTGTTTAGGCTATTGTAAAACCGCCAGAAAAAACCTATAACACAGAAAACAGACACCCATGATCGAACAAAAATATTTAAAAAACGTGTGTAAACATTTGAATTAATATACGATAAACACTAGCGCCGCCGCACCAACCTATCCCAACTATCCGTCAAATCCATTCCGGAACCGGTTCGAAATCCTGAATGGATTCAGTATGGAATCTTGCTCAAAGAAAACAACCGATTCCGACTCTATCGGTTGACGCATTTGAGCTGGAATTCATGCTGGAAGTCCGAACCGGTTCCGGACTAGTTTGACTGGGTAGAGGAATAACCGCTGTCAATTCTGTCGAACTCAGCCACAAAAAAACATGACGACAGTAGCGCACCTGGTTTGGATATCCCAACTACCTTCGAAACCGTTAGAGATTTTACACAAGTTGAATGCTAAAGATGGACGTCTGTTCTCTGTGCCTATAACGTTGGCACGCACAAATATAGCCCGCCAGCCACCACATGGCTTACGAATTGATAGAAAAGTTCACTGTACATAAAACCTGGATTCCTGAACGATGGAACACCCGACAGATTGAGGAAGTACGCGATGGTAAAAAAAAGACAATAGGGAGCTTGATGAATGTTGAAAAACGTCATTATTAGTGCCGATTCGTTGATGAGTTAACGAGGGAAACATCGACGAGCATTCTTTAAGGCACGTCTCGACGAATGTGTAACCGAAAGAGTATCAACGAAAACGTGAAATAGCTTAACCACAGAGAACAGACATCCATCATCAGCATTCAACTTGTGTAAAAATCTCTAACGGTTTCGAAGGTAGTTGGGGTATCCAAACCAGGTGTGCTACTGTCGTCATGTTTTTTGTGGCTGAGTTCGACTGAATTGACAGCGGTTATTCCTCTACCCCGGTTAAGCGCAGTCGGAAATGAACCGGAATTCTGGCTGGGTCCAGTTCGCATACCGGCTCCAGTGACACAACCGATTCTAGTTAGAATCGGTTGTGTCACTGGAGCCGGAATGCGAACTGGAACCAGCCAGAATTCCAGTTCATTTCTGGCTGAGTTTAACTGGGACCCAGTCAAACTAGTCCGGAACCGGCTCGGACTTCCAGCATGAATTCCAGCTCAAATGCATCAACCGATAGTCAGAATCGGTTGTTTTCTTTGAGCAAGATTCCATACTGAATCCATTCAGGATTTCGAACCGGTTCCGGAATGGATTTGACGGATAGTTGGGATAAGTTGGTGTGGCGGCGCTAGTGTTTATCGTATATTAAATCAAATAATTGCACACGTTTTTTAAATATTTTTGTTCGATCATGGATGTCTGTTCTCTGTACTCAGGCCTTCCTTTATAGGATATCAATCGATATTTCGAGCACTATTTTTGATATTAAAAATATGGCCGTAATTTTCTACACCAAAAACTGTTCCTTAAATTTCCACTAGTCAAAATTAAAGAAAAACGAATCATTTTTGGTTTGTATTTTGATGCCTAACCTTTCCGTATGCCAATCGTCCAGTACCCACTGAGAAGTACAAAAAATGTTTCAAAATCGATCAACAGGCGATAAACGATGAACGTCTGTTGAGCGGTTATTTAGTCGTCGTCCAACGTTGGTTCAACTAACGTCCTTCATTGGACGATTTTCAAACCAACCATTCTTAAGCAGCATTAATAAAACATGCTCGCTTCGTTTGTTTGGTAACACCATCCATTTCGGACAGAAGCTTGTCCTCGAAAGCTAACACTTGAATGAATATACGCATAATATTCCATAACGCCTGCCATAAATGCTACAGGAAACCACCATCTCTCGTTGAGTGACAAGCAGCAAGATTGATTAGTTTTCATTAGTGAGTTATGTAATCTGTTAGTTTCAAGCTGACATGTGTCAGCAATTTGTAGCATACGTCATTCAATTATCCGCTTTTCCTCAGGATTTGGATACGGATGAATCACATTCGCCGGAACGTCGAACGGCGAACAAAGCCAAAGCAAAGCAAAGGACGGGCGGCGATTCAAATTGCATGTGACAATCAATTAACTACTTCAAGTAAAGCTACACACATACCTACCAGGCCACAGCGCAGCAGTGTGGCTGCAGACATTCAAGCGTTGGGAAAATTGCCGCGACTGGGACTACAGTGGAGAACGGACTTGAAGTGACAAATGTTTCGCCCAGAAATACTGACCGGTAGAACATGCCCCGGACACGGTGTTGATACATGACGCTAGGATTAAATTACGGCAGCTGCCGCAATACTCAAGAGTGATGCATATAATCTGTCAGTAGGCTATGATGTAGCTTGATACAAGATGAAAGATAAACGGCAGTGTTTTGGAACAGTTTCGGATCTTAACCTTGAAACATGTGTGTTTCTTGTGGGTTGTGTTGCTCTAGGACAGGTCAAGACGGTGATGAAATCCAATATTGTTAATAACAGTGATGCATAAGAAGATAAATGATAATTAATTTGATTCTAGAATGTATCCAAATTGGCGTAGTATCCAATGCAAAAATAAAATCATAGTGAAATTACGACAAATTTCAACAACGCACCGTATAATTTAAGCACCTATCTAGAACTTTAATTCTTTCTGAATTTTTCCTTCCTCTTTAAACCTACGTGACAACTATCGTTCAAAACCAAAGGCCAACATTGTGTCGACTTCTTTGCTGAAAGCAAATTCAACCCCAAGAAATGCACCTAACCTTACTCAAACCACACCAAGGTGCAGAGGAAAAACCTGTCCTGCCTGACAACCGTGAACCGACCAGAGCCGAATATTTGAGCTTCGCCACCATTCATGCACTGAATCAGCCCCAATCCAATAGACTGACTGCAGTATGCAGTCATGTTCAAGGAAAACATTTTTCTATGCAAATTGTTGCCGCCAGCATTGACAGATTTCCACCTTGGACTTGCTTGCTCTATATGGATTTCTTACTTTCAACCTAGGGATGTCCAATATGTCGGCGAAGGTAAACACAAACCTCAACCTAACGCTCGTTCCTTTCTCAACTATTCTACTGCATGTCCATCGTAAAGGCATTATGTCAACAATCACCCTTTTGGACCGGATTCTTTCGTATGTACCCCGAACGAAATGCACATCTACTATATGCAGAACACGGCAGGAGTAAGGTTCCGGTACGACACGAGGATATGCGAAGGATGAAAATGAATTTGTCATACTTCAAGTTTGTTACGAAGACTGTGCATGTCTTTCGTTCTTCACTTCACCCACTCAGTTTTTTTTCTGTTTGTATAAAGGGATGAGAAGTGACAAGCTGCTCGGTCGAACTCTCAATTTCTGCAGACGACCGAGAGAATTTGTTCCGTAGTGTTCCTTCCGTTTAGGACCAGAATAGAACGAACCTTAAGGTAAACAAAAAAAAAAGGTTTGCTCACGTCAATCGTGCACGTGTGGTTCGGTATATGCGACGGTACTCAACTCTCGCTGCGGAAACTTCTATGTCAATAGGTTCGCGTCAGACAGGCGAGTTGTTGAGCAATTTTTCTACGGAGTTTTCATTTTGGGTAGTCGTTTTCATATACATACTATCAAATTTTAAATCCATATAAAGAAGTGAGCTGTTAGAATTTAATACACACTTTATAAACGACTTGTTATTTGAGTTAAATTCATAGTTTGTTTTCACTTAGGACAGAATATTTCGCCAAAAGTGGCTTTAGGGCCGCATTCAAGTACAGTACTAAACCTATAAATAACTCTTGTTCTATAAGCGACTATAGAACCTAACCCCAACTGCTGTCAAAATGTATAAACTGACAGCGGCAGGGATGCCAGGTGATATTTTGAAAAATCTGTGCGCGGCCCATTTAAAAATCTGTTTGTATCTGTGTCACGGAAAACGTACAAATTTGGCTGAAAACAAGATGTATTTGTATGTTTATTTGTAACGATAACCTGATAAGATGTGGTGACCTTTTGTTGGTTTTTGCGCGTGTCAGAAATTAAGTGCAAGGTAAAAAATTGAGAAATCTGTGCTAATCTGTGCATTCTAGAAGAAAGCTGTAAAATCTGTGAGTTAAAATAGAAAACTGTGGAAATCTGTACAGTTCTTGCAATTTGTGCAGCATATTGAAAATCGGTGAAGCACAGATAAGTCTGTACACCTGGCATCCCTGGACAGCGGTTAGAATATTCTTATTTCCGAACCGGTTCCGAAATTACCCACTGAGACGTCCAAAAAATTGTTTCAAAATCGTTCAACCGGGTCCAACGATGGACGTTTGTTGAGCGGTTATTTGGACGATGTCCAAATTGGTCCAACGAACGTCCTTTATTGGACTATTTTGAAACCAACCGTTCTTAGAGGGTAGTTTAACTGGGTGGTTGCCAACCATCCCACTGAGAAACCCGAAAATTGTTACAAAATCGTTCAACACGGATTCAACTATGGATGTCCGTTGAACGGTTATTTGAACGTCGTCCAACATTGGTTCTTTAGAAATTCTGCTAACGGGTCGAGCAGGTTTTCGGAAAGTACCGCTATGTAACGCAGGATTTACTGTTTCATAGCTGAATTCTAGCGTCATTTTGAAAACATTGACAGCTGCTAAAATCATTACGGATTTCTACCCGCTTGGAAGAAAAACGGGCAGCCAGAGAAAATCCGTCAGGATTCCGGCAGCTGTCAAAATTATCAAAATGGCGCTGCCAGAATTCAGCTATACTCCTTCCGGTTATGGCAGGCAGATTCGCCTCGCCGGTTCTGTTTTGTTTATCGTTGTTTCATTTTCGCCATATTTACATTTTTCCAAGAAGGATAGTTTTGGCAGATGAAAAAATAGGAAGAAACAAAGATTTTGGTTTCAAACATGGTAAGTAATATGGATTTCATGTCTCCAGACATGCTTTTATTATAAATTTACATAAAATTTAAAAAAATAAAGAAAAAATACAAGCAAAACCTGAAGCGGTACAAAACCGGTCGTGTTGAACGATTTTGAAACAATCCCTCTAAGAACGGTTGGTTTCAAAATCGTCCAATGAAGGACGTTCGTTGGACCAATTTGGACATCGTCCAAATAACCGTTCAACGAACGTCCATCGTTGGACCCGTGTTGAACGATTTTGAAACAATTTTTTGGACTTCTCAGTGGGATTTTTTGGACGTCTCAGTGGGAAGCGAGAAGCAGTCGACAACTATCCCGCTCAACACTGGCTGGCTTCCGCCTACCAATGGGCGAAAGAGAGCTGGAAGACATTCTGGAATGCACTGGTTTGCACTTTCTAGCAGAAGTGTCAATGGAACATACCCAGTTTTCTGCACTTCTGCTAGAAAGTGCAAAAACGGTGCAGTTTCAGTGCACTCCACTACACCAGTGTCAATCAATCGAAAACCCCATTAGTTTGTCCACTGCTCCATTCCAGTTGCTCTTGACTATTCATTCCGGCTCTTCGAAAAAAAAATGTTTTCTAAATGAGCCCTTTTACACGCAATGAAAATATCAGTTAAACTTATTTTATTTTAAGGTTCAACTGAGTAAGCTTGAAAAAACGGCCATCTTGGAAAACGAAAAAAGCAGTTTTTTCTCACATCGTTGGAAATAAAAAAACTTCATGCAAATGAATCAATGTATTCGGGGCACTAGTAGAGTGCTATTGGTTGATTTTCATGAAGATTTTTCTAACGATGTGAGAAAAAACTGTTTTTTGCGTTTTCAAAGATGACCACTTTTCCAAGCCTCCTCAGTTGAAGCTTAATTCATTTTTTTATTTTAGATTTAATGACAAACAAAATCCCGACTTGAGCCAACTTAAGTTTAAGAGAAAGAAAGATGGGAACATTTGCCACTTTTGAGAGTATTAGTTTTATGTGTGTGTGTTAACCTTCTAAATCCCACTGGCCGACAGTGGAATTATGAGAAAAAGTTGTCTGCATATGGTTCAATCACCCTGTGCAATCAACTTAATCTCGGAAAGTAGTAGGTGTTAGCTCTACCGATTTTCCAATGATCCATTGCAGAATGACAGAGACCTAGCGGTACATTCCGAGGCCATTTTCCCGTCAGCAAGTCCCGCTCAGTTAAAATACGTGTACCATAATTATACCTGTATTATAATCAAACTTTCGATTCCTTACCAAGAAGGCGTGTGAAAGGAATTGACGCGTATTTAGTTTATCATGATTTTATTTAACTGAGTTTAATGCAAAAATTTGTTGGGTATCTCAGCTTTTTACCTTAATTTAATATAATATTTTTAACCTTGATTTAATACTGACAATGGCTGCTTAAGATAAAGGTACAAGAAGCATGGTTCGAAAGTCTAATTGCTATACGTCGCCCTTTGCCACACTCAGTGTCGAGCAGAATCGGAGAAACAATGACTATACTAGCAAAAACAAAGAATCTTCAAACTACATCATTAACTGATTTAATACATTTCTTCAACTGAAGTTATAAAACAAGTTGACATTATTTGAAATTTAAGCTACGTTCTACGCAAATAAAAAACTTTAATGCAATGAATATAATAAAAAATCATTGCAAAAAGCTGTAAGAAACCATACAATAAGAGATATAATGGAAATCTATCACCCAATTATCGACTAGTTGTAAAATTACAACCGGACCTCCGAATGAAAGTTGCACCTGCAAAGCGCAGCTGTCGCAGTAGTTTGTAACTTACGGTTCACCCGACATGCTTCAGAAGCACGTGACTCGGACTTAGTCGCAGGGTCGGCGCGCTACTGGCAAACTGGAGGGATTTCGCGGATCTTGTGCTGCACGAAAACACTCAACTTTCTTAACGTGTGTAATTTATTGTAAGCTGTTCGTGTGGTGTTATGGGTATCACTGGTGGGTTCACTGGTACGAACCACACTGTATGTTTTGTTGACAGCTACATGGATCGCTGATCGTCTCCGAAATTATTGCGAGGATGACCTCGTGCAAGATGGCGATGGCTGGTTCCTAGGGTGTATGGTTCGATGCTGGGGTGATGGGTAAAATGGCAGTCCCAGAAAGGCGTTCTGGGCGAGGTGTCGAACAGGCGCTTCCTTCGTTGGGGGAGATCGGTTGGCGACAGACGAGATCGACTTTTGCCAGACCGAAAAGGGTGGCTCTCCTTGGTAATTAGGGCCTTTGCCCGAGAGTCTTTGTCCCTGACTTTCGTTGATGGTCGGAGAACTGAAAGCTGGTCCTTGACGGTTAGACGTAGATGACCGTCAAGTCACCTAGGCCGATGCGTGTGCGGTGTGTCTCCGGGAGTTTGCAACTTCCGGGAATGCCAAATTATGGTAAGCAACAAAAGGTCCTGTGATGAAGTGAAGAATAATTCCTTGATTGGAGCGAAGTAGCTCGATAATTTAAGTAGGCACCAAGATGGCCTCTCAATGTAGTTACCTGAATAACTGGTGCACTTTCACTTCACCTTTATATTTTATAAAATTGTATTAAAACTTCAGACATGTCCTACGCACTCGCTCGCCTATATTAAAGTGACCAACGGCGACTAATTGATGGCGGTTCTTTCCCTGTTTCCGACCTTGATATGACGATCCCCTTTCCAATCGGGCCTTTTAAGCAGCAAGTCCCACCGGTGTTGTTTTGTGTAATTGATATGTAGAGTACTTGTTTTGTATATTTGTTTGGGTATAAATTAGGCATATTTAATGTTCTCTCGATTCATTATAAATAGCAATAAAAATGTTTGATTCCTGTAACGTTTGGTTACAAGTTATTGGTCCTATTCGATCCGCAGCTGAGTTTCAGATATCTTGATACGTTGATTAATTCATTTCGCCATTCGCTTCAAAATCCTCCGCCACAAAACAATTCAAGTTTAATTAGCACCTCAAAACTTTTCACGGAACAAAATCACAAAAAATGACAGAAGCAAAAATTAAAATTTTCACCTTTGCTCCAGTCCAGACTTTGTTTTTTTTTCACTTTTGAGAGTACTAGTTTTATACATGTAAAATGAACAGCGTCCGGGACCCTGAAAGTTAACATAAACATCCGAGCGAGCATCCTGATTTTTTGGCGCACAATGAAAAGAGAGAAAAGGCCGAGCTTCACCATGGATCTTCCGATTTCAACACTTAGGGACACTTTGTATCTCTAAACTACCGGCAGGGTGAAAATGTTCGAAAAGAAGAATGGCGAAGGTAAAATAAGAAGCCGATTGTCACGTCTTATCTTAGCATACATCCAAAAAAATGTGCCCCCCCCCCCCCCCCCCCTGTACCGTCTTCCCAGTCAACTAGGGCGAACTCATTTTCGCTCACGTTTTCTGGAAATTTTGACAGGAACCGAGCAAAACCTTGGCATAACTAGGGAGTAAACCGTGCAAAAATCCTGGCAATTCCTACCTGTCAGAATTTAGCACGAATCGAGCATAACATCTATATTTATAAAACGTGTGTAAACATTTGAATGAATATACGGTAAAACACGCGGGCCGCCAGATTCACTTATCCCAACTATCCGTCAAATCCATTCCGGAACCGGTTCAATATTCCCAAAGGATTCAATATAGAATCTGGCTCCCCACTGAGACGTCCAAAAAATTGTTTCAAAATCGTTCAACACGGGTCCAACGATGGACGTTCGTTGAACGGTTATTTGGACGTTGTCCAAATTGGTCCAACGAACGTCCTTCATTGGACGATTCTGAAACCAACCGTTCTTAGAGGGTCAAAGAAAACAACCGATTCCGACTCAATCGGTTGATACTGAATTCACTCAGAATTCCGAACCGGTTCCGGAATGGTTTGACTGGGTGGCGGTAAAACCGCTGTCAATTCAGTCCAGAGATGCCAGATTTGCAGACAAGTCTGCAAATTCGCAGACTTTTAATTTAAGCTGCAGATTTTTTCGATGACGCAGATATTTGCAGATTTTTTAGTTTGGTTGCAGATATTTGCAGATTTTTTAGTTTGGTTGCAGATATTTGCAGATATTTGCAGATTTTTGAATATAAAGGCTTTTGGTTACACTAGCTTTCCTGACATTTTTTGTTCTTCCCAGACTTTTAAAATTATTATTGCAGACATTTGAAAAAAGTACCTGGCATCTCTGATTCAGTCGAACATAGCCACTAAAATACATAACAACAGTTGCGCACATGGTGAAGATATCCCAACTACCTTAAAAAACGTAAGAGATGTTTGCACAGGTTGAATGGAGAGGATGGACGTCTGTTCTCTGTGCAGGAAGTATACAGAAATCCTGGGCGTACATTTCTGGTTAAAAGTGAGCAGTATCCTTTAGTTTAACCGCTTCTGTCAGAAACAGTTGTTGCATTTGAGCAAATTCTTCGTCAGAAACTCTACCAAAATCAATTTCGCTTTGCTAAACTTTTAATAACTTTCAGCTTTCCACGATGATTCAACCACCTACCCGGTCAGCGTGGCAAGCAGAAAGTTAGCAAAAGTTGAGCAAAGCGAAATTGATGCTGTCAGAGTGCATTTTGCGCGATTTGTGCGAGAATTCTGGCAACGAATTCGCTCAAATGCAACAAACGTTTCTGACAGAAGCGGTTAAACCAACCGATGCTGCTCACTTTTATCCAGAATCCAGCCAGAAATGTACGGCCAAGATCTCTGCACGCTTCCTGCCACATCTTTGTCAGATGTTTTGCTCGATTCGTGCTAAATTCTACCAGGTAGGAATTGCCAGGATCTTTGCACAGTTTATGTCCGAGTATAGCCAAGGTTTAGCTCAGTTCCTATCAAAATTTGCCAAAAAATGGAAGCGAAACCGAGTTTGCCCTAGCTCAACTAACCCGACAGGATACGCGCAGAAATCTGACAGGGCTGCCAAACCAAGACTTACAGAAATCTAGCAGAGAGGTCTCTGCCAGAAAATTTGCTCACTGGGTATGCGAAGTATGGATCCAACTAGAGAATGGGTGCGTACAGAGATAACAGACGTCTATCTTCAGCATTCAACTTGTGTAAAATCTCTAACGGTTTCGAAGGTAGTTGAGATATCCAAACCATGTGCGCTACTGTCATGTTTTTTGTGGCTGAGTTCGACTGAATTGACAGCGGTTATTCCTCAGCCCAGTCAAACTAGTCCGGAACCGGTTCGCACTTCCAGCATGAATTCCAGCTCAAATGCATCAACCGATAGTCGGAATCGGTTGTATTCTTTGAGCAAGATTCCATACTGAATCCATTCAGGATTTCGAACCGGTTCCGGAATGGATTTGACCGATAGTTGGGATAGGTTGGTGTGGCGGCGCTACCCTCTAAGAACGGTTGGTTTCAAAATCGTCCAATGAAGGACGTTCGTTGGACCAATTTGGACAACGTCCAAATAACCGTTCAACGAAAGGCCATCGTTGGACCCGTGTTGAACGATTTTGCAACAACTTTTTGGACGTCTCAGTGGGTAGTGTTTATCGTATATTAATTCAAATGTTTACACACGTTTTTTAAAGATTTTTGTTCGATCATGGATGTCTGTTCTCTGTGGTTTAGAGTACTACACGAACAGAACCTCGAATATAATGAATATATTCTAGAAAATCAATAAAATGAATAAAATTCAAAAGCTAACCATTAATTCATTTGTTTTTTAATAGTTAAAAAATTATAAAAAATTGTTGAGTTTTTAAAAGCAGTTTGCATTTCTTCGTAACGATATTTTTTCTAAATTGAAGGCATCTACCAGATAAACGTGTGAACCCGTCACCACACTAGATCGAAGCAACAATTACCAATCAACTAAGCAAGATCAAAAGGCCATTGGTGAATAGTCGTAATCGCATGAGGTAAGTAGCTAACCTAGATCCATTAGCATCGGTCCAACTGTAAAATTACCAAATCGAATATCAATGGACCTATTGAGTTTCCTAAATGAACGGTTAGAGCTGATCCGAGGATAATTGGACAAAACGCCAGTCAGCATTCCCACCCCTTCCTACACTAGGAAGGAAAACCACCTGTGAAACACACGCCGTTCCCTCGTCAACACACCACTGAATAAACATTTACTTTTAATTGTAATTTATTCACACGTGAGTGAAAACATCACTCAATCCGCAAATAGCGAAAATAACAGCACCAACGCATCGCATTGACCTGATGAGAATCGGATGATGATATTTACCTTTTGATTGCTATTGCTCTGTAACTCTGGATTGTAGTTGGCAATTCATTTGCATTCAATTAGCGCACCATCCCCATTCGCTGACTGGTTTATTATTCAGCGAGCTATCGTTAATGACTAATGGGACCCTGCGCTCTGATGTTCTGTCTCTCTCTCTCTCTGAAGGTGCTGGTCACACAAACCTTCCGTCGTCGTCATATGTTTTCCGTTCCAATCAGAAAAGATTGCTAGTATCGGCAGGACCACGTTGCGTCAGATCTGCGTTGGATCGATTTTTAGTTGATTTTGTACGAAAATGTAACCGGATCATTGTTTGACAGTGACGTGACCATGGTTTCTGCCACATGGGTTCGCATCTTTGACAGTTAACCTACACAGAAAAATGAAACAACACAAAGAATAGGTTTTTTTAAATTTAAATTGAGGTACTTTCGAGTTTTGCGACTTATTCGCACTGATTAGTGTTGTTCGAAAAAAACTTAAGGGTTTTCGACTTACTCGAGCTCTTCCGTTAAATGAGATACTTTTGAGTTATTTGAGCTATATACAACCCAGTGATTTGAGCTATACACAACCCAAGGTTGATTTATTATTTTAAGTACAAAAAAAGAAATCCTCAGATTCCACTGATCCAATAGTTCTATTGACTCAACAGTGGGATGTAGTCACCAACTGCAGTCTATCCTTTTGTGCAGCCGGGAGTATCAGCGTTCCCGAGAGGAGTTTAAGATCAAATCAGTATGTATTATTCAGAATTAATCTTTAACAGGGAATGTATTAAAAGCGACTAACTTCCGAATGATTTCTATTCCTGTACCTGTCCATATAGCTAAAGATGAAAAGGTTTTTTTTCAAATCTGTCTCACCGTAACACACCAACGAAAAGAAATTCACGAGAGCGAACTACTTCAATTAGTACGGAAGCGTGCTAAATCACTCGTGGAAAGTATTTCCCATTCAACGAGTGTTCCGCCACCATTCAAAAGCTGTACATCATTGCAAAGCTATCAATTAAATGGGTTTCAACTTGCTTTGGGACAAGCCCAAAGGGTGATTGTATCTGTCCCTGTGTATATATCCTGTGCAGGATTTTCGTTTTCTTTGTCCACTTTTAATTTCCACTGATATTAATTTTCCCTCGTCAATAGCTATGGACAGATTTGCTCTTGGATTTTTTACTATCACTTTTCTTTTTTCCAGCTTCCAAGGGCACTCAGTGGGAAGGACCGAATGGGAAAAAGGATGACCTGGAATGGATTTCAAAAGGCTGTTAATGTATTCCACCTCATGACACCCGGTAAGATTTATGCAAATGAATCTACATAGAAAAATGTTTTACGGAGATTTACTCTATTTGCTATAGCAACTTCGTCGGATGTTCCGAGGTGTAATGTAATGGTTAAAAACAGAAACTTTCAACGGAGGAACGGACTAACCCAACTTTGATAAATCTGCAAAAAAAAACACTAATCACACTCTGATCTACTAAACGAAACCGATCGGTCCCGGTTTGGTTTCCCCCCCAAGCCGGAAAAACGAACCATCCTGTAAGCATCCTCATTGAAGCGAGAAGTGCCGGACCAGCGACTCGAACCAAACATCAGCTTGTAACGTCGGTCAGGGCGGGTTTTTGATATTTGCTCCCAATCAACCGCCGGGTGATTAATGGCCACGGACAGAAAGCAGCGAATCACGTCTCCTAACAGGACAGCTCCGGGGTTTGTTTGGCGTCGTTCGCTGGCGTTTGGCGAGAACAGGGACGGACGGTATCGGGACGCATGACCGATAGGAATTCTAACCATGCCGCACGTTCCGGTACCCACCGCAAGCAAGATACTACACATATTTGCATGCGGGCCGACAACGTAGTGTTTGACGGGTGGGGGGGGGACGGAGAATGATTGCTCCTGCCAGCCAACGACCATCGTTTACTAGGATCAAAGGAACGGCAATATGGAAATTACTTGATTGAAAGCGCCCCACGGACCGTAGTCTTCCGATGGGTTTGAGTGTGGTAGAATGGTGCTTTTGGCACATTGTTTCCGGTCCCATTTGACGCCCCTTACCGGCGGTCACGTATGCCGAACTGTGGGAATTTTTCTGTCAACGTGTAACAACAACTTTGGAGCCTAATGTGCCTACAAGGGTATCTAATGGCGGAAACGACAAGGGTTAGGTTTTCCGGTTCGGGAAATGCTCATTTCTTTATTATGTCCATTAAATGCACATTGAATAATAATTATAGAAGGACAGTGTTTGGAGTTTGTCAGCTGTGGCACAGAGAACAGACGTCCATCTTCAGCATTCAGCTTGTGTAAAATCTCTAACGGTTTCGAAGGTAATCGTTGTTTTCTTTGAGCAAGATTCCATCACAGAGAACAGACATCCATGACCGAACAAATATATTAAAAAACGTATGTAAACATTTGAATTAATATACGATAAACACTAGCGCCGCCACACCAACCTATCCCAACTATCCGTCAAATCGATTCCGGAACCGGTTCGAAATCCTGAATGGATTCAGTATTGAATCTTGCTCAAAGAAAACAACCGATTCCGACTCTATCGGTTGATGCATTTGAGCTGGAATTCATGCTGGAAGTCCGAACCGGTTCCGGAGTAGTTTGAATGGGTAGAGGTATAACCGCTGTCAGTTCTGTCGAACTCTGCCACAAAAACCCAGTGAGCAAATTTTCTGGCAGAGACCGCTTTGCTAGATTTCTGTAAGTCTTGGTTTGGCAGCCCTGTCAGATTTCTGCGCGTATCCTGTCGGGTTAGTTGAGCTAGGGCGAACTCGGTTTCGCTCGCGTTTTCTGGCAGATTTTGACAGGAACCGAGCAAAACCCTGGCATAACTCGGACATAAACTGTGCAAAGATCCTGGCAATTCCTACCTGCTAGAATTTAGCACGAATCGAGCAAAACATCTGACAAAGATGTGGCAGGAAGTGTGCAAAGATCTTGGCCGTGCATTTCTGGCTCGATTCTGGATAAAAGTGAGCAGCATCGGTTGGTTTAACCGCTTCTGTCAGAAACGGTTGTTGCATTTGAGCGAATTCGTTGCCAGAATTCTCGCACAAATCGCGCAAAATGCTCGCAGAAACTCTGCCAGCATCAATTTCGCTTTGCTCAACTTTTGCTAACTTTCTGCTTGCCACGCTGACCGGGAAAACATGACAGTAGTGCACCTGGTTTGGATATCCCAACTACCTTCGAAACCGTTGGAGATTTTACACACGTTGAATGGACGTCTGTTCTCAGTGATAAAACCGAAATTCAAATGCCCAATCGTTACACATTTGATGAACCCCTTGCGATCAACCAACAACAAATGTGCGGCAAATTTCCGAACAAAAGTTACTGCCTCTAAAGAAGAAGAAGAAGCAATCCATCCTCGAGTGTTGCTGGAAAATGGTTGCGATCTCTTTCGCACCCCACTCTCCCACACTATCCCGCCGCCATCGTTGATGATTTCAATTAAGTTACAAAAGATTGTTAATGGAGCTGAAAAAGGGCTGAAATGTTATCCATCATGCTCGTCGTGCACTAGCGAGGACTGGTTGGTTGGTTGGTTGCTTGGTTGGTCTTTGTCTATTATATTCGGTACTGATGAAGATGAAGATGTACAATGACACTCTCCATCTGCACTCAGTAGGGCTCTTAACGGGAAACGGCAGAGGCGTAGCTGGGGATGGTAGTCGAATCTCGGCAAATATTGAAATCTAGTATTATTAAGATATTTATTGTACCAGATCTCAAACTCTGGCTAGCTCATTCCATCTAAATTTCATCGTCGATAAAAAAAAACTAATCCAGAATTCTTAATTTCTAGGTTTTGGTTGGAAAATGTCCAAAGGTACAATATCGGGATAGAATAACCGAAAGAGTGAACAATGGACGCTACGATAAATTCGCCCTTCATTGAAAACAGACAACCTGGCTGTTCCAACCTGAAACTGGACCAGAAAGTAGTATCTCTAATTAGGAAGGTTAAATTATATTCGGTACGTGGAATGAAAGCAAGGCTCTGCAACAAAGGCCCGGAAATTATATTTGCGAGGATCACAGCAACCGAATGAATGCATTTTGATGGACGACGACACCTATGTTAAAGATGACTCAAAAACTCTTCCAAGTCCACATTATTATACTGCCGTCATAGGGATAGGACGTAAGCGATGCAGATAAGTTGATTCAAGTGGAAAATTTTGGTCGAAAATTGCTGAAATGGCAAGCAATATGTTCTTGCGGCTTGAAGTCCCCTTCACTGTTTCTACCGGCACTACACTATTGCAACTGTTAATTGGTTTACAGAACAGGATATTGATTGTATTGAGAAAGACATCAATCCACCAAATTGCCCTTAGCTTCGGCCCATCGACGGTACTGAGCAGTTGCGAAGAGGGTCTTCAAAAGTTCGTTTGTTTGAATAAAAATTCATTTTTTATGCGAATTGAAAGTCAAACATGAAGACAACTTATTTTTGATACGGTTCTTAGTTGAGAGCGTTAATCCCTCCACTATCGAGGTTCTGTAATAACTTTACGAATTCCCCGATATGGATATACGCTGAATAGGGATTTTTAATTTGAAACAAAATATCAGTTCATCTTATGATTCGATAGCGGATGTTCTTGTGACGGCGCCGATGGCTGAGTGGTAAGCGTGACCGCCATTCATTCCAATTGGCCTGGATTCTATTCCAGCCGATGTCGTTGAGATTTTTCAGAGGTGGAAAAATCTGTGATCACGTCTTCCTTCGGAAGTAAAGCCGTTGGTCCCGGTCCATGAGTTGGTGGATCGATATCTAGTCCAGATAGAGGAGTCACCCCTCTGGCACCGGTAAAGAAGAAATAGAATCCAACTTCTACGCTTACTACAGTGCACAGTAATATATACGACCTCTAGCAAAAGGAAGTATCGGACGGACACTCCTTCCGCGATCTACGTTCGGGCCTGGCCGGCGCCAGTATTGATCAATAAACACTAGGATTACCAGGAGTTGCAAATTGAAAGATGTTTCGCTACTCCCAAGCACAATTATCTACTTATTCCCTGTGCAACTTCAGCTAGTCCAGATCGATAACGGAGTGGCAGCCAGGGGTGGTCGTACACTCATTTTTAAACCTCAATTCTCTGTGCCTCAATAATGATTTTCTGATTTTTATATTAAAAAAACCTATTTTAATCCACCTAGCGGTGCAATTGTGCCTTTCTCAATCATGAATCACGAGAATGTGTGCGTTGTTTATATTCATTAAAAACATTTAAATGCATATATTACATTTTATTATTATACATCACATGACAACCATATACAGGAAAATAAATCATTATTCGAGTTCTAAAATTCTGTAAAAGAAAAAACAGCCACGGTAATATTGAACTGAAAAAAGGTGCGAAATCGGCAAAGTCCCAAAAAGTCGATTTTCATAAATAAATTTTTTTCGAGATAACATAAAATCTCGACGTTTCATGCATTTTAAAGATGTTTGGCATCTAAAATACGAATTCGATTTATGAAATTTTTTGAAAAAAATTAGAGTTCCGACTTATATGGGAATTTCATATGTGACCGAACGATTTAGTCTATATTTCCGGACCCATATAAGCGATCCGTACGAAATTTTATATACATCTATGGGGATGTTATAGCTATCATTTGGGACTAAGTGAAAATCGGCCCAACCATTTCGGGAAACTGATGTGAGTTCGTAAATTTTGAAAGATGGCCGCTTTTCCCGGGCACTTCCGGAACCGTCTATGGTGGTCAATGTAGTCAACGAAAGTTTGTTTGGCCGTCGGTGACCTAGAGCTGCAAAGTTAATTTATTTGAGAGACATTTTAGCGAAATTTTTACCTTTTTTGCTTCCATCGGAGTATCGGTTTGAATCACAATTTGCTATGTGATCGCACGCCACAACCCGGAACTCCGGAACCGGAAGTCGGTTGGGGATAAAATTTAATAGCCATTTACGGGGACGCAACATCTTTCATTTGAAACTAAGTTTGGTTGATTCGGTCTAGCCATCTCCGAGAAACCGATGTGATTGTTAGTCTGAATTTGGATACTTCCGCCGGGGCTTCCGGAACCGATGATGGTGGCCAATGTGACCAAAGAGACTTTCAATGGCTGTTAATGACCTAGTACTACAAATCGAAGCAGTTGTGGTCACATTTTGGAAAAATTTTCACCATTATACATTCATTGCAGAATTTCTTAAAATCGACATTTTCTGCGTGATCGTACTCATCACCCTGTAATTCCGGAACCGGAAGTCGGATCCATTAGAAATTCAATAGCAGCCTATGGGAACGTTGCACCTTTCATTTGGGACTAAGTTTGTAAAAATCAGTTCATCCATCTCTGAGAAAAGTGAGTGAGATTGTGTTCGCGTACACACACACAGACGCACATACACACACATACATACACACACATACATACACACACAGACATTTGCCGAACTCGACGAACTGAATCGAATGGTATATGTCACTCGGCCCTCCGGGCCTCCGTTAAAAAGTCGGTTTTCAGAGCAATTGCAATACCTTTCTATTGAGAAAGGCAAAACTAAGTTAAGTTCAGCTACTAAAATGACAGTTGGTCTGCTAAATTAGGTATCTGCTAAAATGTTCACTCGCACTGTTGCTAACCGGGAAGTCCGTTAGCTGTTTGTAATCCTAAGTGTCGTTTGCAAACTACATATTCGATCTGATGAGGCAAGCGTATAAAGTGGTTCTAGTTTCATGAGTTTAGATATGATATTGTACAAAAATAAGGGTCCATCTTTCGAGAGAATGAGATTACTGAGCACTTGTTATTATTTAAACACATGCCTTTCTTGCCACACCAATCAACAAAACCTGGAAGGTTATGCAGAGGAAATAATCTTCAATTAAGCACAAATCACACGAAATATCTCAAGATCATCTGCGAAGGACAGTCGTGGAGTCTTCAGCACTCAATGTACATCATTGAAGTACAGCCGAAACATCAACGGCACCAGGTTCTATCCTTGGGGCATTCTCGACGTTGAAGTAAATGTGGGTGCTTGGCAATCGCTATCTCTCGAGTTAGGAGGTAGGATCGAAATAACAAAAATTATATTTTATTGAAAATTTCTGCCTTTTGGCAATTTTTATGTCGTGGTTCATTTTATCAAAAGCCGCCTTAAGACGTTCCATAATGACCAGCTCGAATAACAGTCAATGAAGTTATTCCACGATAATTATTAACTCCCCTTTTATGGAGTGGAACATGTTCGTGAATTTCCAACAAAATGGAAATTTGCTATCTTCAAAAGATGCTCGCAAGATGGGAATACGCGGAACTACCAAAACGACGATTAGACTTTTCAAAACTAGCGAAAAAAATCAGTCGGAGTCCGGATTGAAAGACAATTTAAGCTGAGAAATATCTCTGCTAATTATCGTTCCTTCAACATCGATAGCGCCCGGAGTTTAAGGTCCAGGAACGGAACTGTTTCCATTTGTTCACGATGCTACCAGACTGAATCAAGCTTTTTTTTTGGCTTGAAGGATTAAAACCAGGACAAAGTCTCAGGACAATCGGTTAGAAATCTGGCCATGTCCTTGGACACCAGGACGTCTGATCAACCTACAGCTAGAGGGTTAAGGCAAATTCTCGAGTAACTCGTAATTCTCGAGCAACTGGTAATATTCTGGAGGAACCGTTGCTCACCGAGTATCGTTGCTAACAGTTAACAAAAAATATCGATTCTTTTTCATCAGGTGATGTGATATCCGCTGTGCGAGTGACGAGACGTCCGGAGTTTTCATTCGAATTTAAGCAAATCCTGCCCACTGAGACGTCCAAAAAATTGTTTTGGACGTTCGTTGAACGGTTATTTGGACGTTGTCCAAATTGGTCCAACGAACGTCCTTCATTGGACGGTTTTGAAACCAACCGTTCTTAGAGGGCACTTACGGCTAACTTTTTCACAGGGAGGAAAACCGGTTTTAGCTAAAACAGGTTTTCGAAAGATTGGTTTTCAATAATAATTTTTCTTCACACTAGTTTTCGAATGGAAAATTTATTTTCAGAAAATGGTTATCATAGAAAATTGACGAATTTGACGAAACCCACGAAATCAAGGGTTTCGCTCATTGAAAATCGATTTTCGGATTAATTTTAACTCTTCGCTCCCAATGGGAAGCCCAAAAATGATGGACGTCTGTTGGATGATTACTTGGACGCCGTCCAATGTTGGTCCAACGAACGTCCTTCATTGGATGATTTTGAAACAACCCGTTCTTAGGCTGGTCTTTCTTTACCGGTTTAGAATCCTGAATGGATTCAGTATGGATTCCAGCTTATATACAACAGCCAATTCTGAAACCGATTGAGTCGAAATCGGTTCCCAGTGAGAAGCCAAACAAATTGCTTCCAAATCATTTAACACAGGTCCAGCGATAGACGTCTGGTAAACGGTTATTTGGACGGCGTCCAACGTTGGTCTGACGAACGTCCTTCATTGGACGATTTTGAAACCAACCATTCTTAGGGGGTTGTTGCGCTTAAGCTGAAATTCAACTAAGAACGATTGGTTGTAATTAGAATCGGTTGTGTCACTGGAGCCGGAATGGGACATTGCAAGATGACGTCATAAGATCAAAAATGCTTGAAAAAATGACAGTTCAGCGAGCTTGTTTACATGGTGTTAGAATTCGAATGAAGTTTCTTGTACTGGGGGGGGGGGGTTCAGGTCCATGTAAACAAGCTCTCTGGGCTGTCAAAAAAGTGAGGTTATACATTTTCATGCAGTGCTATATTCTGAGTCATTAATTTTCCGTAGCGTTTTCTCTTCAATTGATTGTTTACATCGCAACGAACTTCGCGAAGTAATCCCCATAAAATTTAACACATCACGCTCGGTTCTCCTTCAGTAGGTGAGTATTGTGGCTACCACTGGAAATTAGCAAAAAATAGCGAAAAAAACAAGATCGCGACAAGATTGCGAAACCGCCATTTTCAAGATTTAACCTTTTCAATTCCGCAAGGCTACAAAAATGTAATTTGAATTGATTTTTATATGAAGTGTTATGTTATATGAGCGACTATTGCTCTTGAACCAAGGCAAAACTTAGGAGGATGCAAAAGAATCGAGTTAGGCATCAAAAAGGCACACTAAACAATAAATTAAATGGGTACCAAAAATAGTAACAAATAATTTCCGATTTTCGCTCAACAGGTAGTGAAGAGGTGAATAAATCCATGAACTGTCAATTCATGACCGTCCGATACCTGACCAACAAGGCCTATATATTGCTAGATGTTTGTTTTAAACTGGGCAGATGGAGCTAACAGGGTATATTTTCAATTCTTTCGCTATTTTGAATTGATTCCGTCGCATGCTAATCTTCGATGAAAAGCACAATATCGGAAAAAAAATCTTGCAACAGAACGACAGGGTGGGCCATGTCTAAAAGCAAAAGGTCTGGCAGATGATTGTACCTATCACCAATACGCAGAAGAAATGTTTAATATTGTATGTGATTTTTCCGTTTGTTTACATAACCGATAGCCAAAGTGGAACGTGCTGACGTAACTCAGTGTGTTTTGATTAATGTTCGCCTGCTGCCATTTTGGAACTCAATGACGTCTTCACTGGTTGCTTCGGGATTGTTTACCTTTTTTTGCGTTACTATCACAGGCAAATCCCTTTATCTGCCAGACCTTTTAATTTACATCATTGCAGGGTGGGTACTACAAAAAGTGATTATAACTACTAGAGGGAACGAAGAGCTACTGTCTCCATGTATTCACAGACTGAAACATGGGGTCTCGCTCTAGCATATAGTATCCCATTACTTTGACAGGTGTATACCCGGGGCAATATGTGTCAAACTAATGGGCCTAGCATATGTAAGAGCGAGATGATAAATTTTCAGTGTTAACAGCAACATGCGAGAAAATTGTGTGAAGCTGTAGATAATCTGAATACGGTCGTCCCTAATCTCTCGATCCGGCTTTAGGGCACATCTCCCTTTTAAGGTTGTTTGTTAAACTGCTTGCGGTGAGCTGCCTACTCCAAAACGAAGCCACGAGAATAATGCTTAAACTCGCGCCACTGCGGCCGTTGTAGATGACACTGACACTCTGAATTTCTCTGTATAAAGACTCGTCATCTCTGTTTACCATTTATCTGTCAATGTCATTCCAATCGAGCACAAGACCTGTCAAAAGCACACAATACGAGGAAAATCGCTTCCAATCCTTCTGGAGCGATGGCCATTGACAGGTCTCGTGCTCAATTGACTTTGATACTAAGAGATAAATAGTAAACAAACGGAAGAGATGGCGAGTCTTTATCCAGAGGGATTCAGCGTCGTTTCGTGGCACTAGAGCAATTCAGCGGAAAATTTAAACAGTGGCAGATAAGCGAGAGTAATTCTTGGTTTATATGAGCCATCTTGACCCGAGCCCTACGGGGGATGAAATCGTTGCTATTACCCAAGAATTGCTCGGAATAACCGACACGCTCAAAACAATTTCACTGGACAAGAAAGCTGATAATCTCACGAAATTTAATTTAATTTCCTTCCGAATCGAACATCCGAACCAACTAAATGAGGTTGCGTCTACTGGAGCACAGATTCGAGAATTAAATTTGGAGCTGCCACAACAGGTTAAATTTTGTCAATATGTTCCTTCGGTTACCGGGATGCAATGCCGCTCGTATCACACTAGCGCTCTATTCCCCCGTCACAGTCTAGCCACTGCAGGAAGCGCTTAGGAGCTCTTCACTACATCAAAGCTCTTCGATGTCCAATCTTAGTCAACGACTGATACTACCGCTAAAACGTTGGTGGTATCAATTCAACCGTTTATTGAGGTCAGCCCTAGGGGCAGAATACTCTAAAAATGTAAAACAAATTTGCATCAAATTAGAAAAAAAATCCATTTTTGCATCAACTTTGCACTCCCTCGCAGAAAAATTCGTTTAACAAACGTCCTACGCTGATCCACTTTGTTAAAGTGACCATAGGTCCTGGTTTCCCAGGACATGTCCTGGTTTTTCACTGACTGTCCTGGAAAGTAGAGGTTAACGCTTGATTGCTCGGGTATTTTCTCCTGTAAGCCTAAATATATTGAGTCTTCGTATTTTTCATTCTGATCCAGCTCGCAGTTGCGACTGACCAAAATACGACAAGCCTAATACACTTGAATCTGCCAATTGTAGTATCCGATGTCTTTTTTAATCATTCAAAAGTGTCTCATTAATTTTCTTTTCGACTTCCTTTTCTTACATAGAAATTGAAAAGAGAAATAACGAGGCATTCGAACGTACGTAAGATATAAATGAGCTGGTCCGTTTGCAATGAAATTTGACAGCCGAACAAATTCAACTGATTTCAGTTGTGGATCAAACTCTGGCCGATATCAATGTCGATGAAACGATGATTACCGGAACCTCTTCTCGGCTTAATTCGTCGTGCACTCCAGGACCTGAAGAATTTCCTTTGGTGTCTCTGAGAAAACACATCAACCTTTTGGTGACCCTGCTTCTGCTAGAGTTATCTTGCCAGTGGCATTTTGTAGTTTTTGCTGAAAATCAGCGAACATGCTTTCAATCCATAAAACAGGAATTGGCGAAACATCAATAACTATCGTGGAACAACTTCATTGAGCGCTGTCTCGAACTGGTGATTATGGAACCACTTCATGATCAATGCAAGCAGTACCTAATCTACGATCTACGTGGCTTCATGCGTCTGGCATCCAACATAACAGGGATTATGGAATGTCGCGATCAAACTGATATGATTTACACCGACCGTTTTTCATTCAATAATCAAAAAATTGTGAAATAATGAACGGTAGATTTTGCAGCTGTTTCGATACTAGTTCTCCGATCGACAGATGACAGATGATAGTCATTGGAGATTGCCAGGTACTTATTGTTAAACCAGGAATAACGCAGGGAAGCTACTTGAGACAGTTGATGTTTCTGCTTTACTTCAATGACTTAATTCTGAAAATTCCTCGCCGATCCTATACAGACGATCTCTAAATATTTCGTCTCATCCGCTCGTTTCAGGATTGCCGATTTTTCCAAAAAACAACATGAAACCTCAGATGACTGGAATAATAATTCCTTAACCCACTTCTATCCTAGCTACGCCCAGGTGGCGAGCGTTCCTTAATTTGGCCACAAGCGACCGGTAGCTGTCGGACCACGGAAGGGCGGGAGATTTATGGCGATGGACATGGTGTCCAAGCGAAGAAAAATCTGCTCGTCAGCACTTACCAATAAATGATGATATCTAAAGCATTTCCATTATAAGCGTGGGAAAACTCGTCTGCTTGATTAGAGAATTAATGGACGAACTCTTCGTCGAATCGGTGTGAGTCAAAATTTGAAAACATTTTTTTTCTGTATTATAACTACACTGAAAAAAATCCAAACGTTAATTCTATTTGCTTCAAACCGCTTAAAATTCATATGAAGAAGAAATGCTATTGTTATCTCGTGCACACATATCTTCTATGTGTCAACTGTATAAACTATGTATGAACACACATAAGTTATATGTGCATATTGTTATAGAATGGGGTTTTATGTGCCCAATAGTTATGAAATGTGAATGTAAGATTAATATTTCTTGTAAATACACACATTAGGTTTATGTGCCAGCAAATAGTGTCTATATGCCTCCGTTAATTGCAAAAATCTATGTGTAAAATCAATAGGCATAACGTTTACTTTTTTTTGAGTGTAGGGGTAATCCTTCAGCACTGTATGATAATCTTTACTGTTTGAAATTGGGCTTGCGAAATAAAAATAACATTTTCACTCGAAGGACTAGCGTTATTTTTACCTTTCGGCAGTACCCCAGTCGTTTAGCTTCTAGCTCAGAGAAAAAAAAATCCGGTTGAAAGGAAACTAGCGCCTTTGGCGCGATGTCAAGTGATGTTGCACGTACGACTTACAAAGTTGACGGAAGAAATTTTCACAGGTAAAATATGTACATTTCCCTTTGGTAGTTATAAAGATGTGTATGCAGGTATCCAGGGTACCATCACAATCATCAATTTGGTAATGATTTATCAATTAGTCTACTTTCATACTTATTAGACCGAATTTGACACAGTTTCACAACTGTTATTACCTGCACCAAGGAGAGCTTCGTTTAATACTTAACAGAGCCACCCCATCAAATTCACAAACAATCCAGCAAGAAAGGAAACGTTTGACGATATGTGGCTATATTTTCACCATTTTCCCGAAGCTTATACTCCTATTAGCTGATCCCTAGCCACATCAAAAGCACAGTCTCTGACACAAAAAAAACTTTTTGTCACATCCGCTTTCGCGCTGACAAGTTGTTCGCGACACGTGAGAAAATACGGGGAAAAGAAAACTATACTGTAAGCAGGATTCTTTAAACAGTTCTACCACCGACTGCAGTGCGAAAGTCTTCAGTTTATTTTATGTTTTGGAAGTTTACCGTGCTTGTTCGTACTGGGGAATGTTCGAAATTTCAAGGTAATTCAAAAGTGAATTGATTACTATTTTAATTATAAAGTAATTGTCAGTGTAGCAATAAAGTTATTGACCAAAAGGGAAAGTATTAAATAAGAACTTTTTTCCTGCTTTTTTTATTTTATTTCGACTATGTTAGTCACATTTTCTTTTTTACATTTTAACGGCATTCAATTAGCTAGAGATTACTGGGTTGTTATGAAAATTAGAGCCATAGTACTCAAGTGAGAACAAGGATGTGAAATATACAGATCGGAAAACTAGAAGTTGTAGGGTCATTAGAACAGGCTTAATATCTTACGGGCTTAACTTTTGTCTTCTACTGATGAGGATCGAGCTTAGGCAACATAACTACGAATCACCCGAGTTCACCAGCATGTCTCCTGGCATAGACAGACTTGTCCATCTTTACCGTGAGAACCGACTTTTAAGAACTTTTTGAGCGCCCCAACTACTGCGATAATCGAAATAAAAAAAACCAAATCGCTAGGTTCCGATTCACGCGTCTCTATTAGTTGAAAGTTTTAGCACATAGAACAGACGAACGAACAAATATATTGAAAAAGAACTTGTATAAACATTTGAATTAATATACGCTAAAACACTAGCGCCACTACACCAGCTCTCCCAACTAGTCGCCAAAACCATTCCGGAAACGGTTCGAAATCCTGAATGAATTAAGTATGGATTCCTGCCGCCTAAGAACGGTAGGTTCGAAATCATTCAATGAAGAACTTTCGTTAAACCAATGTTGGACGACATCCAAATAACCGTTTAACAGACGTCCATCGATGAACCCTTGTTGAACGATTTTGAAACAATTTTTTGGGCTTCTCAGTGGGCCGGCACATTCCGACTCAGAATCGGTTGTTGCATTTGATTTGGAATCCATAATGACTCCATTCAGGATTCCAAATCAAATTCCGAATGGTTTGACCGGGAACCAGTCACCCACCCGGTCAGCGTGACAAGCAGAAAGTTAGCAAAAGTTGAGCAAAGCGAAATTGATGCTGGCAGAGTTTCTGCGAGCATTTTGCACGATTTGGGCGAAAATTCTGGCAGCGAATTCGCTCAAATGCAACAACCGTTTCTGACAGAAGCGGTTAAACCAACCGATGCTGCTCACTTTTATCCAGAATCGAGCCAGAAATGTACGGCCAAGATCTCTGCACGCTTCCTGCTACATCTTTGTCAGATGTTTTGCTCGATTCGTGCTAAATTCTACCAGGTAGGAAATACCAGGATCTTTGCACAGTTTATGTCCGAGTTATGCCAGGGTTTAGCTCGGTTCCTGTCAAAATTTGCCAGAAAACGCGAGCGAGACCGAGTTCGCCCTAGCTCAACTAACCCGACAGGATACGTGCAGAAATCTGACAGGCCTGCGAAACCAAGACTTACAGAAATCTAGCACAGCGGTCTCTTCCTGAAAATTTGCTTACTGGACAGTTAAACTCATTCCGGAACCGGTTCGGATTTCTGAATGGAGTCATTATGGATTCCAAATCAAATACAACAACCGATTCCGACTCAGAATCGGTTGTTACATTTGATTTGGAATCCATACTGACTCCATCCAGGATTCCGAATCAAATTCCGAATGCTTTGACCGGCCAGGATTTCGGCATTTGTCAAAATTATCAAAATGGCGCTCTCTTTGGTTTATCTCTGTTTAATTTTCGCCATATTTACATTTATAATATCAAATTAACAAGAAGGATCCTTTTGGCAGATGAAAAGAGGAGGAACTAAGATTTTGCTTCAAACACGGTATCACAGAGAACAGACATCCATGATCGAACAAAAATATTTAAAAAACGTGTGTAAACATTTGAATTAATATACTAAAAACACTAGCGCCGCCACACCAATCTATCCCAACTATCCGTCAAATCGATTCCGAAACCGGTTCGAAATCCTGGATGGATTCTGCATGGAATCTAGCTCAAAGAAAACAACCGATTCCGACTCTATAGGTTGACGCATTTGAGCTGGAATTCATGCTGGAAGTCCGAATCGGTTCCGGACTAGTTTGACTGGGTAGAGGAATAACCGCTGTCAATTCTGTCGCACTCAACCACAAAAAACATGACGACAGTAGCGCACCTGGTTTAGATATCCAAACTACCTTCGAAACCGTTAGAGATTTTACACAAGTTGAATGCTGAAGATGGACGTCTGTTCTCTGTGACGGTATGTAATACGGATTTTGTCACCAATTACTAAAGATTTAATTATAAATATATTTAAAATTTAGAAAGAAAAAAGAAAAACCCAGAGTGGCACAAAACCGGTCTGCCAGTGCGTGCCTGGCAGAAATCCGGCACGAAAAACCGTTCATAACCGCATTTGAACCGGCAGACTTTATTTCACTACTGCGCACCCAGTCACCATGTCCTAGCAGAAAGTTAGCAGAAGGTGAGCAAAGCCAAATTGTTTCTGGCAGAGATTCTACCAGCATTTTTCGCGATTTTTGCGAGAATTCTGACAGAAAATTAAATGCAACAACCGTTTCTGACAGAAGCGGCTAAACCAACCGATGCAGCTCACTTTTCGCAGAATCCAGCCAGGAATGAACGGTCAAGATTTCTGTACGCTTCCTGCCACATCTTTGTCAGATGTTTTGCTCGATTCGTGCTAAATTCTACCAGGTAGGAATTGACAGGATCTTTGCACGGTTTATTTCCGAGTTATGCCAGGGTTTTGCTCGGTTCCTGTCAAAATTAGCCAGAAAAAGCGAGCGAAACCGAATTCGCCCTAATTCAACTAACCCGACAGGATGCGTGCAGAAATCTAACAGGGCTGTCTGGGCTGACTGATAGAAATTTAGTAGAACGGTCTTTGCCAGAAAATTTGGTGACAGGCACAAGGCGACTGTCTTAGGGGAAAATGGCTGCGTAGCAGGGGCCTGACCCCAACCGATTGAGTCAGAATCGGTTGTTTCCTTTGAGCTGCAATCCATGCTGAATCCATTAAGGATTCCGAAACGATTTCGGAATTGGTTTGACAAATAGTTGGGAAAAGCCGGAGTGGCGGCGCTAGTGTTTTAACTTATATTCATTTAAATGTTTACACAAGTTTTTTTTAAATATATTTGTTAGTTTATGGATGCCATTTCACAGCGATTAGGTGTTGATAGTATACCTCGCTTGAACCGGAATATTAACAATATTTCAATAGAAATAGTAATTCATTCGAACTTTTGTAATAATTATTTTAGCAGGCTGATTAAATCCCAGATATATAAATATGAATGTTTCACCCAAGGGTTACCGTCAATCATTTTTTCGCCCGAATTGTTTGCATTAAGTTCGGAAGAGCGATACTTTGAAGTGCTATCAGCCTTTTTGTGCGGATTTGAATCTAAATAACAAAACATTTCTAAGTTAATTTATTGCGTTTAATGCATATAATTAAGTCGGTGAAGAAAACTTGTTTTGGTTACTTTTGCGAGTATCGCTCTTTTTCCTAAACCAGTGTTTATTCTTCAATCAAAGCCCTAACTCTCCGGTTACCGGTACCAATACGGTACGTCCTGTCAGTTGGTCTTTTCTTTCTTTTTCCTGAAAAAAAAACCGCTACCGTTGAATGCGGCAAAAGCATAAAAGCTTGCAGTAGGTTTCAAACGATAGGACGTGATTCGAGGTGCGAAATCTCTGACGCTAATATGTACTCACCACTTCATATATAAGCGATGGCAGTTTGCATTAGACGCAGATCCAGATCCGTACGAGAATATGAAATGAGGTTTCCAGCAGAAATGGATACGAGAAGCGGTTCTCGGTACAAATTAAACTCATACACATTCCGTGCGGGGAACGGAGCCTCGTTTTTCATGATAAACAAATCCGATAAGTTTTGTTCTGGGAAAACATGATATCTAAAATGGCAAATCGGTTGCCGAGGAAAACAAAATCTGGCCCGATATGGAGCATAATTTATTTCAATTAGAAAGGGAAATTGTATAGAGATAATCCATTGCTAGGAAGGCCTTCAACGAGAATAACATATTCAACCGCGAAACCATTTCGCTTCGAATGATCGAGTCGGAGTGAAAACTAATTCATATGGTAGTAAAGCCCATATCATAGAGAACAGACGTCCATCTACAGCATTCAACTTGTGTAAAATCTCTAACGGTTCCAAACATAATTGGGATATCCAAACCAGGTGCGCTACTGTCGTCATGTTTTTTTGTGGCTGAGTTCGACAGAATTGACAGCGCCCACTGAGACGTCCAAAAAATTGTTTCAAAATCGTTCAACACGGGTCGAACGATGGACGTTTGTTGAACGGTTATTTGGACGTTGTCCAAATTGGTCCAACGAACGTCATTCATTGGGCGATTTTGAAACCAACCGTTCTTAGAGGGCGGTTATACCTCTACCCAGGCAAACTAGTCCGGAACCGGTTCGGACTTCCAGCTCAAATGCATCTACCGATAGAGTCGGAATCGGTTGTTTTCTTTGAGCAAGATTCCATACTGAATCCAATCGGGATTTCGAACCGGTTCCGGAATGGATTTGACGGATAGTTGGGATAGGTTGGTGTGGCGGCACTAGTGTTTATCGTATATTAATTCAAATGTTTACACACGTTTTTTAAACATTTTTGTTCGATCATGGATGTCTGTTCTCTGTGGTTAGTATGTGATTAAATAAGCAGTCACCCTTATATTTTAACCTCGGTTTTAACAATAGATATGCGAAACTGATATAATAACAAGGTGCACGCCTCACCTTTATTATCAGTATTACATATTTCTAAGGAACCCATCGAACCATGTCATCAAATTGTACAAACTCTTTCTTCTCAAAAGACGCCAACATTCCTTCGATCGGAATATATATATTAAATGTTTGCACTTATTGGAATATCAAACTGACATAGCATCGCATTCCAAAACAAAATTCAATCGGCAGTCGAGTTTACCCTGATGTATGGTTGTTGTAGTTGTTGTTGTTTTCGTAAAACACTCTTGAACAGCGGCATGAAAGGTGAAAAGTTGTTCTGTGCAGCTCCGGAACAAAATCATGTAACATACTTTAAACTTCTCAAACGCCAAAAGAACGCACGCATGCACTATGGAAAATGAGAAAAGGGACCTGCAAACGAGCGGATTGTTGCAAAATGCTATGAAGTGAGAAGTACTTTTGAGCTGCTTTCACTCCCCTGCATACAGACATACACACATACACTTCTGGGAGTTGGAACTCGTACTAATGTGATTGACAGCGAACGAGGTTCTTGGCATAATTGACACCGAAAAGGCGGAACGAAGTGAGGGTGATAGCCGTGCGAGCTATGATTCCAGTCGAAACGATTCTACCTTCTATAACATTGCGGGAAAGAAACACCTACGGCATGTCGTACGTTTTCAGTTCTGCGGGCTGAAAAACGGTAGTTGCAGTAGACTCAGTCATCAATCTTGGTTTCTGGAGAAAGAGAGAGTGCTCTTGAGGGGGGATGAGGTGTTTGGTTGAGCATCGATAAGTTGAAACCCGAGCTGAAGTACCTTTCAAAAAAGGGTTCTCGTTTGAATTTTTTTTCAGATGTGTTGCATGAGATTTTGAACCTACATAACTCACGTTGTACTGCTCGTAATGCCGTATTTTTTGTAATGTTTGGTAAAAAATATCAACAGTATTGTTGCATTAAATTTCTTAATTTGTAGAACTAACATTAATAATGCAAAAGTTGCTTCTGGTTTCGGACCAAGATTTGTCCTAAGCCAGTCACCAATAACACTAAAGTCAATTTCACGTCCATGGTATATCAAACTCTAATAAAAATACCTATCTGATCTTCCTCCGTAAGAAACGTCAGACTATTACGTCTATGGATTTAAATAAGTGCACTTTACGTACGCAAACATACCTCATGCTTCAACTATCAAAAGAAATCTAGAATAATGCTTCCATTGTTGTGCGGAACAAAGCATTTACCCAGACTAATTTTCCATTTTCATGGAATTTTGATGAAACTTGTATTTTTCTCTTGACTCAGCAGAACAAACAGTTCAGCTCAAAACACCGCCAGTCGAATGAGCTGTGCAGCAAGCCGAGAATATACTCCCAGCCCGAAAATATTCAATTAGTTCAAAGTTATTGAAATTGTATCAATAACGGTTGAGTAAGTTTTCCATTAAACGCCTCTACCGTCGACCTCCACCCTCCCGCATTACTTTACCAAGGTTTACCAGAAGAGGATCGTCAAATCGTAGAAAACGCACAACCCAGGCCGTGTGCATTTTACGGGTGGTGGACCAGATTTCTCGTAATAAAGGGCTCTTTGTTCTGAAGAGAATAATGACTGCTTCCGATCGTAGCATCCAGACGATGTGGAAGAACCTCTCAGTCTACCGTTCTTTTTTTTTCTTCATTACTGCACTGTGGTGAAAGAAGAACAGTTACTACTCTATAGCTTTACTTGTTTTAGTTCGTAGGAAATGAAACGACATCGTGGCATCACCTAATCTACCTACCAGTTTTCTAATAATTTTATATGCACGGCTACAGACACTTTATACACAGACTTGCGGAGACAAACATAGGAAACTAGCAACCATGAATGTAAACTGGCATGACGTGCTCGTTTGGCTGCACTTTTTGGCAGTCCGTTTGGATGCATTTTTTACACTTCGCTAGTCTGTGTATAAAGTGTCTGCACAGAGAACACACGTCCATCTTCAGCATTCAACTTGTGTAAAATCTCTAACGGTTTCGAAGGTAGTTGGGATATCCAAATCAGGTGCGCTACTGTCGTCATGTTTTTTGTGGCTGAGTTAGACTGAATTGACAGCGGTTATTCCTCTACCCAGTCAAACTACTCCGGAACCGGTTCGGACTTCCAGCATGAATTCCAGCTCAAATGCATCAACCGATAGAGTCGGAATCGGTTGTTTTCTTTGAGCAAGATTCCATACTGAATCCATTCAGGATTTCGAACCGGTTCCGGAATGGACTTGACGGATAGTTGGGATAGATTGGTGTGACGGCGCTAGTATTTATCGTATATTAATTCAAATGTTTACACACGTTTTTTAAATATTTTAAAATTTTAAAAAAGTTAACTGAACCATGTTTTGTTTTGGAATTAATTGTTCTCAATAGAAATACACATTATATTTTGGTTTAGTTTTTATATTCATTTTTACCTCTTTACCTTTTAAACTGCATATTATTCATTTCGGTAAATTCACTACTCTAACACGAAAGCTGAGCAAATCAGATTTTCAAAGTGTTTGTATCCATTTTTGCCTTCATGGTTCCATTTTAGACTGCTACACTGCAAAGCGAGAATCTATTTCTGTTAAAATTTCCTTAGACGTTCTTTGTGCGAATGTAAAACAATTGCTGACAAAGGCTGTTCGCAATGTTTTGTTTCAAAAGGGCAAGCCGTCGGATAATCTGGATCTGTCAATATACATTTAGAACACGATGTTCCCAATGCGATGATTTAGCCACCTGTTCTAAATATTTTTTATTCGATTTTGTTATTGTTTATCACTATGTGACTCTTGTTGCTTTTTCTGCTGTCAGTAGTCACACATACTATTCGTGTTCTAAATTGTAGAAAATTTAGAACACGAATAGTCGAACTGTTCTAAATCTGATCCAAAAAAGTGCTCGAAAAATAGAATCGCACCTTAGCATTCCCACCCACTGAGACGTCCAAAAAGTTGTTTCAAAATCGTTCAACACGGGTCCAACGATGGACGTTCGTTGAACGGTTATTTGGACGTTGTCCAAATTGGTCCAACGAACGTCCTTCATTGGACGATTTTGAAACCAACCGTTCTTAGAGGGCACTGAGACGTCCAAAAAATTGTTTCAAAATCGTTCAACACGGGTCCAACGAAGAACGTCTGTTGAACGGTTATTTGGACGTCGTCCAACGTAGGTCCAACAAACGTCCTTCGTTGGTCGATTTTGAAACCAACCGTTTTAGAGGGTTACAATCGATCTGTTTTGCCCAGTCACCGTGGCAACACAGAGAACAGACGTCCATCTTCAGCATTCAACTTGTGTAAAATCTCTAACGGTTTCGAAGGTAGCGGGGAATATCCAAACCAGGTGTGCTACTGTTGTCATGTTTTTTTTGGCAGAGTTCGACAGAATTGACAGCGGTTATTCCTCTACCCAGTCAAGCTAGTCCGGAACCGGTTCGGACTTCCAGCATGAATTCCAGCTCAAATGAATCAACCGATAGAGTCGGAAACGGTTGTTTTCTTTGAGCAAGATTCCATACGGAATCCATTCAGGATTTCGAACCGGTTGCGGAATGGAGTTGACGGATAGTTAGGATAGGTTTGTGTGGCGGCACTAGTGTTTATCGTATATTAATTCAAATGTTTACACACGTTTTTTAAATATTTTTGTTCGATCATGGATGTCTGTTCTCTGTGGTGGCAAGCAGAATCTTAGGAAAAGTTGAGCAAAGCGAAATTGATTCTGACAACGTTTCTGCCAGTATTTTGCGCGATTTTTCCGAGATTCCTGGTAAAAAAATCGCTCAAATGCAACAACCGTTTCTGACAGAATCGGTTAAACTAACCGATGCTGCTCACTTTTAGCCAGAATCCAAACCGGAATGCACGGTCAAGATTTCTGTACGCTTCCTGCCACATCTTTGTCAGATGTTTTGCTCGATTCGTGCTAAATTCTACCAGGTAGGAATTGCCAGGATCTTTGCAGGATTTATTTCTGAATTATGCCAGGGTTTTGCTCGGTTCCTGTCAAAATTTGCCAGAAAACGGGAGCAAAACCGTGTTTGGCCTAGTTCAACTAACCCGACAGGATGCGCGCAATAGGTGATAGGGCTGCCAAACCAAGACTTACAGAAATCTAGCAGAGGAATCTCTGCCAGAAAATTTGGTGACTGGGTATCAGTCCGGTCTGTCCAGCGGCCGAGCGAGTCTGTGATTCGCTGAAAATGTCCAGTTTTATCGCGCCAGTGACGTACTAAGCCTTCGGTAATCCCTGACTTCAGCTGGCCCAAAATATCTGCGGCCGGGATGAGTCGAGTGAAACGTCGGCTAGTGTGTTTTCCCCTGGCCGCCAGACGTTCAACTGCTGCAGTGACCGGAGACCCAATAAATTGTGTTGAGTGAGTCATACTCGGCCTCGATGAAGAGGTGGCGGGATTTCCCCGTCTCGAGGGCGGATATGGCCGCCAGAGAGTCAGACAGTACAACGACGGGCAAGCGCGATAGCCGACGCTTCGGCAGAAAACACCGAGATAGCGTTGGAACCATCGATGAATATCCGCACGTGATTTTTATACTTTGTAGCCATAAGTCGGTTATATTTGGCCCTGGCCTCACTACCGACAGCGCTGGCTCGCAGCTCTATAGACAAGCTTGTGTGGAGATTGGGTCCGCGGTTATGCCACACCCAGTCACGAACTCGGTGTAGACAACAGGTCTACGCCTGTATCACAGAGAACAGACGTCCATCTTCAGTTGTTGGGTAGTTGGGATATCCAAACCAGGTGCGTTACTGTCGTCATGCTTTTAAAGTGGTTTTGGTTTCGGATCACCAGGAAAAATAACGTATAAATATTAAACTACGTTTTAATAAAGAGCACTTGAAAAATACAGTTGATTGTTATTGCGTTTTAGTTTATAGAGACACTCTAGTCAGATGCCGTTAGCACAGCAGAGACTGCGCAATCGGGCATATCGCAGTGGCAGTGGGTGCCATCCCAACACCCCTGCTCAACCACAGCAACGCTCCAAATCTAGCTCCACGCACAGTTTTTTAAACGCAGACGTCGGTAAACTCTTTGTCATTATATCCGCCTGTTGATCTTCGGACCGCACGTAGTCAATCTTGATTACATCTTGCTGTAGTAAGTCCTTCAAGAAATGAAACTTGGTATCCACATGTTTGAGCCTTCCATTATTCCGCGAATCCTCTGCAATCTTTATGGTCGACTGGTTGTCCTCACAAACCCTAATTGGACTCACTAAACGCATTCCCAAATCACCCAGGATTCGTTTCATCCAGAGAGTATGACACACTGTAGTACACAGAGCTGCAAGTTCTGCCTCCGTCGAGGACAGTGACACCGTATGTTGCTTCCTCGTAATCCAGCTTACTGTACAGCCCACCACTTTGAACACACAACCCGTCACTGATCAGCGGTCAGTTATGTCGTTCGCCCAGTCCGCATCCGAATAGACTTCCAACAATGGTTTGCTTTCACCAGCCGTGTAAACTAATCCGACATCCATCGTACCTCTGATGTACCGCAGCACGCGCTTAAGATGAACCCAGTGTTCTTCATTCGGGCAAACTTGAAACTGGCTGAAAAAGTTTGCTGCTGCCGATAAATCTGGCCTAGTTGTCAGAGCCGCATACATCAAGCAGCCTATTAGCTCTCGATAAGGTTTACTCGTCCGTAGCTTATCCGTTCCTTTGGTCAATCGCAGCCTATTCTCCATCGGCGTCGAAATCGGTTTACATTCCGTCATTTCAAAGCGTTTCAGCAAAGCCCTGAAATACTCCTTGTGACTAATCTTCAAGACACCGCTCTGCATATTCCTAAGGAATTGCTGTGCTTCTCCCATATCAGTCATCTCGTACTCTCCAGCCAACAGACGTTTCACTATGCACAATGCCTTCAGAGAACAACTAGCTAACAATATGTCATCTACATAGAGAACCATAACGACTTTTTCCTTCCCGTTGTCACGTACATAAAGGCATTGGTCGTTTTCACTTCGAATGAAACCCAATTTCTGTACAAACTCATGGAATCTAGTATTCCACGCGCGAGAAACTTGCTTCAAACCATAGATGGAACGTTTCAGTCGGCAAACTAAGTTATTCCCCTGCTGAAACCCGTCAGGCTGGGTCATGTAAATCTCTTCGTCTAACGAACCATTCAAAAAGGCCGTCTTGACGTCCATTTGATGGATCTGCATCTTGTTTTGATTTGCTATTGCCAACACTGTTCTAATCGTGTCCAACCTTGCCACTGGGGAATACGTTTCAGTGTATTCGAAGCCTTTCCGCTGGCTGAAACCGAGCTTTGTACTTAGGGGAACCATCATGTCCTCTCTTCACAGCAAAAACCCACTTGCAACTGATCGCAGAACGTCCCTCTGGTAACTTGACAAGTGTCCAAGTATTATTTTTCCGTAACGACTCTATCTCTTCATTCACAGCAACTCTCCACTTGTCCCAATCGTCTCGCTTCCGCAGCTCAGAAATTGTACTCGGAATGTCCTCAACAAAGTTCATTGCATTCAATGCAAAGCTGGCATATTCCATTTCGAAATCCTTCTGCCATCCGGGTGGCTTCCGTTTCCGCTGCGATCTGGTGATCTGGTACGAATCCATGAGAGTATCGTCGTTCCCATCAGCCTCGGATTCGATGAAACTGTTAAACTCATCATCCGATATGACTTCGTCTTCGACTACAGGAGCTTTCGCTGACTCCTTCGTAGCTTCTTGTGACTCATCCGGTACCCAGAAGTACTGATTGTTCACTTCGGAACCACCGCGTTTCACATCATCATCACCAGTCTCCAGAAAATCAACATCACGGGCAATAATAACATGTTTCTTTTCCGGATTTCAAATACGATAACCATTGTGAGCATATCCAATAAAAATCCCTTTACAAGCTTTAGCATCTAATTTTCTCCTATGCTCTTTCGGAATGTGCGCGATCACCGTAGCTCCAAACACACGTAGCTTCGAAATATCGGGCTTCCTGGATTCCCACAACTCGTAGGGTGTTTTCTTTACATCTACAGCATTTGTCGGACTTCTATTCATGAGAAATGCTGCCGTCTGCACAGCCTGACCCCAAAAACATTTGTCGATCCCTGATTTCACCAACATTGCACGAGTCTTTTCAACGAGCGATCGATTCATACGCTCGCTGACCCCGTTTTGTTCAGGAGTGTAAGGTACTGTCCACTCTAATTGGATCCCCGTGGCTTTGCAGAATTTAAGAAAACGTTTTGATTTATACTCATCGCCATTGTCGCACCTCAAACGTGAGATCTTTGTTCCGAATTTGGTGGAAACAAGAGCCTCATACTCCTCAAAGCTCTCAGCCACCTCATCCTTTGACCGCAATAGAAACACCATCGTAAAGTGGCTCCAGTCATCGATGAATGTGACAAAGTATCTCGTTCCGTTTATTCCAACTGGTGTCACTGGACCACACAACTAACGAGGTTTCACTTTTGATCTGTTCATTGGTCACGACAAAATCAAGTTCGTACAACTTATCCCGGCGCAGCGCACACGCGACGATATCGGAACCGTTGAATATTAACGCTTTTCCGTTTACGAATACGACTCGCATACCTGCTTTCTTCACTTTCAAAACTGAAAACAGGTTGCATCGAAGTCCAAGAACATAAAGAACGTCCTTAATAGTGCAACTAATCGATTTATCATTCACTACCGACAGAACTTTCACCGTTCTACAATGATTCGCCACAATACTTTCACCGTCTTTTGCCACTGCAATAACGACCGGATCTTTCAGTCGTCGAAGCTCTGTAAATAACTGCTTGTCCCGCACGAGGTGATCTGTCGGTCCAGAATCGACGAACTACTTGGCCTTCTGCCCGACTCGCGGCTCGATTCCGCCACTTACACCCACAAAACAAACATCTTTATTTCCGCTTGCTTCGGCAATATTTGCCTTCGAATTCTGCTGTGCCTTCGGTGGAAACTTCTTCTTTTTATCCGGACAGTCGACGAGCTTATGGTCTTCCTTTTTGCAGCCGAAACATTTCAGCACAGAGAACAGACATCCATGATCGAACAAAAATATTTAAAAAACGTGTGTAAACATTTGAATTAATATACGATAAACACTAGCGCCGCCACACTCTATACCAACTATCCGTCAAATCCATTCCGGAACCGGTTCGAAATCCTGAATGGATTCAGTATGGAATCTTGCTCAAAGAAAACAACCGATTCCGACTCAATCGGTTGATGCATTTGAGCTGGAATTCATGGTGGAAGTCCGAACCGGTTCCGGACTAGTTTGACTGGGTAGAGGAATAACCGCTGTCAATTCTGTCGAACTCAGCCACAAAAAAACATGACGACTGTAGCGCACCTGGTTTGGATATCCCAACTACCTTCGAAACCGTTAGAGATTTTACACAAGTTGAATGCTGTAGATGGACGTCTGTTCTCTGTGATTTCAGTTTCTTTTTCAAATATTGTTTCGAACCTGCAAATGTTGTACCATCGCCTTTTCCCGCAACCAACTCGACACCTATTCCACTTCTCTTGATTTCCTCATCTAACAACCGGCATTTGACGAACTCGATACCTATATTCTCCTCTGGCATCGTTTCTAGAGCCGTCACAACAGTAGAGTACGACTGGCCCAATGTCAGTAACAAATGACAAACCACGTCCAGTTCCTCCATCTCAGCGCCAGTGTTCCGGTAGTCTCTGACGAGGCGATCAAATCGTAGAAAGTGCTCTTGCAATGAACCGCTATCGAAACGCAAGTCCAACATTGAACGCTTAAGATGCATTCGACTCGCAATACTGCGCCTTTCAAATATCCGCTGTAATGTGTCCGAAATCTCTTTCGGAGTTCTTTTCTCCTGGACGTACTCCAGCTGTGAGTCGTGGATCCGGGAGATTATCATTGACTTACATTTTCGTTCCTGTTTCTTCCGCTTTTCCATCTTCCGTTCTTTTTCCAGTTTGACAGCCGGCGTATCAGCTTCTTCCACCTTCAGCTCGTCCATATCACCAACCTCCGCTTCCAGGCAAATCAGAAGGTCGTGCTCCTCCAAAAGCACCCTCATCCGGAATTTCCAAGCGGTGTAATTGGTACCATCAAAGAGCGCAAGATGGTATCGCTCGCCGCCTTCTTCTGCCATCATCCGAAAAACAAAACTTTCAAAATCTACTTATTTTTTAAAACTATACGTTCCTAGGCCCATAACCTAAAGTGGTTTTGGTTTCGGATCACCAGGAAAAACAACGTATAAAGATTAAACAAAACTTGAAGAGTACTTGAAAAATACAGTTGATTGTTATTGCGTTTTACTTTATAGAGACACTAGCACAGCAGAGACTGCGCAATCGGGCATATCGCAGTGGCAGTGGTTGCCATCCCAACAGCTTTTTTTGTGGCTGAGTTCGACAGAATTGACAGCGGTTATTCATCTACCCAGTCAAACTAGTCTGGAACCGGTTCGAACTTCCAGCATGAATTCCAGCTCAAATGCATCAACCGATAAAGACGGGATCGGTTGTTTTCTTTGAGCAAGATTCCATACTGAATCCATTCAAGATTTCGAACCGGTTCCGGAATGGATTTGACGGATAGTTGGGATAGGTTGGTGTGGCGGCGCTAATGTTTATCGTATATTAATTCAAATGTTTACACACGTTTTTTAAATATTTTTGTTCGATCATGGATGTCTTCAATGTTCTTCAATGTTCGCTCAAATGCAACAACCGTTTCTGACAGAAGCGGTTAAACCAACCGAAGCTGCTCACTTTTATTCAGAATCCAGCCAGAAATGTGCGGCCAAGATCTCTGCATGCTTTCTACCACATCTTTGGCAGACCAGGTAGGAATTGCCAGGATCTTTGCACAGTTTATGTCCGAGTTATGCCAGGATTTTGCTCGGTTCCTGTCAACATTTGCCAGAAAACGCGAGCGAAACCGAGTTCTCCCTAGCTCAACTAACCCGACAGGATACGCGCAGAAATCTGACAGGGCTGCCAAACCAAGACTTACAGAAATCTAGCAGAGTGGTCTCTGCAGAAAATTTGCTCACTGGGTACTTGCTATCCCTGTTTTCCACTGAGAAGCCCAATCAGTTTATAATCGGCGATTAATTGTTTCAAAACCGTTCGATACGGGTCCAACAATGGACCTTTGTTGAACGGTTATACCACAGAGAACAGACATCCCTGATCGAACAAAAATATTTAAAAAAACATGTGTAAACATTTGAATTAATATACGATAAACACTAGCGCCGCCACACCAATCTATCCCAACTATCCGTCAAATCGATTCCGGAACCAGTTCGAAATTCTGGATGGATTCAACATGGAATCTAGCTCAAAGAAAACAACCGATTCCGACTCTATCGGTTGACGCATTTGAGCTGGAATTCATGCTGGAAGTCCGAATCGGTTCCGGACTAGTTTGACTGGGTAGAGGTATAACCACCCACTGAGACGTCCAAAAAATTGTTTCAAAATCGTTCAACACGGGTCCAATGATGGACGTTCGTTGAACGGTTTTTTGGACGTTGTCCAAATTGGTCCAACGAACGTCCTTTATTGGACGATTTTGAAACCAACCGTTCTTAGAGGGCACTGTCTATTCTGTCGAACTCAGCCCCAAAAAAACATGACAACAGTAGCGCACCTGGTTTGGATACCCCAGTTACCTTTGAAACCGTTAGAGATTTTACACAAGTTGAATGCTAAAGATGGACGTCTGTTCTCTGTGGTTATACGGACGTTGTCCAACGTTGGTCCAACAAACGTCCTTCGTTGGGCGATTTTGAAACCAACCGTTCTTAGAGAGCAGTCAAACCGTTCCGGAACCGGTTCGGTCTTCTGAGTGGATTCAGCTCAAATGCCAGATTCCATACTGAATCCATTCAGGGTTTCGAGCCGGTTCCGGAATGGATTTGACGGATACTTGGGATAAGTTGGTGTGGTGGCGCTAGTATTTTAACGTTTCATTCAAAAGTTTACACAAATTCAATTAACATATTTGTTCGTTCATGGATGTTCAATGAGCGTTATTTTAAACGTCAGATATCTCACTGTCGAAACTCAAAAATACCTAAAATTAAGTTAAAAGAATGAAAGAACCTTTTCCTTGGATTATTTTACTTTTCTGAGTAACAAAATCTAGAATCATATTAAACCACAAAGGGCGTCCACGGTCCACCATGAACGTACTTTTCCTACATCATAACTTGCAATGAATGATTTCGGTGTTGAACGCACTCACAGAGGATGAGAAACAATTGCGCTCTAAGTTTATGTACCACACACGGAGAGTCGCCGGGGAATATACACCCTGAAAACAACTAAAAATCATATCCCCTTGCTGTACCTTTACCGTGTATGGTAGGGGAGTAACTTGACACCTGACATTGCAGAAAAGTTTTTCCATAG